>NW_028255912.1:0-521293 GCF_971803275.1 Cyanistes caeruleus | reverse complement strand
GTCATGGCTATGATATCACAGTGAGGTTTTAATCGGTTCTGTCTCTTCTGTGATGTCACGGAGAGGGGAATTCTGGGTCTGTCACTGCTGTGGTGTTCCATCAGAGCTGAAATTCAGGCTGCCATGGCTGTGATGTCACGATAGAGGAAACCTGAGTCTGTCCCTGCTGTGGTGTCACAGAGAGGGGAAAACTGGGGCTGATCACTGTTGTGCAGTGACAGAGAAATTTACACAGGTGCTATGACTTGTCTGTTGCCACACAGGGAATGGAATTGGGGTTGTTAGGGCTGTGGTATCACAGAGAGATTGAAATTGGTTCTGTCATGACTGTGATGTCCCAGAGAGGGGAATAATGCGTCTGTCACCACTGTGGTGTCACAGACAGGCGTAATTTAGAGTTGTCACTGCAGTAATGTCACAGAGACCTTTAACTGGGTCCCTCATTGGTGTGATGTCACACACAGAGAGGAGAATACTGAGGCTGCCGCTGCTCTGGTGTCACAGAGAGGAGTAGTTTTGGCCTGTCACTGCTGTGATGTCAGAGAGAGGGGAAAGCGGGTCTGTCACTGCTGCGGTGTTCTAAAGGGGATGAATTTGAGGCTGTCCTAAGTGTGATGTCACAGAGAGGGGAAAATTGAGGCAGCCACTACTGTGGTGTCACAGAGAGGCGTAAATTAGTGTTGTCAGTTCTGTGATGTCACAGGGCGGCGAAAATTGGGCCTCTCTCAGATGTGATGTCACAGAGAGAGGCGTAATGGATCTGTGAGTGCTGTGGTGTCACCGAGAGGCATAAATTAGAGTTGTCAGTGCAGTGATGTCACGGAGAGGAGAAACTGGGTCCCTCATTGGTGTGACGTCACAGATAGAGGAAACCTGAGTCTGCCACCGCAGTGATGTCACAGAGAGGGGAAAACTGGGGCTATCCCAGCTGTGGAGTCTCAGAGAAAGTATCACAGGTGTTATGACTTGTCTGTTGCCACAAAGGAGATGGAATTGGGGTTGTCATGGCTATGATATCACAGAGAGGTTTTAATCGGTTCTGTCTCTTCTGTGATGTCACGGAGAGGGGAATTATGGGTCTGTCACTGCTGTGGTGTTCCTTTGGGGCTGAAATTAAGGCTGCCGTGGCTGTGATGTCACAGATAGAGGAAACCTGTGTCTGTCCCTGTTGTGGTGTCACAGAGAGGGGAAAACTGGGGCTGATCACTGTTGTGCAGTGAAAGTTACACAGGTGCTATGACTTGTCTGTTGCCACACAGGGAATTGAATTGGGGTTGTTCGGGCTGTGGTATCACAGAGAGATTTAAATTGGTTCTGTCATGACTGTGATGTCCCAGAGAGGGGAATAATGCGTCTGTCACCACTGTGGTGTCGCAGAGAGGTGTAAACTGGACTTGTCATTGCAGTGATCTCACCGAGAGGAGAAAACTGAGGCTTTCACTGCTGTGGCCTATCAGAGGGGATGAATTCTGACTTGTCTTTGATATCATGTCACAGAGAGTAGAAAACTGGCACTATCACCGCTGTAAATGTTACAGATAAGTTTAAGTTGGGCTTGTTCAATCTGTGGGGTGACAGAAAGGGTGAAATTTGGCCTGTCAGTGCTGTGATGTCATAATGGGTGGAAAGTGCATCTTTGACTGCTGTGCTGTCACAGGCAGGCGTAAATTGGGGTTCCCACAGTTGTGATGTCACAGAGAGGGGAAAACTGGGGCTAGCACAGCTGTGGAGTCTCAGAGAAAGTAACACAGGTGTTATGACTTGTCTGTTGCCACAAAGGAGATGGAATTGGGGTTGTCATGCCTATGGTATGTCAGAGAGGTTTTAATTGGTTCTGTCTGTTCTGTGATGTCACAGAGCGGGGAATAATGGGTCTGTCAGTGCTGTGGTGTTCCATCAGAGCTGAAATTAAGGCTGCCATGGCTGTGATGTCACGATAGAGGAAACCTGAGTCTGTCCCTGCTGTGGTGTCACAGAGAGGGGAAAACTGGATTGATCACTGTTGTGCAGTGACAGAGAAATTTACACAGGTGCTATGACTTGTCTGTTGCCACACAGGGAATAGAATTGGGGTTGTTCAGGCTGTGGTATCATATAGAGTTTTAAATTGGTTCTGTCATGATTGTGATGTCCCAGAGAGGGGAATAATGCGTCTGTCACCACTGTGGTGTCACAGACAGGCGTAATTTAGAGTTGTCACTGCAGTAATGTCACAGAGGTCTTGAACTGGGTCCCTCATTGGTGTGATGTCACACACAGAGAGGAGAATACTGAGGCTGCCGCTGCTCTGGTGTCACAGAGAGGAGTAGTTTTGGCCTGTCACTGCTGTGATGTCAGAGAGAGGGGAAAGCGGGTCTGTCACTGCTGCGGTGTTCCAAAGGGGATGAATTTGAGGCTGTCCTAAGTGTGATGTCACAGAGAGGGGAAAATTGAGGCAGCCACTACTTGTGGTGTCACAGAGAGGCGTAAATTAGAGTTGTCAGTGCAGTGATGTCACGGAGAGGAGAAACTGGGTCCCTCATTGGTGTGACGTCACAGATAGAGGAAACCTGAGTCTGCCACTGCAGTGATGTCACGGAGAGGGGAATTCTGGGTCTGTCACTGCTGTGGTGTTCCATCAGAGCTGAAATTCAGGCTGCCATGGCTGTGATGTCACGATAGAGGAAACCTGAGTCTGTCCCTGCTATGGTGTCACAGAGAGGGGAAAACTGGGGCTGATCACTGTTGTGCAGTGACAGAGAAATTTACACAGGTGCTATGACTTGTCTGTTGCCACACAGGGAATGGAATTGGGGTTGTTAGGGCTGTGGTATCACAGAGAGATTGAAATTGGTTCTGTCATGACTGTGATGTCCCAGAGAGGGGAATAATGCGTCTGTCACCACTGTGGTGTCACAGACAGGCGTAATTTAGAGTTGTCACTGCAGTAATGTCACAGAGACCTTGAACTGGGTCCCTCATTGGTGTGATGTCACACACAGAGAGGAGAATACTGAGGCTGCCGCTGCTCTGGTGTCACAGAGAGGAGTAGTTTTGGCCTGTCACTGCTGTGATGTCAGAGAGAGGGGAAAGCGGGTCTGTCACTGCTGCGGTGTTCCAAAGGGGATGAATTTGAGGCTGTCCTAAGTGTGATGTCACAGAGAGGGGAAAATTGAGGCAGCCACTACTGTGGTGTCACAGAGAGGCGTAAATTAGAGTTGTCAGTGCAGTGATGTCACGGAGAGGAGAAACTGGGTCCCTCATTGGTGTGACGTCACAGATAGAGGAAACCTGAGTCTGCCACTGCAGTGATGTCACAGAGAGGGGAAAACTGGGGCTATCACAGCTGTGGAGTCTCAGAGAAAGTATCACAGGTGCTATGACTTGTCTGTTGCCACAAAGGAGATGGAATTGGGGTTGTCATGGCTATGATATCACAGAGAGGTTTTAATCGGTTCTGTCTCTTCTGTGATGTCACGGAGAGGGGAATTCTGGGTCTGTCACTGCTGTGGTGTTCCTTTGGGGCTGAAATTAAGGCTGCCGTGGCTGTGATGTCACAGATAGAGGAAACCTGAGTCTGTCCCTGCTGTGGTGTCACAGAGAGGGGAAAACTGGGGCTGATCACTGTTGTGCAGTGAAAGTTACACAGGTGCTATGCCTTGTCTGTTGCCACACAGGGAATAGAATTGGGGTTGTTCGGGCTGTGGTATCACAGAGAGATTTAAATTGGTTCTGTCATGACTGTGATGTCCCAGAGAGGGGAATAATGCGTCTGTCACCACTGTGGTGTCACAGACAGGCGTAATTTAGAGTTGTCACTGCAGTAATGTCACAGAGACCTTGAACTGGGTCCCTCATTGGTGTGATGTCACACACAGAGAGGAGAATACTGAGGCTGCCGCTGCTCTGGTGTCACAGAGAGGAGTAGTTTTGGCCTGTCACTGCTGTGATGTCAGAGAGAGTGGAAAGCGGGTCTGTCACTGCTGCGGTGTTCCAAAGGGGATGAATTTGAGGCTGTCCTAAGTGTGATGTCACAGAGAGGGGAAAATAGAGGCAGCCACTACTGTGGTGTCACCGAGAGGCATAAATTAGAGTTGTCAGTGCAGTGATGTCACGGAGAGGAGAAACTGGGTCCCTCATTGGTGTGATGTCATGGATAGAGGAAAGCTGAGTCTGCCACCGCAGTGATGTCACAGAGAGGGGAAAACTGGGGCTATCAAAGCTGTGGAGTCTCAGAGAATGTATCACAGGTGCTATGACTTGTCTGTTGCCACAAAGGAGATGGAATTGGGGTTGTCATGCCTATGATATCACAGAGAGGTTTTAATCGGTTCTGTCTCTTCTGTGATGTCACGGAGAGGGGAATTACGGGTCTGTCACTGCTGTGGTGTTCCTTTGGGGCTGAAATTAAGGCTGCCGTGGCTGTGATGTCACAGATAGAGGCAACCTGAGTCTGTCCCTGCTGTGGTGTCACAGAGAGGGGAAAACTGGGGCTGATCACTGTTGTGCAGTGAAAGTTACACAGGTGCTATGACTTGTCTGTTGCCACACAGGGAATGGAATTGGGGTTGTTCGGGCTGTGGTATCACAGAGAGTTTTAAATTGGTTCTGTCATGATTGTGATGTCCCAGAGAGGGGAATAATGCGTCTGTCACCACTGTGGTGTCACAGACAGGCGTAATTTAGAGTTGTCACTGCAGTAATGTCACAGAGACCTTGAACTTGGTTCCTCATTGGTGTGATGTCACACACAGAGAGGAGAATACTGAGGCTGCCGCTGCTCTGGTGTCACAGAGAGGAGTAGTTTTGGCCTGTCACTGCTGTGATGTCAAGGAGAGGGGAAAGCAAGTCTGTCACTGCTGCGGTGTTCCAAAGGGGATGAATTTGAGGCTGTCCTAAGTGTGATGTCACAGAGAGGGGAAAATTGAGGCAGCCACTACTGTGGTGTCACAGAGAGGCGTAAATTAGAGTTGTCAGTGCTGTGATGTCACAGGGAGGCGAAAATTGGGCCTCTCTCAGATGTGATGTCACAGAGAGAGGCGTAATGGATCTGTGAGTGCTGTGGTGTCACCGAGAGGCATAAATTAGAGTTGTCAGTGCAGTGATGTCACGGAGAGGAGAAACTGGGTCCCTCATTGGTGTGATGTCACAGATAGAGGAAACCTGAGTCTGCCACTGCAGTGATGTCACGGAGAGGGGAAAACTGGGGCTATCACACCTGTGGAGTCTCAGAGAAATTATCACAGGTGCTATGACTTGTCTGTTGCCACAAAGAAGATGGAATTGGGGTTGTCATGGCTATGATATCACAGAGAGGTTTTAATCGGTTCTGTCTCTTCTGTGATGTCACGGAGAGGGGAATTATGGGTCTGTCACTGCTGTGGTGTTCCTTTGGGGCTGAAATTAAGGCTGCCATGGCTGTGATGTCACAGATAGAGGAAACCTGTGTCTGTCCCTGCTGTGGTGTCACAGAGAGGGGAAAACTGGGGCTGATCACTGTTGTGCAGTGACAGAGAAATTTACACAGGTGCTATGACATGTCTGTTGCCACACAGGGAATGGAATTCGGGTTGTTCGGTCTGTGGTACCACAGAGAGTTTTAAATTGGTTCTGTCATGACTGTGATGTCCCAGAGAGGGGAATAATGCGTCTGTCACCACTGTGGTGTCACAGTGAGGTGTAAACTGGACTTGTCATTGCAGTGATCTCACCGAGAGGAGAAAACTGAGGCTTTCACTGCTGTGGCCTATCAGAGGGGATGAATTCTGACTTGTCTTTGATATCATGCCACAGAGAGTAGAAAACTGGCACTATCACCGCTGTAAATGTTACAGATAGGTGTAAGTTGGGCTTGTTCAATCTGTGGGGTGACAGAAAGAGTGAAATTTGGCCTGTCAGTGCTGTGATGTCATAATGGGTGGAAAGTGCATCTTTGACTGCTGTGCTGTCACAGGCAGGCGTAAATTGGGGTTCCCACAGTTGTGATGTCACAGAGAGGGGAAAACTGGGGCTATCACAGCTGTGGAGTCTCAGAGAAAGTAACACAGGTGTTATGACTTGTCTGTTGCCACAAAGGAGATGGAATTGGGGTTGTCATGCCTATGGTATGTCAGAGAGGTTTTAATTGGTTCTGTCTGTTCTGGGATGTCACAGAGCGGGGAATAATGGGTCTGTCAGTGCTGTGGTGTTCCATCAGAGCTGAAATTAAGGCTGCCATGGCTGTGATGTCACGATTGAAGAAACCTGAGTCTGTCCCTGCTGTGGTGTCACAGAGAGGGGACAACTGGATTGATCACTGTTGTGCAGTGACAGAGAAATTTACAGAGGTGCTATGACTTGTCTGTTGCCACACAGGGAATAGAATTGGGGTTGTTCGGGCTGTGGTATCATATAGAGTTTGAAATTGGTTCTGTCATGATTGTGATGTCCCAGAGAGGGGAATAATGCGTCTGTCAGCACTGTGGTGTCACAGACAGGCGTAATTTAGAGTTGTCACTGCAGTAATGTCACAGAGACCTTTAACTGGGTCCCTCATTGGTGTGATGTCACACACAGAGAGGAGAATACTGAGGCTGCCGCTGCTCTGGTGTCACAGAGAGGAGTAGTTTTGGCCTGTCACTGCTGTGATGTCAGAGAGAGGGGAAAGCGTGTCTGTCACTGCTGCGGTGTTCCAAAGGGGATGAATTTGAGGCTGTCCTGACTGTGATGTCACAGAGAGGGGAAAATTGAGGCATCCACTACTTGTGGTGTCACAGAGAGGCGTAAATTAGAGTTGTCAGTGCTATGATGTCACAGGGAGGCGAAAATTGGGCCTCTCTCAGATATGATGTCACAGAGAGAGGCGTAATGGATCTGTGAGTGCTGTGGTGTCACCGAGAGGCATAAATTAGAGTTGTCAGTGCAGTGATGTCACGGAGAGGAGAAACTGGGTCCCTCATTGGTGTGATGTCACAGATAGAGGAAACCTGAGTCTGCCACTGCAGTGATGTCACGGAGAGGGGAAAACTGGGGCTATCCCAGCTGTGGAGTCTCAGAGAAATTATCACAGGTGCTATGACTTGTCTGTTGCCACAAAGGAGATGGAATTGGGGTTGTCATGGCTATGATATCACAGAGAGGTTTTAATCGGTTCTGTCTCTTCTGTGATGTCACGGAGAGGGGAATTATGGGTCTGTCAGTGCTGTGGTGTTCCATCAGAGCTGAAATTAAGGCTGCCGTGGCTGTGATGTCACAGATAGAGGAAACCTGTGTCTGTCCCTGCTGTGGTGTCACAGAGAGGGGAAAACTGGGGCTGATCACTGTTGTGCAGTGAAAGTTACGCAGGTGCTATGACTTGTCTGTTGCCACACAGGGAATGGAATTGGGGTTGTTCGGGCTGTGGTATCACAGAGAGATTTAAATTGGTTCTGTCATGACTGTGATGTCCCAGAGAGGGGAATAATGCGTCTGTCACCACAGTGGTGTCACAGAGAGGTGTAAACTGGACTTGTCATTGCAGTGATCTCACCGAGAGGAGAAAACTGAGGCTTTCACTGCTGTGGCCTATCAGAGGGGATGAATTCTGACTTGTCTTTGATATCATGTCACAGAGAGTAGAAAACTGGCACTATCACCGCTGTAAATGTTACAGATAGGTGTAAGTTGGGCTTGTTCAATCTGTGGGGTGACAGAAAGGGTGAAATTTGGCCTGTCAGTGCTGTGATGTCATAATGGGTGGAAAGTGCATCTTTGACTGCTGTGCTGTCACAGGCAGACGTAAATTGGGGTTCCCACAGTTGTGATGTCACAGAGAGGGGAAAACTGGGGCTAGCACAGCTGTGGAGTCTCAGAGAAAGTAACACAGGTGTTATGACTTGTCTGTTGCCACAAAGGAGATGGAATTGGGGTTGTCATGCCTATGGTATCTCAGAGAGGTTTTAATTGGTTCTGTCTGTTCTGTGATGTCACAGAGCGGGGAATAATGGGTCTGTCAGTGCTGTGGTGTTCCTTCAGAGCTGAAATTAAGGCTGCCATGGCTGTGATGTCACGATAGAGGAAACCTGAGTCTGCCACTGCAGTGATGTCACAGAGAGGGGAAAACTGGGGCTATCACTGCTGTGGAGTCTCAGAGAAAGTATCACAGGTGTTATGACTTGTCTGTTGCCACAAAGGAGATGGAATTGGGGTTGTCATGGCTATGATATCAAAGAGAGGTTTTAATCGGTTCTGTCTCTTCTGTGATGTCACGGAGAGGGGAATTATGGGTCTGTCAGTGCTGTGGTGTTCCTTTGGGGCTGAAATTAAGGCTGCCGTGGCTGTGATGTCACAGATAGAGGAAACCTGAGTCTGTCCCTGCTGTGGTGTCACAGAGAGGGGAAAACTGGGGCTGATCACTGTTGTGCAGTGAAAGTTACACAGGTGCTATGACTTGTCTGTTGCCACACAGGGAATGGAATTGGGGTTGTTCGGGCTGTGGTATCACAGAGAGATTTAAATTGGTTCTGTCATGACTGTGATGTCCCAGAGAGGGGAATAATGCGTCTGTCACCACTGTGGTGTCGCAGAGAGGTGTAAACTGGACTTGTCATTGCAGTGATCTCACCGAGAGGAGAAAACTGAGGCTTTCACTGTTGTGGCCTATCAGAGGGGATGAATTCTGACTTATCTTTGATATCATGTCACAGAGAGTAGAAAACTGGCACTATCACCGCTGTAAATGTAACAGATAGGTGTAAGTTGGGCTTGTTCAATCTGTGGGGTGACAGAAAGGGTGAAATTTGGCCTGTCAGTGCTGTGATGTCATAATGGGTGGAAAGTGCATCTTTGACTGCTGTGCTGTCACAGGCAGGCGTAAATTGGGGTTCCCACAGTTGTGATGTCACAGAGAGGGGAAAACTGGGGCTATCACAGCTGTGGAGTCTCAGAGAAAGTAACACAGGTGTTATGACTTGTCTGTTGCCACAAAGGAGATGGAATTGGGGTTGTCATGCCTATGGTATGTCAGAGAGGTTTTAATTGGTTCTGTCTGTTCTGGGATGTCACAGAGCGGGGAATAATGGGTCTGTCAGTGCTGTGGTGTTCCATCAGAGCTGAAATTAAGGCTGCCATGGCTGTGATGTCACGATTGAGGAAACCTGAGTCTGTCCCTGCTGTGGTGTCACAGAGAGGGGAAAACTGGGGCTGATCACTGTTGTGCAGTGACAGAGAAATTTACACAGGTGCTATGACTTGTCTGTTGCCACACAGGGAATGGAATTGGGGTTGTTCGGGCTGTGGTATCACAGAGAGATTTAAATTGGTTCTGTCATGACTGTGATGTCCCAGAGAGGGGAATAATGCGTCTGTCACCACTGTGGTGTCACAGACAGGCGTAATTTAGAGTTGTCACTGCAGTAATGTCACAGAGACCTTTAACTGTGTCCCTCATTGGTGTGATGTCACAGAGAGGAGAATACTGAGGCTGCCGCTGCTCTGGTGTCATAGAGAGGAGTAGTTTTGGCCTGTCACTGCTGTGATGTCAGAGAGAGGGGAAAGCGTGTCTGTCACTGCTGCGGTGTTCCAAAGGGGATGAATTTGAGGCTGTCCTAAGTGTGATGTCACAGAGAGGGGAAAATTGAGGCAGCCACTACTGTGGTGTCACAGAGAGGCGTAAATTAGAGTTGTCAGTGCTGTGATGTCACAGGGAGGCGAAAATTGGGCCTCTCTCAGATGTGATGTCACAGAGAGAGGCGTAATGGATCTGTGAGTGCTGTGGTGTCACCGAGAGGCATTAATTAGAGTTGTCAGTGCAGTGATGTCACGGAGAGGAGAAACTGGGTCCCTCATTGGTGTGACGTCACAGATAGAGGAAACCTGAGTCTGCCACCGCAGTGATGTCACAGAGAGGGGAAAACTGGGGCTATCACAGCTGTGGAGTCTCAGAGAAAGTATCACAGGTGCTATGACTTGTCTGTTGCCACAAAGGAGATGGAATTGGGGTTGTCATGGCTATGATATCACAGAGAGGTTTTAATCGGTTCTGTCTCTTCTGTGATGTCACGGAGAGGGGAATTATGGGTCTGTCACTGCTGTGGTGTTCCTTTGGGGCTGAAATTAAGGCTGCCGTGGCTGTGATGTCACAGATAGAGGAAACCTGAGTCTGTCCCTGCTGTGGTGTCACAGAGAGGGGAAAACTGGGGCTGATCACTGTTGTGCAGTGAAAGTTACACAGGTGCTATGACTTGTCTGTTGCCACACAGGGAATGGAATTGGGGTTGTTCGGGCTGTGGTATCACAGAGAGATTTAAATTGGTTCTGTCATGACTGTGATGTCCCAGAGAGGGGAATAATGCGTCTGTCACCACTGTGGTGTCGCAGAGAGGTGTAAACTGGACTTGTCATTGCAGTGATCTCACCGAGAGGAGAAAACTGAGGCTTTCACTGCTGTGGCCTATCAGAGGGGATGAATTCTGACTTGTCTTTGATATCATGTCACAGAGAGTAGAAAACTGGCACTATCACCGCTGTAAATGTTACAGATAGGTGTAAGTTGGGCTTGTTCAATCTGTGGGGTGACAGAAAGGGTGAAATTTGGCCTGTCAGTGCTGTGATGTCATAATGGCTGGAAAGTGCATCTTTGACTGCTGTGCTGTCACAGGCAGGCGTAAATTGGGGTTCCCACAGTTGTGATGTCACAGAGAGGGGAAAACTGGGGCTATCACAGCTGTGGAGTCTCAGAGAAAGCAACACAGGTGTTATGACTTGTCTGTTGCCACAAAGGAGATGGAATTGGGGTTGTCATGCCTATGGTATGTCAGAGAGGTTTTAATTGGTTCTGTCTGTTCTGGGATGTCACAGAGCGGGGAATAATGGGTCTGTCATTGCTGTGGTGTTCCATCAGAGCTGAAATTAAGGCTGCCATGGCTGTGATGTCACGATTGAGGAAACCTGAGTCTGTCCCTGCTGTGGTGTCACAGAGAGGGGAAAACTGGGGCTGATCACTGTTGTGCAGTGACAGAGAAATTTACAGAGGTGCTATGACTTGTCTGTTGCCACACAGGGAATAGAATTGGGGTTGTTCGGGCTGTGGTATCACAGAGAGTTTTAAATTGGTTCTGTCATGATTGTGATGTCCCAGAGAGGGGAATAATGCGTCTGTCAGCACTGTGGTGTCACAGACAGGCGTAATTTAGAGTTGTCACTGCAGTAATGTCACAGAGACCTTTAACTGGGTCCCTCATTGGTGTGATGTCACACACAGAGAGGAGAATACTGAGGCTGCCGCTGCTCTGGTGTCACAGAGAGGAGTAGTTTTGGCCTGTCACTGCTGTGATGTCAGAGAGAGGGGAAAGCGTGTCTGTCACTGCTGCGGTGTTCCAAAGGGGATGAATTTGAGGCTGTCCTAAGTGTGATGTCACAGAGAGGGGAAAATTGAGGCAGCCACTACTGTGGTGTCACAGAGAGGCGTAAATTAGAGTTGTCAGTGCTGTGATGTCACAGGGAGGCGAAAATTGGGCCTCTCTCAGATGTGATGTCACAGAGAGAGGCGTAATGGATCTGTGAGTGCTGTGGTGTCACCGAGAGGCATAAATTAGAGTTGTCAGTGCAGTGATGTCACGGAGAGGAGAAACTGGGTCCCTCATTGGTGTGATGTCACAGATAGAGGAAACCTGAGTCTGCCACTGCAGTGATGTCACGGAGAGGGGAAAACTGGGGCTATCACAGCTGTGGAGTCTCAGAGAAATTATCACAGGTGCTATGACTTGTCTGTTGCCACAAAGGAGATGGAATTGGGGTTGTCATGGCTATGATATCACAGAGAGGTTTTAATCGGTTCTGTCTCTTCTGTGATGTCACGGAGAGGGGAATTATGGGTCTGTCACTGCTGTGGTGTTCCTTTGGGGCTGAAATTAAGGCTGCCGTGGCTGTGATGTCACAGATAGAGGAAACCTGTGTCTGTCCCTGCTGTGGTGTCACAGAGAGGGGAAAACTGGGGCTGATCACTGTTGTGCAGTGAAAGTTACACAGGTGCTATGACTTGTCTGTTGCCACACAGGGAATGGAATTGGGGTTGTTAGGGCTGTGGTATCACAGAGAGATTTAAATTGGTTCTGTCATGACTGTGATGTCCCAGAGAGGGGAATAATGCGTCTGTCACCACTGTGGTGTCGCAGAGAGGTGTAAACTGGACTTGTCATTGCAGTGATCTCACCGAGAGGAGAAAACTGAGGCTTTCACTGCTGTGGCTTATCAGAGGGGATGAATTCTGACTTGTCTTTGATATCATGTCACAGAGAGGAGAAAACTGGCACTATCACCGCTGTAAATGTTACAGATAAGTGTAAGTTGGGCTTGTTCAATCTGTGGGGTGACAGAAAGGGTGAAATTTGGCCTGTCAGTGCTGTGATGTCATAATGGGTGGAAAGTGCATCTTTGACTGCTGTGCTGTCACAGGCAGGCGTAAATTGGGGTTCCCACAGTTGTGATGTCACAGAGAGGGGAAAACTGGGGCTATCACAGCTGTGGAGTCTCAGAGAAAGTAACACAGGTGTTATGACTTGTCTGTTGCCACAAAGGAGATGGAATTGGGGTTGTCATGCCTATGGTATGTCAGAGAGGTTTTAATTGGTTCTGTCTGTTCTGGGATGTCACAGAGCGGGGAATAATGGGTCTGTCAGTGCTGTGGTGTTCCATCAGAGCTGAAATTAAGGCTGCCATGGTTGTGATGTCACGATAGAGGAAACCTGAGTCTGTCCCTGCTGTGGTGTCACAGAGAGGGGAAAACTGGGGCTGATCACTGTTGTGCAGTGACAGAGAAATTTACAGAGGTGCTATGACTTGTGTGTTGCCACACAGGGAATAGAATTGGGGTTGTTCGGGCTGTGGTATCACAGAGAGTTTTAAATTGGTTCTGTCATGATTGTGATGTCCCAGAGAGGGGAATAATGCGTCTGTCAGCACTGTGGTGTCACAGACAGGCGTAATTTAGAGTTGTCACTGCAGTAATGTCACAGAGACCTTGAACTGGGTCCCTCATTGGTGTGATGTCACACACAGAGAGGAGAATACTGAGGCTGCCGCTGCTCTGGTGTCACAGAGAGGAGTAGTTTTGGCCTGTCACTGCTGTGATGTCAGAGAGAGGGGAAAGCGGGTCTGTCACTGCTGCGGTGTTCCAAAGGGGATGAATTTGAGGCTGTCCTAAGTGTGATGTCACAGAGAGGGGAAAATTGAGGCAGCCACTACTGTGGTGTCACAGAGAGGCGTAAATTAGAGTTGTCAATGCTGTGATGTCACAGGGAGGCGAAAATTGGGCCTCTCTCAGATGTGATGTCACAGAGAGAGGCGTAATGGATCTGTGAGTGCTGTGGTGTCACCGAGAGGCATAAATTAGAGTTGTCAGTGCAGTGATGTCACGGAGAGGAGAAACTGGGTCCCTCATTGGTGTGATGTCACAGATAGAGGAAACCTGAGTCTGCCACTGCAGTGATGTCACGGAGAGGGGAAAACTGGGGCTATCCCAGCTGTGGAGTCTCAGAGAAATTATCACAGGTGCTATGACTTGTCTGTTGCCACAAAGGAGATGGAATTGGGGTTGTCATGGCTATGATATCACAGAGAGGTTTTAATCGGTTCTGTCTCTTCTGTGATGTCACGGAGAGGGGAATTATGGGTCTGTCACTGCTATGGTGTTCCTTTGGGGCTGAAATTAAGGCTGCCGTGGCTGTGATGTCACAGATAGAGGAAACCTGAGTCTGTCCCTGCTGTGGTGTCACAGAGAGGGGAAAACTGGGGCTGATCACTGTTGTGCAGTGAAAGTTACACAGGTGCTATGACTTGTCTGTTGCCACACAGGGAATGGAATTGGGGTTGTTAGGGCTGTGGTATCACAGAGAGATTTAAATTGGTTCTGTCATGACTGTGATGTCCCAGAGAGGGGAATAATGCGTCTGTCACCACTGTGGTGTCGCAGAGAGGTGTAAACTGGACTTGTCATTGCAGTGATCTCACCGAGAGGAGAAAACTGAGGCTTTCACTGCTGTGGCTTATCAGAGGGGATGAATTCTGACTTGTCTTTGATATCATGTCACAGAGAGGAGAAAACTGGCACTATCACCGCTGTAAATGTTACAGATAAGTGTAAGTTGGGCTTGTTCAATCTGTGGGGTGACAGAAAGGGTGAAATTTGGCCTGTCAGTGCTGTGATGTCATAATGGGTGGAAAGTGCATCTTTGACTGCTGTGCTGTCACAGGCAGGCGTAAATTGGGGTTCCCACAGTTGTGATGTCACAGAGAGGGGAAAACTGGGGCTATCACAGCTGTGGAGTCTCAGAGAAAGTAACACAGGTGTTATGACTTGTCTGTTGCCACAAAGGAGATGGAATTGGGGTTGTCATGCCTATGGTATGTCAGAGAGGTTTTAATTGGTTCTGTCTGTTCTGGGATGTCACAGAGCGGGGAATAATGGGTCTGTCAGTGCTGTGGTGTTCCATCAGAGCTGAAATTACGGCTGCCATGGCCGTGATGTCACGATAGAGGAAACCTGAGTCTGTCCCTGCTGTGGTGTCACAGAGAGGGGAAAACTGGGGCTGATCACTGTTGTGCAGTGACAGAGAAATTTACAGAGGTGCTATGACTTGTCTGTTGCCACACAGGGAATAGAATTGGGGTTGTTCGGGCTGTGGTATCACAGAGAGTTTTAAATTGGTTCTGTCATGATTGTGATGTCCCAGAGAGGGGAATAATGCGTCTGTCAGCACTGTGGTGCCACAGACAGGCGTAATTTAGAGTTGTCACTGCAGTAATGTCACAGAGACCTTTAACTGTGTCCCTCATTGGTGTGATGTCACACACAGAGAGGAGAATACTGAGGCTGCCGCTGCTCTGGTGTCACAGAGAAGAGTAGTTTTGGCCTGTCACTGCTGTGATGTCAGAGAGAGGGGAAAGCGGGTCTGTCACTGCTGCGGTGTTCCAAAGGGGATGAATTTGAGGCTGTCCTAAGTGTGATGTCACAGAGAGGGGAAAATTGAGGCAGCCACTACTGTGGTGTCACAGAGAGGCGTAAATTAGAGTTGTCAGTGCAGTGATGTCACGGAGAGGAGAAACTGGGTCCCTCATTGGTGTGATGTCACAGATAGAGGAAACCTGAGTCTGCCACTGCAGTGATGTCACGGAGAGGGGAAAACTGGGGCTATCACAGCTGTGGAGTCTCAGAGAAATTATCACAGGTGCTATGACTTGTCTGTTGCCACAAAGGAGATGGAATTGGGGTTGTCATGGCTATGATATAAAAGGGAGGTTTTAATCGGTTCTGTCTCTTCTGTGATGTCACAGAGAGGGGAATTACGGGTCTGTCACTGCTGTGGTGTTCCTTTGGGGCTGAAATTAAGGCTGCCGTGGCTGTGATGTCACAGATAGAGGAAACCTGAGTCTGTCCCTGCTGTGGTGTCACAGAGAGGGGAAAACTGGGGCTGATCACTGTTGTGCAGTGAAAGTTACACAGGTGCTATGACTTGTCTGTTGCCACACAGGGAATGGAATTGGGGTTGTTAGGGCTGTGGTATCACAGAGAGATTTAAATTGGTTCTGTCATGACTGTGATGTCCCAGAGAGGGGAATAATGTGTCTGTCACCACTGTGGTGTCGCAGAGAGGTGTAAACTGGACTTGTCATTGCAGTGATCTCACCGAGAGGAGAAAACTGAGGCTTTCACTGCTGTGGCTTATCAGAGGGGATGAATTCTGACTTGTCTTTGATATCATGTCACAGAGAGGAGAAAACTGGCACTATCACCGCTGTAAATGTTACAGATAAGTGTAAGTTGGGCTTGTTCAATCTGTGGGGTGACAGAAAGGGTGAAATTTGGCCTGTCAGTGCTGTGATGTCATAATGGGTGGAAAGTGCATCTTTGACTGCTGTGCTGTCACAGGCAGGCGTAAATTGGGGTTCCCACAGTTGTGATGTCACAGAGAGGGGAAAACTGGGGCTAGCACAGCTGTGGAGTCTCAGAGAAAGTAACACAGGTGTTATGACTTGTCTGTTGCCACAAAGGAGATGGAATTGGGGTTGTCATGCCTATGGTATGTCAGAGAGGTTTTAATTGGTTCTGTCTGTTCTGGGATGTCACAGAGCGGGGAATAATGGGTCTGTCAGTGCTGTGGTGTTCCTTCAGAGCTGAAATTAAGGCTGCCATGGCTGTGATGTCACGATAGAGGAAACCTGAGTCTGCCACTGCAGTGATGTCACAGAGAGGGGAAAACTGGGGCTATCACTGCTGTGGAGTCTCAGAGAAAGTATCACAGGTGTTATGACTTGTCTGTTGCCACAAAGGAGATGGAATTGGGGTTGTCATGGCTATGATATCAAAGAGAGGTTTTAATCGGTTCTGTCTCTTCTGTGATGTCACGGAGAGGGGAATTATGGGTCTGTCAGTGCTGTGGTGTTCCTTTGGGGCTGAAATTAAGGCTGCCGTGGCTGTGATGTCACAGATAGAGGAAACCTGAGTCTGTCCCTGCTGTGGTGTCACAGAGAGGGGAAAACTGGATTGATCACTGTTGTGCAGTGACAGAGAAATTTACACAGGTGCTATGACTTGTCTGTTGCCACACAGGGAATGGAATTGGGGTTGTTCGGGCTGTGGTATCACAGAGAGATTTAAATTGGTTCTGTCATGACTGTGATATCCCAGAGAGGGGAATAATGCGTCTGTCACCACTGTGGTGTCACAGACAGGCGTAATTTAGAGTTGTCACTGCAGTAATGTCACAGAGACCTTTAACTGTGTCCCTCATTGGTGTGATGTCACAGAGAGGAGAATACTGAGGCTGCCGCTGCTCTGGTGTCATAGAGAGGAGTAGTTTTGGCCTGTCACTGCTGTGATGTCAGAGAGAGGGGAAAGCGTGTCTGTCACTGCTGCGGTGTTCCAAAGGGGATGAATTTGAGGCTGTCCTAAGTGTGATGTCACAGAGAGGGGAAAATTGAGGCAGCCACTACTGTGGTGTCACAGAGAGGCGTAAATTAGAGTTGTCAGTGCTGTGATGTCAGAGGGAGGCGAAAATTGGGCCTCTCTCAGATGTGATGTCACAGAGAGAGGCGTAATGGATCTGTGAGTGCTGTGGTGTCACCGAGAGGCATTAATTAGAGTTGTCAGTGCAGTGATGTCACGGAGAGGAGAAACTGGGTCCCTCATTGGTGTGACGTCACAGATAGAGGAAACCTGAGTCTGCCACTGCAGTGATGTCACAGAGAGGGGAAAACTGGGGCTATCACAGCTGTGGAGTCTCAGAGAAATTATCACAGGTGCTATGACTTGTCTGTTGCCACAAAGGAGATGGAATTGGGGTTGTCATGGCTATGATATCACAGAGAGGTTTTAATCGGTTCTGTCTCTTCTGTGATGTCACGGAGAGGGGAATTATGGGTCTGTCACTGCTGTGGTGTTCCTTTGGGGCTGAAATTAAGGCTGCCGTGGCTGTGATGTCACAGATAGAGGAAACCTGAGTCTGTCCCTGCTGTGGTGTCACAGAGAGGGGAAAACTGGGGCTGATCACTGTTGTGCAGTGAAAGTTACACAGGTGCTATGACTTGTCTGTTGCCACACAGGGAATGGAATTGGGGTTGTTCGGGCTGTGGTATCACAGAGAGATTTAAATTGGTTCTGTCATGACTGTGATGTCCCAGAGAGGGGAATAATGCGTCTGTCACCACTGTGGTGTCGCAGAGAGGTGTAAACTGGACTTGTCATTGCAGTGATCTCACCGAGAGGAGAAAACTGAGGCTTTCACTGCTGTGGCCTATCAGAGGGGATGAATTCTGACTTATCTTTGATATCATGTCACAGAGAGTAGAAAACTGGCACTATCACCGCTGTAAATGTTACAGATAGGTGTAAGTTGGGCTTGTTCAATCTGTGGGGTGACAGAAAGGGTGAAATTTGGCCTGTCAGTGCTGTGATGTCATAATGGGTGGAAAGTGCATCTTTGACTGCTGTGCTGTCACAGGCAGGCGTAAATTGGGGTTCCCACAGTTGTGATGTCACAGAGAGGGGAAAACTGGGGCTATCACAGCTGTGGAGTCTCAGAGAAAGCAACACAGGTGTTATGACTTGTCTGTTGCCACAAAGGAGATGGAATTGGGGTTGTCATGCCTATGGTATGTCAGAGAGGTTTTAATTGGTTCTGTCTGTTCTGGGATGTCACAGAGCGGGGAATAATGGGTCTGTCAGTGCTGTGGTGTTCCATCAGAGCTGAAATTAAGGCTGCCATGGCTGTGATGTCACGATTGAGGAAACCTGAGTCTGTCCCTGCTGTGGTGTCACAGAGAGGGGAAAACTGGGGCTGATCACTGTTGTGCAGTGACAGAGAAATTTACAGAGGTGCTATGACTTGTCTGTTGCCACACAGGGAATAGAATTGGGGTTGTTCGGGCTGTGGTATCACAGAGAGTTTTAAATTGGTTCTGTCATGATTGTGATGTCCCAGAGAGGGGAATAATGCGTCTGTCACCACTGTGGTGTCACAGACAGGCGTAATTTAGAGTTGTCACTGCAGTAATGTCACAGAGACCTTGAACTGGGTCCCTCATTGGTGTGATGTCACACACAGAGAGGAGAATACTGAGGCTGCCGCTGCTCTGGTGTCACAGAGAGGAGTAGTTTTGGCCTGTCACTGCTGTGATGTCAGAGAGAGGGGAAAGCGGGTCTGTCACTGCTGCGGTGTTCCAAAGGGGATGAATTTGAGGCTGTCCTAAGTGTGATGTCACAGAGAGGGGAAAATTGAGGCAGCCACTACTGTGGTGTCACAGAGAGGCGTAAATTAGAGTTGTCAGTGCTGTGATGTCACAGGGAAACGAAAATTGGGCCTCTCTCAGATGTGATGTCACAGAGAGAGGCGTAATGGATCTGTGAGTGCTGTGGTGTCACCGAGAGGCATAAATTAGAGTTGTCAGTGCAGTGATGTCACGGAGAGGAGAAACTGGGTCCCTCATTGGTGTGATGTCACAGATAGAGGAAACCTGAGTCTGCCACTGCAGTGATGTCACGGAGAGGGGAAAACTGGGGCTATCCCAGCTGTGGAGTCTCAGAGAAATTATCACAGGTGCTATGACTTGTCTGTTGCCACAAAGGAGATGGAATTGGGGTTGTCATGGCTATGATATCACAGAGAGGTTTTAATCGGTTCTGTCTCTTCTGTGATGTCACGGAGAGGGGAATTCTGGGTCTGTCACTGCTGTGGTGTTCCTTTGGGGCTGAAATTAAGGCTGCCGTGGCTGTGATGTCACAGATAGAGGAAACCTGTGTCTGTCCCTGCTGTGGTGTCACAGAGAGGGGAAAACTGGGGCTGATCACTGTTGTGCAGTGAAAGTTACACAGGTGCTATGACTTGTCTGTTGCCACACAGGGAATGGAATTGGGGTTGTTAGGGCTGTGGTATCACAGAGAGATTTAAATTGGTTCTGTCATGACTGTGATGTCCCAGAGAGGGGAATAATGCGTCTGTCACCACTGTGGTGTCACAGAGAGGTGTAAACTGGACTTGTCATTGCAGTGATCTCACCGAGAGGAGAAAACTGAGGCTTTCACTGCTGTGGCCTATCAGAGGGGATGAATTCTGACTTGTCTTTGATATCATGTCACAGAGAGTAGAAAACTGGCACTATCACCGCTGTAAATGTTACAGATAGGTGTAAGTTGGGCTTGTTCAATCTGTGGGGTGACAGAAAGGGTGAAATTTGGCCTGTCAGTGCTGTGATGTCATAATGGGTGGAAAGTGCATCTTTGACTGCTGTGCTGTCACAGGCAGGCGTAAATTGGGGTTCCCACAGTTGTGATGTCACAGAGAGGGGAAAACTGGGGCTATCACAGCTGTGGAGTCTCAGAGAAAGTAACACAGGTGTTATGACTTGTCTGTTGCCACAAAGGAGATGGAATTGGGGTTGTCATGCCTATGGTATGTCAGAGAGGTTTTAATTGGTTCTGTCTGTTCTGGGATGTCACAGAGCGGGGAATAATGGGTCTGTCAGTGCTGTGGTGTTCCATCAGAGCTGAAATTAAGGCTGCCATGGTTGTGATGTCACGATAGAGGAAACCTGAGTCTGTCCCTGCTGTGGTGTCACAGAGAGGGGAAAACTGGGGCTGATCACTGTTGTGCAGTGACAGAGAAATTTACAGAGGTGCTATGACTTGTCTGTTGCCACACAGGGAATAGAATTGGGGTTGTTCGGGCTGTGGTATCACAGAGAGTTTTAAATTGGTTCTGTCATGATTGTGATGTCCCAGAGAGGGGAATAATGCGTCTGTCAGCACTGTGGTGTCACAGACAGGCGTAATTTAGAGTTGTCACTGCAGTAATGTCACAGAGACCTTTAACTGTGTCCCTCATTGGTGTGATGTCACACACAGAGAGGAGAATACTGAGGCTGCCGCTGCTCTGGTGTCACAGAGAAGAGTAGTTTTGGCCTGTCACTGCTGTGATGTCAGAGAGAGGGGAAAGCGGGTCTGTCACTGCTGCGGTGTTCCAAAGGGGATGAATTTGAGGCTGTCCTAAGTGTGATGTCACAGAGAGGGGAAAATTGAGGCAGCCACTACTGTGGTGTCACAGAGAGGCGTAAATTAGAGTTGTCAGTGCTGTGATGTCACAGGGAAACGAAAATTGGGCCTCTCTCAGATGTGATGTCACAGAGAGAGGCGTAATGGATCTGTCAGTGCTGTGGTGTCACCGAGAGGCATAAATTAGGGTTGTCAGTGCAGTGATGTCACGGAGAGGAGAAACTGGGTCCCTCATTGGTGTGATGTCACAGATAGAGGAAACCTGAGTCTGCCACTGCAGTGATGTCACGGAGAGGGGAAAACTGGGGCTATCACAGCTGTGGAGTCTCAGAGAAATTATCACAGGTGCTATGACTTGTCTGTTGCCACAAAGGAGATGGAATTGGGGTTGTCATGGCTATGATATCACAGAGAGGTTTTAATCGGTTCTGTCTCTTCTGTGATGTCACGGAGAGGGGAATTATGGGTCTGTCACTGCTATGGTGTTCCTTTGGGGCTGAAATTAAGGCTGCCGTGGCTGTGATGTCACAGATAGAGGAAACCTGAGTCTGTCCCTGCTGTGGTGTCACAGAGAGGGGAAAACTGGGGCTGATCACTGTTGTGCAGTGAAAGTTACACAGGTGCTATGACTTGTCTGTTGCCACACAGGGAATGGAATTGGGGTTGTTAGGGCTGTGGTATCACAGAGAGATTTAAATTGGTTCTGTCATGACTGTGATGTCCCAGAGAGGGGAATAATGCGTCTGTCACCACTGTGGTGTCGCAGAGAGGTGTAAACTGGACGTGTCATTGCAGTGATCTCACCGAGAGGAGAAAACTGAGGCTTTCACTGCTGTGGCTTATCAGAGGGGATGAATTCTGACTTGTCTTTGATATCATGTCACAGAGAGGAGAAAACTGGCACTATCACCGCTGTAAATGTTACAGATAAGTGTAAGTTGGGCTTGTTCAATCTGTGGGGTGACAGAAAGGGTGAAATTTGGCCTGTCAGTGCTGTGATGTCCTAATGGGTGGAAAGTGCATCTTTGACTGCTGTGCTGTCACAGGCAGGCGTAAATTGGGGTTCCCACAGTTGTGATGTCACAGAGAGGGGAAAACTGGGGCTATCACAGCTGTGGAGTCTCAGAGAAAGTAACACAGGTGTTATGACTTGTCTGTTGCCACAAAGGAGATGGAATTGGGGTTGTCATGCCTATGGTATGTCAGAGAGGTTTTAATTGGTTCTGTCTGTTCTGGGATGTCACAGAGCGGGGAATAATGGGTCTGTCAGTGCTGTGGTGTTCCATCAGAGCTGAAATTAAGGCTGCCATGGTTGTGATGTCACGATAGAGGAAACCTGAGTCTGTCCCTGCTGTGGTGTCACAGAGAGGGGAAAACTGGGGCTGATCACTGTTGTGCAGTGACAGAGAAATTTACAGAGGTGCTATGACTTGTCTGTTGCCACACAGGGAATAGAATTGGGGTTGTTCGGGCTGTGGTATCACAGAGAGTTTTAAATTGGTTCTGTCATGATTGTGATGTCCCAGAGAGGGGAATAATGCGTCTGTCAGCACTGTGGTGTCACAGACAGGCGTAATTTAGAGTTGTCACTGCAGTAATGTCACAGAGACCTTTAACTGGGTCCCTCATTGGTGTGATGTCACACACAGAGAGGAGAATACTGAGGCTGCCGCTGCTCTGGTGTCACAGAGAAGAGTAGTTTTGGCCTGTCACTGCTGTGATGTCAGAGAGAGGGGAAAGCGGGTCTGTCACTGCTGCGGTGTTCCAAAGGGGATGAATTTGAGGCTGTCCTAAGTGTGATGTCACAGAGAGGGGAAAATTGAGGCAGCCACTACTGTGGTGTCACAGAGAGGCGTAAATTAGAGTTGTCAGTGCAGTGATGTCACGGAGAGGAGAAACTGGGTCCCTCATTGGTGTGATGTCACAGATAGAGGAAACCTGAGTCTGCCACTGCAGTGATGTCACGGAGAGGGGAAAACTGGGGCTATCACAGCTGTGGAGTCTCAGAGAAATTATCACAGGTGCTATGACTTGTCTGTTGCCACAAAGGAGATGGAATTGGGGTTGTCATGGCTATGATATCACAGAGAGGTTTTAATCGGTTCTGTCTCTTCTGTGATGTCACGGAGAGGGGAATTATGGGTCTGTCACTGCTATGGTGTTCCTTTGGGGCTGAAATTAAGGCTGCCGTGGCTGTGATGTCACAGATAGAGGAAACCTGAGTCTGTCCCTGCTGTGGTGTCACAGAGAGGGGAAAACTGGGGCTGATCACTGTTGTGCAGTGAAAGTTACACAGGTGCTATGACTTGTCTGTTGCCACACAGGGAATGGAATTGGGGTTGTTAGGGCTGTGGTATCACAGAGAGATTTAAATTGGTTCTGTCATGACTGTGATGTCCCAGAGAGGGGAATAATGCGTCTGTCACCACTGTGGTGTCGCAGAGAGGTGTAAACTGGACTTGTCATTGCAGTGATCTCACCGAGAGGAGAAAACTGAGGCTTTCACTGCTGTGGCTTATCAGAGGGGATGAATTCTGACTTGTCTTTGATATCATGTCACAGAGAGGAGAAAACTGGCACTATCACCGCTGTAAATGTTACAGATAAGTGTAAGTTGGGCTTGTTCAATCTGTGGGGTGACAGAAAGGGTGAAATTTGGCCTGTCAGTGCTGTGATGTCATAATGGGTGGAAAGTGCATCTTTGACTGCTGTGCTGTCACAGGCAGGCGTAAATTGGGGTTCCCACAGTTGTGATGTCACAGAGAGGGGAAAACTGGGGCTATCACAGCTGTGGAGTCTCAGAGAAAGTAACACAGGTGTTATGACTTGTCTGTTGCCACAAAGGAGATGGAATTGGGGTTGTCATGCCTATGGTATGTCAGAGAGGTTTTAATTGGTTCTGTCTGTTCTGGGATGTCACAGAGCGGGGAATAATGGGTCTGTCAGTGCTGTGGTGTTCCTTCAGAGCTGAAATTAAGGCTGCCATGGCTGTGATGTCACGATAGAGGAAACCTGAGTCTGCCACTGCAGTGATGTCACAGAGAGGGGAAAACTGGGGCTATCACTGCTGTGGAGTCTCAGAGAAAGTATCACAGGTGTTATGACTTGTCTGTTGCCACAAAGGAGATGGAATTGGGGTTGTCATGGCTATGATATCAAAGAGAGGTTTTAATCGGTTCTGTCTCTTCTGTGATGTCACGGAGAGGGGAATTATGGGTCTGTCAGTGCTGTGGTGTTCCTTTGGGGCTGAAATTAAGGCTGCCGTGGCTGTGATGTCACAGATAGAGGAAACCTGAGTCTGTCCCTGCTGTGGTGTCACAGAGAGGGGAAAACTGGATTGATCACTGTTGTGCAGTGACAGAGAAATTTACACAGGTGCTATGACTTGTCTGTTGCCACACAGGGAATGGAATTGGGGTTGTTCGGGCTGTGGTATCACAGAGAGATTTAAATTGGTTCTGTCATGACTGTGATATCCCAGAGAGGGGAATAATGCGTCTGTCACCACTGTGGTGTCACAGACAGGCGTAATTTAGAGTTGTCACTGCAGTAATGTCACAGAGACCTTTAACTGTGTCCCTCATTGGTGTGATGTCACAGAGAGGAGAATACTGAGGCTGCCGCTGCTCTGGTGTCATAGAGAGGAGTAGTTTTGGCCTGTCACTGCTGTGATGTCAGAGAGAGGGGAAAGCGTGTCTGTCACTGCTGCGGTGTTCCAAAGGGGATGAATTTGAGGCTGTCCTAAGTGTGATGTCACAGAGAGGGGAAAATTGAGGCAGCCACTACTGTGGTGTCACAGAGAGGCGTAAATTAGAGTTGTCAGTGCTGTGATGTCAGAGGGAGGCGAAAATTGGGCCTCTCTCAGATGTGATGTCACAGAGAGAGGCGTAATGGATCTGTGAGTGCTGTGGTGTCACCGAGAGGCATTAATTAGAGTTGTCAGTGCAGTGATGTCACGGAGAGGAGAAACTGGGTCCCTCATTGGTGTGACGTCACAGATAGAGGAAACCTGAGTCTGCCACTGCAGTGATGTCACAGAGAGGGGAAAACTGGGGCTATCACAGCTGTGGAGTCTCAGAGAAATTATCACAGGTGCTATGACTTGTCTGTTGCCACAAAGGAGATGGAATTGGGGTTGTCATGGCTATGATATCACAGAGAGGTTTTAATCGGTTCTGTCTCTTCTGTGATGTCACGGAGAGGGGAATTATGGGTCTGTCACTGCTGTGGTGTTCCTTTGGGGCTGAAATTAAGGCTGCCGTGGCTGTGATGTCACAGATAGAGGAAACCTGAGTCTGTCCCTGCTGTGGTGTCACAGAGAGGGGAAAACTGGGGCTGATCACTGTTGTGCAGTGAAAGTTACACAGGTGCTATGACTTGTCTGTTGCCACACAGGGAATGGAATTGGGGTTGTTCGGGCTGTGGTATCACAGAGAGATTTAAATTGGTTCTGTCATGACTGTGATGTCCCAGAGAGGGGAATAATGCGTCTGTCACCACTGTGGTGTCGCAGAGAGGTGTAAACTGGACTTGTCATTGCAGTGATCTCACCGAGAGGAGAAAACTGAGGCTTTCACTGCTGTGGCCTATCAGAGGGGATGAATTCTGACTTATCTTTGATATCATGTCACAGAGAGTAGAAAACTGGCACTATCACCGCTGTAAATGTTACAGATAGGTGTAAGTTGGGCTTGTTCAATCTGTGGGGTGACAGAAAGGGTGAAATTTGGCCTGTCAGTGCTGTGATGTCATAATGGGTGGAAAGTGCATCTTTGACTGCTGTGCTGTCACAGGCAGGCGTAAATTGGGGTTCCCACAGTTGTGATGTCACAGAGAGGGGAAAACTGGGGCTATCACAGCTGTGGAGTCTCAGAGAAAGTAACACAGGTGTTATGACTTGTCTGTTGCCACAAAGGAGATGGAATTGGGGTTGTCATGCCTATGGTATGTCAGAGAGGTTTTAATTGGTTCTGTCTGTTCTGGGATGTCACAGAGCGGGGAATAATGGGTCTGTCAGTGCTGTGGTGTTCCTTCAGAGCTGAAATTAAGGCTGCCATGGCTGTGATGTCACGATAGAGGAAACCTGAGTCTGCCACTGCAGTGATGTCACAGAGAGGGGAAAACTGGGGCTATCACTGCTGTGGAGTCTCAGAGAAAGTATCACAGGTGTTATGACTTGTCTGTTGCCACAAAGGAGATGGAATTGGGGTTGTCATGGCTATGATATCAAAGAGAGGTTTTAATCGGTTCTGTCTCTTCTGTGATGTCACGGAGAGGGGAATTATGGGTCTGTCAGTGCTGTGGTGTTCCTTTGGGGCTGAAATTAAGGCTGCCGTGGCTGTGATGTCACAGATAGAGGAAACCTGAGTCTGTCCCTGCTGTGGTGTCACAGAGAGGGGAAAACTGGATTGATCACTGTTGTGCAGTGACAGAGAAATTTACACAGGTGCTATGACTTGTCTGTTGCCACACAGGGAATGGAATTGGGGTTGTTCGGGCTGTGGTATCACAGAGAGATTTAAATTGGTTCTGTCATGACTGTGATATCCCAGAGAGGGGAATAATGCGTCTGTCACCACTGTGGTGTCACAGACAGGCGTAATTTAGAGTTGTCACTGCAGTAATGTCACAGAGACCTTTAACTGTGTCCCTCATTGGTGTGATGTCACAGAGAGGAGAATACTGAGGCTGCCGCTGCTCTGGTGTCATAGAGAGGAGTAGTTTTGGCCTGTCACTGCTGTGATGTCAGAGAGAGGGGAAAGCGTGTCTGTCACTGCTGCGGTGTTCCAAAGGGGATGAATTTGAGGCTGTCCTAAGTGTGATGTCACAGAGAGGGGAAAATTGAGGCAGCCACTACTGTGGTGTCACAGAGAGGCGTAAATTAGAGTTGTCAGTGCTGTGATGTCAGAGGGAGGCGAAAATTGGGCCTCTCTCAGATGTGATGTCACAGAGAGAGGCGTAATGGATCTGTGAGTGCTGTGGTGTCACCGAGAGGCATTAATTAGAGTTGTCAGTGCAGTGATGTCACGGAGAGGAGAAACTGGGTCCCTCATTGGTGTGACGTCACAGATAGAGGAAACCTGAGTCTGCCACTGCAGTGATGTCACAGAGAGGGGAAAACTGGGGCTATCACAGCTGTGGAGTCTCAGAGAAATTATCACAGGTGCTATGACTTGTCTGTTGCCACAAAGGAGATGGAATTGGGGTTGTCATGGCTATGATATCACAGAGAGGTTTTAATCGGTTCTGTCTCTTCTGTGATGTCACGGAGAGGGGAATTATGGGTCTGTCACTGCTGTGGTGTTCCTTTGGGGCTGAAATTAAGGCTGCCGTGGCTGTGATGTCACAGATAGAGGAAACCTGAGTCTGTCCCTGCTGTGGTGTCACAGAGAGGGGAAAACTGGGGCTGATCACTGTTGTGCAGTGAAAGTTACACAGGTGCTATGACTTGTCTGTTGCCACACAGGGAATGGAATTGGGGTTGTTCGGGCTGTGGTATCACAGAGAGATTTAAATTGGTTCTGTCATGACTGTGATGTCCCAGAGAGGGGAATAATGCGTCTGTCACCACTGTGGTGTCGCAGAGAGGTGTAAACTGGACTTGTCATTGCAGTGATCTCACCGAGAGGAGAAAACTGAGGCTTTCACTGCTGTGGCCTATCAGAGGGGATGAATTCTGACTTATCTTTGATATCATGTCACAGAGAGTAGAAAACTGGCACTATCACCGCTGTAAATGTTACAGATAGGTGTAAGTTGGGCTTGTTCAATCTGTGGGGTGACAGAAAGGGTGAAATTTGGCCTGTCAGTGCTGTGATGTCATAATGGGTGGAAAGTGCATCTTTGACTGCTGTGCTGTCACAGGCAGGCGTAAATTGGGGTTCCCACAGTTGTGATGTCACAGAGAGGGGAAAACTGGGGCTATCACAGCTGTGGAGTCTCAGAGAAAGCAACACAGGTGTTATGACTTGTCTGTTGCCACAAAGGAGATGGAATTGGGGTTGTCATGCCTATGGTATGTCAGAGAGGTTTTAATTGGTTCTGTCTGTTCTGGGATGTCACAGAGCGGGGAATAATGGGTCTGTCAGTGCTGTGGTGTTCCATCAGAGCTGAAATTAAGGCTGCCATGGTTGTGATGTCACGATAGAGGAAACCTGAGTCTGTCCCTGCTGTGGTGTCACAGAGAGGGGAAAACTGGGGCTGATCACTGTTGTGCAGTGACAGAGAAATTTACAGAGGTGCTATGACTTGTCTGTTGCCACACAGGGAATAGAATTGGGGTTGTTCGGGCTGTGGTATCACAGAGAGTTTTAAATTGGTTCTGTCATGATTGTGATGTCCCAGAGAGGGGAATAATGCGTCTGTCACCACTGTGGTGTCACAGACAGGCGTAATTTAGAGTTGTCACTGCAGTAATGTCACAGAGACCTTTAACTGTGTCCCTCATTGGTGTGATGTCACACACAGAGAGGAGAATACTGAGGCTGCCGCTGCTCTGGTGTCACAGAGAAGAGTAGTTTTGGCCTGTCACTGCTGTGATGTCAGAGAGAGGGGAAAGCGGGTCTGTCACTGCTGCGGTGTTCCAAAGGGGATGAATTTGAGGCTGTCCTAAGTGTGATGTCACAGAGAGGGGAAAATTGAGGCAGCCACTACTGTGGTGTCACAGAGAGGCGTAAATTAGAGTTGTCAGTGCTGTGATGTCACAGGGAGGCGAAAATTGGGCCTCTCTCAGATGTGATGTCACAGAGAGAGGCGTAATGGATCTGTGAGTGCTGTGGTGTCACCGAGAGGCATAAATTAGGGTTGTCAGTGCAGTGATGTCACGGAGAGGAGAAACTGGGTCCCTCATTGGTGTGATGTCACAGATAGAGGAAACCTGAGTCTGCCACTGCAGTGATGTCACGGAGAGGGGAAAACTGGGGCTATCACAGCTGTGGAGTCTCAGAGAAATTATCACAGGTGCTATGACTTGTCTGTTGCCACAAAGGAGATGGAATTGGGGTTGTCATGGCTATGATATCACAGAGAGGTTTTAATCGGTTCTGTCTCTTCTGTGATGTCACGGAGAGGGGAATTATGGGTCTGTCACTGCTATGGTGTTCCTTTGGGGCTGAAATTAAGGCTGCCGTGGCTGTGATGTCACAGATAGAGGAAACCTGAGTCTGTCCCTGCTGTGGTGTCACAGAGAGGGGAAAACTGGGGCTGATCACTGTTGTGCAGTGAAAGTTACACAGGTGCTATGACTTGTCTGTTGCCACACAGGGAATGGAATTGGGGTTGTTAGGGCTGTGGTATCACAGAGAGATTTAAATTGGTTCTGTCATGACTGTGATGTCCCAGAGAGGGGAATAATGCGTCTGTCACCACTGTGGTGTCGCAGAGAGGTGTAAACTGGACGTGTCATTGCAGTGATCTCACCGAGAGGAGAAAACTGAGGCTTTCACTGCTGTGGCTTATCAGAGGGGATGAATTCTGACTTGTCTTTGATATCATGTCACAGAGAGGAGAAAACTGGCACTATCACCGCTGTAAATGTTACAGATAAGTGTAAGTTGGGCTTGTTCAATCTGTGGGGTGACAGAAAGGGTGAAATTTGGCCTGTCAGTGCTGTGATGTCCTAATGGGTGGAAAGTGCATCTTTGACTGCTGTGCTGTCACAGGCAGGCGTAAATTGGGGTTCCCACAGTTGTGATGTCACAGAGAGGGGAAAACTGGGGCTATCACAGCTGTGGAGTCTCAGAGAAAGTAACACAGGTGTTATGACTTGTCTGTTGCCACAAAGGAGATGGAATTGGGGTTGTCATGCCTATGGTATGTCAGAGAGGTTTTAATTGGTTCTGTCTGTTCTGGGATGTCACAGAGCGGGGAATAATGGGTCTGTCAGTGCTGTGGTGTTCCATCAGAGCTGAAATTAAGGCTGCCATGGTTGTGATGTCACGATAGAGGAAACCTGAGTCTGTCCCTGCTGTGGTGTCACAGAGAGGGGAAAACTGGGGCTGATCACTGTTGTGCAGTGACAGAGAAATTTACAGAGGTGCTATGACTTGTCTGTTGCCACACAGGGAATAGAATTGGGGTTGTTCGGGCTGTGGTATCACAGAGAGTTTTAAATTGGTTCTGTCATGATTGTGATGTCCCAGAGAGGGGAATAATGCGTCTGTCAGCACTGTGGTGTCACAGACAGGCGTAATTTAGAGTTGTCACTGCAGTAATGTCACAGAGACCTTTAACTGGGTCCCTCATTGGTGTGATGTCACACACAGAGAGGAGAATACTGAGGCTGCCGCTGCTCTGGTGTCACAGAGAAGAGTAGTTTTGGCCTGTCACTGCTGTGATGTCAGAGAGAGGGGAAAGCGGGTCTGTCACTGCTGCGGTGTTCCAAAGGGGATGAATTTGAGGCTGTCCTAAGTGTGATGTCACAGAGAGGGGAAAATTGAGGCAGCCACTACTGTGGTGTCACAGAGAGGCGTAAATTAGAGTTGTCAGTGCAGTGATGTCACGGAGAGGAGAAACTGGGTCCCTCATTGGTGTGATGTCACAGATAGAGGAAACCTGAGTCTGCCACTGCAGTGATGTCACGGAGAGGGGAAAACTGGGGCTATCACAGCTGTGGAGTCTCAGAGAAATTATCACAGGTGCTATGACTTGTCTGTTGCCACAAAGGAGATGGAATTGGGGTTGTCATGGCTATGATATCACAGAGAGGTTTTAATCGGTTCTGTCTCTTCTGTGATGTCACGGAGAGGGGAATTATGGGTCTGTCACTGCTATGGTGTTCCTTTGGGGCTGAAATTAAGGCTGCCGTGGCTGTGATGTCACAGATAGAGGAAACCTGAGTCTGTCCCTGCTGTGGTGTCACAGAGAGGGGAAAACTGGGGCTGATCACTGTTGTGCAGTGAAAGTTACACAGGTGCTATGACTTGTCTGTTGCCACACAGGGAATGGAATTGGGGTTGTTAGGGCTGTGGTATCACAGAGAGATTTAAATTGGTTCTGTCATGACTGTGATGTCCCAGAGAGGGGAATAATGCGTCTGTCACCACTGTGGTGTCGCAGAGAGGTGTAAACTGGACTTGTCATTGCAGTGATCTCACCGAGAGGAGAAAACTGAGGCTTTCACTGCTGTGGCTTATCAGAGGGGATGAATTCTGACTTGTCTTTGATATCATGTCACAGAGAGGAGAAAACTGGCACTATCACCGCTGGAAATGTTACAGATAAGTGTAAGTTGGGCTTGTTCAATCTGTGGGGTGACAGAAAGGGTGAAATTTGGCCTGTCAGTGCTGTGATGTCATAATGGGTGGAAAGTGCATCTTTGACTGCTGTGCTGTCACAGGCAGGCGTAAATTGGGGTTCCCACAGTTGTGATGTCACAGAGAGGGGAAAACTGGGGCTATCACAGCTGTGGAGTCTCAGAGAAAGTAACACAGGTGTTATGACTTGTCTGTTGCCACAAAGGAGATGGAATTGGGGTTGTCATGCCTATGGTATGTCAGAGAGGTTTTAATTGGTTCTGTCTGTTCTGGGATGTCACAGAGCGGGGAATAATGGGTCTGTCAGTGCTGTGGTGTTCCATCAGAGCTGAAATTACGGCTGCCATGGCCGTGATGTCACGATAGAGGAAACCTGAGTCTGTCCCTGCTGTGGTGTCACAGAGAGGGGAAAACTGGGGCTGATCACTGTTGTGCAGTGACAGAGAAATTTACAGAGGTGCTATGACTTGTCTGTTGCCACACAGGGAATGGAATTGGGGTTGTTCGGGCTGTGGTATCACAGAGAGTTTTAAATTGGTTCTGTCATGATTGTGATGTCCCAGAGAGGGGAATAATGCGTCTGTCAGCACTGTGGTGCCACAGACAGGCGTAATTTAGAGTTGTCACTGCAGTAATGTCACAGAGACCTTTAACTGTGTCCCTCATTGGTGTGATGTCACACACAGAGAGGAGAATACTGAGGCTGCCGCTGCTCTGGTGTCACAGAGAGGAGTAGTTTTGGCCTGTCACTGCTGTGATGTCAGAGAGAGGGGAAAGCGGGTCTGTCACTGCTGTGGTGTTCCAAAGGGGATGAATTTGAGGCTGTCCTAAGTGTGATGTCACAGAGAGGGGAAAATTGAGGCAGCCACTACTGTGGTGTCACAGAGAGGCGTAAATTAGAGTTGTCAATGCTGTGATGTCACAGGGAGGCGAAAATTGGGCCTCTCTCAGATGTGATGTCACAGAGAGAGGCGTAATGGATCTGTGAGTGCTGTGGTGTCACCGAGAGGCATAAATTAGAGTTGTCAGTGCAGTGATGTCACGGAGAGGAGAAACTGGGTCCCTCATTGGTGTGATGTCACAGATAGAGGAAACCTGAGTCTGCCACTGCAGTGATGTCACGGAGAGGGGAAAACTGGGGCTATCCCAGCTGTGGAGTCTCAGAGAAATTATCACAGGTGCTATGACTTGTCTGTTGCCACAAAGGAGATGGAATTGGGGTTGTCATGGCTATGATATCACAGAGAGGTTTTAATCGGTTCTGTCTCTTCTGTGATGTCACGGAGAGGGGAATTACGGGTCTGTCACTGCTATGGTGTTCCTTTGGGGCTGAAATTAAGGCTGCCGTGGCTGTGATGTCACAGATAGAGGAAACCTGAGTCTGTCCCTGCTGTGGTGTCACAGAGAGGGGAAAACTGGGGCTGATCACTGTTGTGCAGTGAAAGTTACACAGGTGCTATGACTTGTCTGTTGCCACACAGGGAATGGAATTGGGGTTGTTAGGGCTGTGGTATCACAGAGAGATTTAAATTGGTTCTGTCATGACTGTGATGTCCCAGAGAGGGGAATAATGCGTCTGTCACCACTGTGGTGTCGCAGAGAGGTGTAAACTGGACTTGTCATTGCAGTGATCTCACCGAGAGGAGAAAACTGAGGCTTTCACTGCTGTGGCTTATCAGAGGGGATGAATTCTGACTTGTCTTTGATATCATGTCACAGAGAGGAGAAAACTGGCACTATCACCGCTGGAAATGTTACAGATAAGTGTAAGTTGGGCTTGTTCAATCTGTGGGGTGACAGAAAGGGTGAAATTTGGCCTGTCAGTGCTGTGATGTCATAATGGGTGGAAAGTGCATCTTTGACTGCTGTGCTGTCACAGGCAGGCGTAAATTGGGGTTCCCACAGTTGTGATGTCACAGAGAGGGGAAAACTGGGGCTATCACAGCTGTGGAGTCTCAGAGAATGTAACACAGGTGTTATGACTTGTCTGTTGCCACAAAGGAGATGGAATTGGGGTTGTCATGCCTATGGTATGTCAGAGAGGTTTTAATTGGTTCTGTCTGTTCTGTGATGTCACAGAGCGGGGAATAATGGGTCTGTCAGTGCTGTTCCATTAGAGCTGAAATTAAGGCTGCCATGGCTGTGATGTCACGATAGAGGAAACCTGAGTCTGTCCCTGCTGTGGTGTCACAGAGAGGGGAAAACTGGGGCTGATCACTGTTGTGCAGTGACAGAGAAATTTACAGAGGTGCTATGACTTGTCTGTTGCCACACAGGGAATAGAATTGGGGTTGTTCGGGCTGTGGTATCACAGAGAGTTTTAAATTGGTTCTGTCATGATTGTGATGTCCCAGAGAGGGGAATAATGCGTCTGTCAGCACTGTGGTGTCACAGACAGGCGTAATTTAGAGTTGTCACTGCAGTAATGTCACAGAGACCTTGAACTGGGTCCCTCATTGGTGTGATGTCACACACAGAGAGGAGAATACTGAGGCTGCCGCTGCTCTGGTGTCACAGAGAGGAGTAGTTTTGGCCTGTCACTGCTGTGATGTCAGAGAGAGGGGAAAGCGTGTCTGTCACTGCTGCGGTGTTCCAAAGGGGATGAATTTGAGGCTGTCCTAAGTGTGATGTCACAGAGAGGGGAAAATTGAGGCAGCCACTACTGTGGTGTCACAGAGAGGCGTAAATTAGAGTTGTCAGTGCTGTGATGTCACAGGGAGGCGAAAATTGGGCCTCTCTCAGATGTGATGTCACAGAGAGAGGCGTAATGGATCTGTGAGTGCTGTGGTGTCACCGAGAGGCATAAATTAGAGTTGTCAGTGCAGTGATGTCACGGAGAGGAGAAACTGGGTCCCTCATTGGTGTGATGTGACAGATAGAGGAAACCTGAGTCTGCCACTGCAGTGATGTCACGGAGAGGGGAAAACTGGGGCTATCACAGCTGTGGAGTCTCAGAGAAATTATCACAGGTGCTATGACTTGTCTGTTGCCACAAAGGAGATGGAATTGGGGTTGTCATGGCTATGATATCACAGAGAGCTTTTAATCGGTTCTGTCTCTTCTGTGATGTCACGGAGAGGGGAATTCTGGGTCTGTCACTGCTGTGGTGTTCCTTTGGGGCTGAAATTAAGGCTGCCGTGGCTGTGATGTCACAGATAGAGGAAACCTGAGTCTGTCCCTGCTGTGGTGTCACAGAGAGGGGAAAACTGGGGCTTATCACGGTTGCGCAGTGAAAGTTACACAGGTGCTATGACTTGTGTGTTGCCACACAGGGAATGGAATTGGGGTTGTTCGGGCTGTGGTATCACAGAGAGATTTAAATTGGTTCTGTCATGACTGTGATGTCCCAGAGAGGGGAATAATGCGTCTGTCACTACTGTGGTGTCACAGAGAGGTGTAAACTGGACTTGTCATTGCAGTGATCTCACCGAGAGGAGAAAACTGAGGCTTTCACTGCTGTGGCTTATCAGAGGGGATGAATTCTGACTTGTCTTTGATATCATGTCACAGAGAGGAGAAAACTGGCACTATCACCGCTGTAAATGTTACAGATAGGTGTAATTTGGCTTGTTCAATCTGTGGGGTGACAGAAAGGGTGAAATTTGGCCTGTCAGTGCTGTGATGTCATAATGGGTGGAAAGTGCATCTTTGACTGCTGTGCTGTCACAGGCAGGCGTAAATTGGGGTTCCCACAGTTGTGATGTCACACAGAGGGGAAAACTGGGGCTATCACAGCTGTGGAGTCTCAGAGAAAGTAACACAGGTGTTATGACTTGTCTGTTGCCACAAAGGAGATGGAATTGGGGTTGTCATGCCTATGGTATGTCAGAGAGGTTTTAATTGGTTCTGTCTGTTCTGGGATGTCACAGAGCGGGGAATAATGGGTCTGTCAGTGCTGTGGTGTTCCATCAGAGCTGAAATTAAGGCTGCCATGGCTGTGATGTCACCATAGAGGAAACCTGAGTCTGTCCCTGCTGTGGTGTCACAGAGAGGGGAAAACTGGGGCTGATCACTGTTGTGCAGTGACAGAGAAATTTACAGAGGTGCTATGACTTGTCTGTTGCCACACAGGGAATAGAATTGGGGTTGTTCGGGCTGTGGTATCACAGAGAGTTTTAAATTGGTTCTGTCATGATTGTGATGTCCCAGAGAGGGGAATAATGCGTCTGTCACCACTGTGGTGTCACAGACAGGCGTAATTTAGAGTTGTCACTGCAGTAATGTCACAGAGACCTTGAACTGGGTCCCTCATTGGTGTGATGTCACACACAGAGAGGAGAATACTGAGGCTGCCGCTGCTCTGGTGTCACAGAGAGGAGTAGTTTTGGCCTGTCACTGCTGTGATGTCAGAGAGAGGGGAAAGCGTGTCTGTCACTGCTGCGGTGTTCCAAAGGGGATGAATTTGAGGCTGTCCTAAGTGTGATGTCACAGAGAGGGGAAAATTGAGGCAGCCACTACTGTGGTGTCACAGAGAGGCGTAGATTAGAGTTGTCAGTGCTGTGATGTCACAGGGAGGCGAAAATTGGGCCTCTCTCAGATGTGATGTCACAGAGAGAGGCGTAATGGATCTGTGAGTGCTGTGGTGTCACCGAGAGGCATAAATTAGAGTTGTCAGTGCAGTGATGTCACGGAGAGGAGAAACTGGGTCCCTCATTGGTGTGATGTCACAGATAGAGGAAACCTGAGTCTGCCACTGCAGTGATGTCACGGAGAGGGGAAAACTGGGGCTATCACAGCTGTGGAGTCTCAGAGAAATTATCACAGGTGCTATGACTTGTCTGTTGCCACAAAGGAGATGGAATTGGGGTTGTCATGGCTATGATATCACAGAGAGCTTTTAATCGGTTCTGTCTCTTCTGTGATGTCACGGAGAGGGGAATTCTGGGTCTGTCACTGCTGTGGTGTTCCTTTGGGGCTGAAATTAAGGCTGCCGTGGCTGTGATGTCACAGATAGAGGCAACCTGAGTCTGTCCCTGCTGTGGTGTCACAGAGAGGGGAAAACTGGGGCTGATCACTGTTGTGCAGTGAAATTTACAGAGGTGCTATGACTTGTGTGTTGCCACACAGGGAATGGAATTGGGGTTGTTCGGGCTGTGGTATCACAGAGAGATTTAAATTGGTTCTGTCATGACTGTGATGTCCCAGAGAGGGGAATAATGCGTCTGTCACTACTGTGGTGTCACAGAGAGGTGTAAACTGGACTTGTCATTGCAGTGATCTCACCGAGAGGAGAAAACTGAGGCTTTCACTGCTGTGGCTTATCAGAGGGGATGAATTCTGACTTGTCTTTGATATCATGTCACAGAGAGGAGAAAACTGGCACTATCACCGCTGTAAATGTTACAGATAGGTGTAAGTTGGGCTTGTTCAATCTGTGGGGTGACAGAAAGGGTGAAATTTGGCCTGTCAGTGCTGTGATGTCATAATGGGTGGAGAGTGCATCTTTGACTGCTGTGCTGTCACAGGCAGGCGTAAATTGGGGTTCCCAAAGTTGTGATGTCACAGAGAGGGGAAAATTGGGGCTATCACAGCTGTGGAGTCTCAGAGAAAGTAACACAGGTGTTATGACTTGTCTGTTGCCACAAAGGAGATGGAATTGGGGTTGTCATGCCTATGGTATGTCAGAGAGGTTTTAATTGGTTCTGTCTGTTCTGGGATGTCACAGAGCGGGGAATAATGGGTCTGTCAGTGCTGTGGTGTTCCATCAGAGCTGAAATTAAGGCTGCCATGGCTGTGATGTCACGATAGAGGAAACCTGAGTCTGTCCCTGCTGTGGTGTCACAGAGAGGGGAAAACTGGGGCTGATCACTGTTGTGCAGTGACAGAGAAATTTACAGAGGTGCTATGACTTGTCTGTTGCCACACAGGGAATAGAATTGGGGTTGTTCGGGCTGTGGTATCACAGAGAGTTTTAAATTGGTTCTGTCATGATTGTGATGTCCCAGAGAGGGGAATAATGCGTCTGTCACCACTGTGGTGTCACAGACAGGCGTAATTTAGAGTTGTCACTGCAGTAATGTCACAGAGACCTTGAACTGGGTCCCTCATTGGTGTGATGTCACACACAGAGAGGAGAATACTGAGGCTGCCGCTGCTCTGGTGTCACAGAGAGGAGTAGTTTTGGCCTGTCACTGCTGTGATGTCAGAGAGAGGGGAAAGCGGGTCTGTCACTGCTGCGGTGTTCCAAAGGGGATGAATTTGAGGCTGTCCTAAGTGTGATGTCACAGAGAGGGGAAAATTGAGGCAGCCACTACTGTGGTGTCACAGAGAGGCGTAAATTAGAGTTGTCAGTGCTGTGATGTCACAGGGAGGCGAAAATTGGGCCTCTCTCAGATGTGATGTCACAGAGAGAGGCGTAATGGATCTGTGAGTGCTGTGGTGTCACCGAGAGGCATAAATTAGAGTTGTCAGTGCAGTGATGTCACGGAGAGGAGAAACTGGGTCCCTCATTGGTGTGATGTCACAGATAGAGGAAACCTGAGTCTGCCACTGCAGTGATGTCACGGAGAGGGGAAAACTGGGGCTATCCCAGCTGTGGAGTCTCAGAGAAATTATCACAGGTGCTATGACTTGTCTGTTGCCACAAAGGAGATGGAATTGGGGTTGTCATGGCTATGATATCACAGAGAGGTTTTAATCGGTTCTGTCTCTTCTGTGATGTCACGGAGAGGGGAATTCTGGGTCTGTCACTGCTATGGTGTTCCTTTGGGGCTGAAATTAAGGCTGCCGTGGCTGTGATGTCACAGATAGAGGCAACCTGAGTCTGTCCCTGCTGTGGTGTCACAGAGAGGGGAAAACTGGGGCTGATCACGGTTGTGCAGTGAAAGTTACACAGGTGCTATGACTTGTCTGTTGCCACACAGGGAATGGAATTGGGGTTGTTCGGGCTGTGGTATCACAGAGAGATTTAAATTGGTTCTGTCATGACTGTGATGTCCCAGAGAGGGGAATAATGCGTCTGTCACCACTGTGGTGTCGCAGAGAGGTGTAAACTGGACTTGTCATTGCAGTGATCTCACCGAGAGGAGAAAACTGAGGCTTTCACTGCTGTGGCTTATCAGAGGGGATGAATTCTGACTTGTCTTTGATATCATGTCACAGAGAGGAGAAAACTGGCACTATCACCGCTGTAAATGTTACAGATAGGTGTAAGTTGGGCTTGTTCAATCTGTGGGGTGACAGAAAGGGTGAAATTTGGCCTGTCAGTGCTGTGATGTCATAATGGGTGGAGAGTGCATCTTTGACTGCTGTGCTGTCACAGGCAGGCGTAAATTGGGGTTCCCACAGTTGTGATGTCACAGAGAGGGGAAAATTGGGGCTATCACAGCTGTGGAGTCTCAGAGAAAGTAACACAGGTGTTATGACTTGTCTGTTGCCACAAAGGAGATGGAATTGGGGTTGTCATGCCTATGGTATGTCAGAGAGGTTTTAATTGGTTCTGTCTGTTCTGGGATGTCACAGAGCGGGGAATAATGGGTCTGTCAGTGCTGTGGTGTTCCATCAGAGCTGAAATTAAGGCTGCCATGGCTGTGATGTCACGATAGAGGAAACCTGAGTCTGTCCCTGCTGTGGTGTCACAGAGAGGGGAAAACTGGGGCTGATCACTGTTGTGCAGTGACAGAGAAATTTACAGAGGTGCTATGACTTGTCTGTTGCCACACAGGGAATAGAATTGGGGTTGTTCGGGCTGTGGTATCACAGAGAGTTTTAAATTGGTTCTGTCATGATTGTGATGTCCCAGAGAGGGGAATAATGCGTCTGTCACCACTGTGGTGTCACAGACAGGCGTAATTTAGAGTTGTCACTGCAGTAATGTCACAGAGACCTTGAACTGGGTCCCTCATTGGTGTGATGTCACACACAGAGAGGAGAATACTGAGGCTGCCGCTGCTCTGGTGTCACAGAGAGGAGTAGTTTTGGCCTGTCACTGCTGTGATGTCAGAGAGAGGGGAAAGCGGGTCTGTCACTGCTGCGGTGTTCCAAAGGGGATGAATTTGAGGCTGTCCTAAGTGTGATGTCACAGAGAGGGGAAAATTGAGGCAGCCACTACTGTGGTGTCACAGAGAGGCGTAAATTAGAGTTGTCAGTGCTGTGATGTCACAGGGAGGCGAAAATTGGGCCTCTCTCAGATGTGATGTCACAGAGAGAGGCGTAATGGATCTGTGAGTGCTGTGGTGTCACCGAGAGGCATAAATTAGAGTTGTCAGTGCAGTGATGTCACGGAGAGGAGAAACTGGGTCCCTCATTGGTGTGATGTCAGAGATAGAGGAAACCTGAGTCTGCCACTGCAGTGATGTCACGGAGAGGGGAAAACTGGGGCTATCCCAGCTGTGGAGTCTCAGAGAAATTATCACAGGTGCTATGACTTGTCTGTTGCCACAAAGGAGATGGAATTGGGGTTGTCATGGCTATGATATCACAGAGAGGTTTTAATCGGTTCTGTCTCTTCTGTGATGTCACGGAGAGGGGAATTATGGGTCTGTCACTGCTATGGTGTTCCTTTGGGGCTGAAATTAAGGCTGCCGTGGCTGTGATGTCACAGATAGAGGCAACCTGAGTCTGTCCCTGCTGTGGTGTCACAGAGAGGGGAAAACTGGGGCTGATCACGGTTGTGCAGTGAAAGTTACACAGGTGCTATGACTTGTCTGTTGCCACACAGGGAATGGAATTGGGGTTGTTCGGGCTGTGGTATCACAGAGAGATTTAAATTGGTTCTGTCATGACTGTGATGTCCCAGAGAGGGGAATAATGCGTCTGTCACCACTGTGGTGTCGCAGAGAGGTGTAAACTGGACTTGTCATTGCAGTGATCTCACCGAGAGGAGAAAACTGAGGCTTTCACTGCTGTGGCTTATCAGAGGGGATGAATTCTGACTTGTCTTTGATATCATGTCACAGAGAGGAGAAAACTGGCACTATCACCGCTGTAAATGTTACAGATAGGTGTAAGTTGGGCTTGTTCAATCTGTGGGGTGACAGAAAGGGTGAAATTTGGCCTGTCAGTGCTGTGATGTCATAATGGGTGGAGAGTGCATCTTTGACTGCTGTGCTGTCACAGGCAGGCGTAAATTGGGGTTCCCACAGTTGTGATGTCACAGAGAGGGGAAAATTGGGGCTATCACAGCTGTGGAGTCTCAGAGAAAGTAACACAGGTGTTATGACTTGTCTGTTGCCACAAAGGAGATGGAATTGGGGTTGTCATGCCTATGGTATGTCAGAGAGGTTTTAATTGGTTCTGTCTGTTCTGGGATGTCACAGAGCGGGGAATAATGGGTCTGTCAGTGCTGTGGTGTTCCATCAGAGCTGAAATTAAGGCTGCCATGGCTGTGATGTCACGATAGAGGAAACCTGAGTCTGTCCCTGCTGTGGTGTCACAGAGAGGGGAAAACTGGGGCTGATCACTGTTGTGCAGTGACAGAGAAATTTACAGAGGTGCTATGACTTGTCTGTTGCCACACAGGGAATAGAATTGGGGTTGTTCGGGCTGTGGTATCACAGAGAGTTTTAAATTGGTTCTGTCATGATTGTGATGTCCCAGAGAGGGGAATAATGCGTCTGTCACCACTGTGGTGTCACAGACAGGCGTAATTTAGAGTTGTCACTGCAGTAATGTCACAGAGACCTTGAACTGGGTCCCTCATTGGTGTGATGTCACACACAGAGAGGAGAATACTGAGGCTGCCGCTGCTCTGGTGTCACAGAGAGGAGTAGTTTTGGCCTGTCACTGCTGTGATGTCAGAGAGAGGGGAAAGCGGGTCTGTCACTGCTGCGGTGTTCCAAAGGGGATGAATTTGAGGCTGTCCTAAGTGTGATGTCACAGAGAGGGGAAAATTGAGGCAGCCACTACTGTGGTGTCACAGAGAGGCGTAAATTAGAGTTGTCAGTGCTGTGATGTCACAGGGAGGCGAAAATTGGGCCTCTCTCAGATGTGATGTCACAGAGAGAGGCGTAATGGATCTGTGAGTGCTGTGGTGTCACCGAGAGGCATAAATTAGAGTTGTCAGTGCAGTGATGTCACGGAGAGGAGAAACTGGGTCCCTCATTGGTGTGATGTCACAGATAGAGGAAACCTGAGTCTGCCACTGCAGTGATGTCACGGAGAGGGGAAAACTGGGGCTATCCCAGCTGTGGAGTCTCAGAGAAATTATCACAGGTGCTATGACTTGTCTGTTGCCACAAAGGAGATGGAATTGGGGTTGTCATGGCTATGATATCACAGAGAGGTTTTAATCGGTTCTGTCTCTTCTGTGATGTCACGGAGAGGGGAATTATGGGTCTGTCACTGCTGTGGTGTTCCTTTGGGGCTGAAATTAAGGCTGCCGTGGCTGTGATGTCACAGATAGAGGCAACCTGAGTCTGTCCCTGCTGTGGTGTCACAGAGAGGGGAAAACTGGGGCTGATCACGGTTGTGCAGTGAAAATTACACAGGTGCTATGACTTGTCTGTTGCCACACAGGGAATGGAATTGGGGTTGTTCGGGCTGTGGTATCACAGAGAGATTTAAATTGGTTCTGTCATGACTGTGATGTCCCAGAGAGGGGAATAATGCGTCTGTCACCACTGTGGTGTCGCAGAGAGGTGTAAACTGGACTTGTCATTGCAGTGATCTCACCGAGAGGAGAAAACTGAGGCTTTCACTGCTGTGGCTTATCAGAGGGGATGAATTCTGACTTGTCTTTGATATCATGTCACAGAGAGGAGAAAACTGGCACTATCACCGCTGTAAATGTTACAGATAGGTGTAAGTTGGGCTTGTTCAATCTGTGGGGTGACAGAAAGGGTGAAATTTGGCCTGTCAGTGCTGTGATGTCATAATGGGTGGAGAGTGCATCTTTGACTGCTGTGCTGTCATAGGCAGGCGTAAATTGGGGTTCCCACAGTTGTGATGTCACAGAGAGGGGATAATTGGGGCTATCACAGCTGTGGAGTCTCAGAGAAAGTAACACAGGTGTTATGACTTGTCTGTTGCCACAAAGGAGATGGAATTGGGGTTGTCATGCCTATGGTATGTCAGAGAGGTTTTAATTGGTTCTGTCTGTTCTGGGATGTCACAGAGCGGGGAATAATGGGTCTGTCAGTGCTGTGGTGTTCCATCAGAGCTGAAATTAAGGCTGCCATGGCTGTGATATCACGATAGAGGAAACCTGAGTCTGTCCCTGCTGTGGTGTCACAGAGAGGGGAAAACTGGGGCTGATCACTGTTGTGCAGTGACAGAGAAATTTACAGAGGTGCTATGACTTGTCTGTTGCCACACAGGGAATAGAATTGGGGTTGTTCGGGCTGTGGTATCACAGAGAGTTTTAAATTGGTTCTGTCATGATTGTGATGTCCCAGAGAGGGGAATAATGCGTCTGTCACCACTGTGGTGTCACAGACAGGCGTAATTTAGAGTTGTCACTGCAGTAATGTCACAGAGACCTTGAACTGGGTCCCTCATTGGTGTGATGTCACACACAGAGAGGAGAATACTGAGGCTGCCGCTGCTCTGGTGTCACAGAGAGGAGTAGTTTTGGCCTGTCACTGCTGTGATGTCAGAGAGAGGGGAAAGCGGGTCTGTCACTGCTGCGGTGTTCCAAAGGGGATGAATTTGAGGCTGTCCTAAGTGTGATGTCACAGAGAGGGGAAAATTGAGGCAGCCACTACTGTGGTGTCACAGAGAGGCGTAAATTAGAGTTGTCAGTGCTGTGATGTCACAGGGAGGCGAAAATTGGGCCTCTCTCAGATGTGATGTCACAGAGAGAGGCGTAATGGATCTGTGAGTGCTGTGGTGTCACCGAGAGGCATAAATTAGAGTTGTCAGTGCAGTGATGTCACGGAGAGGAGAAACTGGGTCCCTCATTGGTGTGATGTCACAGATAGAGGAAACCTGAGTCTGCCACTGCAGTGATGTCACGGAGAGGGGAAAACTGGGGCTATCACAGCTGTGGAGTCTCAGAGAAATTATCACAGGTGCTATGACTTGTCTGTTGCCACAAAGGAGATGGAATTGGGGTTGTCATGGCTATGATATCACAGAGAGGTTTTAATCGGTTCTGTCTCTTCTGTGATGTCACGGAGAGGGGAATTATGGGTCTGTCACTGCTATGGTGTTCCTTTGGGGCTGAAATTAAGGCTGCCGTGGCTGTGATGTCACAGATAGAGGAAACCTGAGTCTGTCCCTGCTGTGGTGTCACAGAGAGGGGAAAACTGGGGCTGATCACTGTTGTGCAGTGAAAGTTACACAGGTGCTATGACTTGTCTGTTGCCACACAGGGAATGGAATTGGGGTTGTTCATGCTGTGGTATCACAGGGAGATTTAAATTGGTTCTGTCATGACTGTGATGTCCCAGAGAGGGGAATAATGCGTCTGTCACCACTGTGGTGTCGCAGAGAGGTGTAAACTGGACTTGTCATTGCAGTGATCTCACCGAGAGGAGAAAACTGAGGCTTTCACTGCTGTGGCCTATCAGAGGGGATGAATTCTGACTTGTCTTTGATATCATGTCACAGAGAGGAGAAAACTGGCACTATCACCGCTGTAAATGTTACAGATAGGTGTAAGTTGGGCTTGTTCAATCTGTGGGGTGACAGAAAGGGTGAAATTTGGCCTGTCAGTGCTGTGATGTCATAATGGGTGGAAAGTGCATCTTTGACTGCTGTGCTGTCACAGGCAGGCGTAAATTGGGGTTCCCACAGTTGTGATGTCACACAGAGGGGAAAACTGGGGCTATCACAGCTGTGGAGTCTCAGAGAAAGTAACACAGGTGTTATGACTTGTCTGTTGCCACAAAGGAGATGGAATTGGGGTTGTCATGCCTATGGTATGTCAGAGAGGTTTTAATTGGTTCTGTCTGTTCTGGGATGTCACAGAGCGGGGAATAATGGGTCTGTCAGTGCTGTGGTGTTCCATCAGAGCTGAAATTACGGCTGCCATGGCCGTGATGTCACGATAGAGGAAACCTGAGTCTGTCCCTGCTGTGGTGTCACAGAGAGGGGAAAACTGGGGCTGATCACTGTTGTGCAGTGACAGAGAAATTTACAGAGGTGCTATGACTTGTCTGTTGCCACACAGGGAATAGAATTGGGGTTGTTTGGGCTGTGGTATCACAGAGAGTTTTAAATTGGTTCTGTCATGATTGTGATGTCCCAGAGAGGGGAATAATGCGTCTGTCACCACTGTGGTGTCACAGACAGGCGTAATTTAGAGTTGTCACTGCAGTAATGTCACAGAGACCTTTAACTGGGTCCCTCATTGGTGTGATGTCACACACAGAGAGGAGAATACTGAGGCTGCCGCTGCTCTGGTGTCACAGAGAGGAGTAGTTTTGGCCTGTCACTGCTGTGATGTCAGAGAGAGGGGAAAGTGGGTCTGTCACTGCTGCGGTGTTCCAAAGGGGATGAATTTGAGGCTGTCCTAAGTGTGATGTCACAGAGAGGGGAAAATTGAGGCAGCCACTACTGTGGTGTCACAGAGAGGCGTAAATTAGAGTTGTCAGTGCTGTGATGTCACAGGGAGGCGAAAATTGGGCCTCTCTCAGATGTGATGTCACAGAGAGAGGCGTAATGGATCTGTGAGTGCTGTGGTGTCACCGAGAGGCATAAATTAGAGTTGTCAGTGCAGTGATGTCACGGAGAGGAGAAACTGGGTCCCTCATTGGTGTGATGTCACAGATAGAGGAAACCTGAGTCTGCCACTGCAGTGATGTCAGGGAGAGGGGAAAACTGGGGCTATCCCAGCTGTGGAGTCTCAGAGAAATTATCACAGGTGCTATGACTTGTCTGTTGCCACAAAGGAGATGGAATTGGGGTTGTCATGGCTATGATATCACAGAGAGGTTTTAATCGGTTCTGTCTCTTCTGTGATGTCACGGAGAGGGGAATTATGGGTCTGTCACTGCTATGGTGTTCCTTTGGGGCTGAAATTAAGGCTGCCGTGGCTGTGATGTCACAGATAGAGGCAACCTGAGTCTGTCCCTGCTGTGGTGTCACAGAGAGGGGAAAACTGGGGCTGATCACTGTTGTGCAGTGAAAGTTACACAGGTGCTATGACTTGTCTGTTGCCACACAGGGAATGGAATTGGGGTTGTTCGGGCTGTGGTATCACAGAGAGATTTAAATTGGTTCTGTCATGACTGTGATGTCCCAGAGAGGGGAATAATGCGTCTGTCACCACTGTGGTGTCGCAGAGAGGTGTAAACTGGACTTGTCATTGCAGTGATCTCACCGAGAGGAGAAAACTGAGGCTTTCACTGCTGTGGCTTATCAGAGGGGATGAATTCTGACTTGTCTTTGATATCATGTCACAGAGAGGAGAAAACTGGCACTATCACCGCTGTAAATGTTACAGATAGGTGTAAGTTGGGCTTGTTCAATCTGTGGGGTGACAGAAAGGGTGAAATTTGGCCTGTCAGTGCTGTGATGTCATAATGGGTGGAGAGTGCATCTTTGACTGCTGTGCTGTCACAGGCAGGCGTAAATTGGGGTTCCCACAGTTGTGATGTCACAGAGAGGGGAAAATTGGGGCTATCACAGCTGTGGAGTCTCAGAGAAAGTAACACAGGTGTTATGACTTGTCTGTTGCCACAAAGGAGATGGAATTGGGGTTGTCATGCCTATGGTATGTCAGAGAGGTTTTAATTGGTTCTGTCTGTTCTGGGATGTCACAGAGCGGGGAATAATGGGTCTGTCAGTGCTGTGGTGTTCCATCAGAGCTGAAATTAAGGCTGCCATGGCTGTGATGTCACGATAGAGGAAACCTGAGTCTGTCCCTGCTGTGGTGTCACAGAGAGGGGAAAACTGGGGCTGATCACTGTTGTGCAGTGACAGAGAAATTTACAGAGGTGCTATGACTTGTCTGTTGCCACACAGGGAATAGAATTGGGGTTGTTCGGGCTGTGGTATCACAGAGAGTTTTAAATTGGTTCTGTCATGATTGTGATGTCCCAGAGAGGGGAATAATGCGTCTGTCAGCACTGTGGTGTCACAGACAGGCGTAATTTAGAGTTGTCACTGCAGTAATGTCACAGAGACCTTGAACTGGGTCCCTCATTGGTGTGATGTCACACACAGAGAGGAGAATACTGAGGCTGCCGCTGCTCTGGTGTCACAGAGAGGAGTAGTTTTGGCCTGTCACTGCTGTGATGTCAGAGAGAGGGGAAAGCGTGTCTGTCACTGCTGCGGTGTTCCAAAGGGGATGAATTTGAGGCTGTCCTAAGTGTGATGTCACAGAGAGGGGAAAATTGAGGCAGCCACTACTGTGGTGTCACAGAGAGGCGTAAATTAGAGTTGTCAGTGCTGTGATGTCACAGGGAGGCGAAAATTGGGCCTCTCTCAGATGTGATGTCACAGAGAGAGGCGTAATGGATCTGTGAGTGCTGTGGTGTCACCGAGAGGCATAAATTAGAGTTGTCAGTGCAGTGATGTCACGGAGAGGAGAAACTGGGTCCCTCATTGGTGTGATGTCACAGATAGAGGAAACCTGAGTCTGCCACTGCAGTGATGTCACGGAGAGGGGAAAACTGGGGCTATCCCAGCTGTGGAGTCTCAGAGAAATTATCACAGGTGCTATGACTTGTCTGTTGCCACAAAGGAGATGGAATTGGGGTTGTCATGGCTATGATATCACAGAGAGGTTTTAATCGGTTCTGTCTCTTCTGTGATGTCACGGAGAGGGGAATTACGGGTCTGTCACTGCTATGGTGTTCCTTTGGGGCTGAAATTAAGGCTGCCGTGGCTGTGATGTCACAGATAGAGGAAACCTGAGTCTGTCCCTGCTGTGGTGTCACAGAGAGGGGAAAACTGGGGCTGATCACTGTTGTGCAGTGAAAGTTACACAGGTGCTATGACTTGTCTGTTGCCACACAGGGAATGGAATTGGGGTTGTTAGGGCTGTGGTATCACAGAGAGATTTAAATTGGTTCTGTCATGACTGTGATGTCCCAGAGAGGGGAATAATGCGTCTGTCACCACTGTGGTGTCGCAGAGAGGTGTAAACTGGACTTGTCATTGCAGTGATCTCACCGAGAGGAGAAAACTGAGGCTTTCACTGCTGTGGCTTATCAGAGGGGATGAATTCTGACTTGTCTTTGATATCATGTCACAGAGAGGAGAAAACTGGCACTATCACCGCTGTAAATGTTACAGATAGGTGTAAGTTGGGCTTGTTCAATCTGTGGGGTGACAGAAAGGGTGAAATTTGGCCTGTCAGTGCTGTGATGTCATAATGGGTGGAAAGTGCATCTTTGACTGCTGTGCTGTCACAGGCAGGCGTAAATTGGGGTTCCCACAGTTGTGATGTCACAGAGAGGGGAAAACTGGGGCTATCACAGCTGTGGAGTCTCAGAGAAAGTAACACAGGTGTTATGACTTGTCTGTTGCCACAAAGGAGATGGAATTGGGGTTGTCATGCCTATGGTATGTCAGAGAGGTTTTAATTGGTTCTGTCTGTTCTGGGATGTCACAGAGCGGGGAATAATGGGTCTGTCAGTGCTGTGGTGTTCCATCAGAGCTGAAATTACGGCTGCCATGGCCGTGATGTCACGATAGAGGAAACCTGAGTCTGTCCCTGCTGTGGTGTCACAGAGAGGGGAAAACTGGGGCTGATCACTGTTGTGCAGTGACAGAGAAATTTACAGAGGTGCTATGACTTGTCTGTTGCCACACAGGGAATAGAATTGGGGTTGTTCGGGCTGTGGTATCACAGAGAGTTTTAAATTGGTTCTGTCATGATTGTGATGTCCCAGAGAGGGGAATAATGCGTCTGTCACCACTGTGGTGTCACAGACAGGCGTAATTTAGAGTTGTCACTGCAGTAATGTCACAGAGACCTTTAACTGGGTCCCTCATTGGTGTGATGTCACACACAGAGAGGAGAATACTGAGGCTGCCGCTGCTCTGGTGTCACAGAGAGGAGTAGTTTTGGCCTGTCACTGCTGTGATGTCAGAGAGAGGGGAAAGCGGGTCTGTCACTGCTGCGGTGTTCCAAAGGGGATGAATTTGAGGCTGTCCTAAGTGTGATGTCACAGAGAGGGGAAAATTGAGGCAGCCACTACTGTGGTGTCACAGAGAGGCGTAAATTAGAGTTGTCAGTGCTGTGATGTCACAGGGAGGCGAAAATTGGGCCTCTCTCAGATGTGATGTCACAGAGAGAGGCGTAATGGATCTGTGAGTGCTGTGGTGTCACCGAGAGGCATAAATTAGAGTTGTCAGTGCAGTGATGTCACGGAGAGGAGAAACTGGGTCCCTCATTGGTGTGATGTCACAGATAGAGGAAACCTGAGTCTGCCACTGCAGTGATGTCACGGAGAGGGGAAAACTGGGGCTATCACAGCTGTGGAGTCTCAGAGAAATTATCACAGGTGCTATGACTTGTCTGTTGCCACAAAGGAGATGGAATTGGGGTTGTCATGGCTATGATATCACAGAGAGGTTTTAATCGGTTCTGTCTCTTCTGTGATGTCACGGAGAGGGGAATTACGGGTCTGTCACTGCTATGGTGTTCCTTTGGGGCTGAAATTAAGGCTGCCGTGGCTGTGATGTCACAGATAGAGGAAACCTGAGTCTGTCCCTGCTGTGGTGTCACAGAGAGGGGAAAACTGGGGCTGATCACTGTTGTGCAGTGAAAGTTACACAGGTGCTATGACTTGTCTGTTGCCACACAGGGAATGGAATTGGGGTTGTTAGGGCTGTGGTATCACAGAGAGATTTAAATTGGTTCTGTCATGACTGTGATGTCCCAGAGAGGGGAATAATGCGTCTGTCACCACTGTGGTGTCGCAGAGAGGTGTAAACTGGACTTGTCATTGCAGTGATCTCACCGAGAGGAGAAAACTGAGGCTTTCACTGCTGTGGCTTATCAGAGGGGATGAATTCTGACTTGTCTTTGATATCATGTCACAGAGAGGAGAAAACTGGCACTATCACCGCTGTAAATGTTACAGATAAGTGTAAGTTGGGCTTGTTCAATCTGTGGGGTGACAGAAAGGGTGAAATTTGGCCTGTCAGTGCTGTGATGTCATAATGGGTGGAGAGTGCATCTTTGACTGCTGTGCTGTCACAGGCAGGCGTAAATTGGGGTTCCCACAGTTGTGATGTCACAGAGAGGGGAAAATTGGGGCTATCACAGCTGTGGAGTCTCAGAGAAAGTAACACAGGTGTTATGACTTGTCTGTTGCCACAAAGGAGATGGAATTGGGGTTGTCATGCCTATGGTATGTCAGAGAGGTTTTAATTGGTTCTGTCTGTTCTGGGATGTCACAGAGCGGGGAATAATGGGTCTGTCAGTGCTGTGGTGTTCCATCAGAGCTGAAATTAAGGCTGCCATGGCCGTGATGTCACGATAGAGGAAACCTGAGTCTGTCCCTGCTGTGGTGTCACAGAGAGGGGAAAACTGGGGCTGATCACTGTTGTGCAGTGACAGAGAAATTTACAGAGGTGCTATGACTTGTCTGTTGCCACACAGGGAATAGAATTGGGGTTGTTTGGGCTGTGGTATCACAGAGAGTTTTAAATTGGTTCTGTCATGATTGTGATGTCCCAGAGAGGGGAATAATGCGTCTGTCACCACTGTGGTGTCACAGACAGGCGTAATTTAGAGTTGTCACTGCAGTAATGTCACAGAGACCTTGAACTGGGTCCCTCATTGGTGTGATGTCACACACAGAGAGGAGAATACTGAGGCTGCCGCTGCTCTGGTGTCACAGAGAGGAGTAGTTTTGGCCTGTCACTGCTGTGATGTCAGAGAGAGGGGAAAGCGGGTCTGTCACTGCTGCGGTGTTCCAAAGGGGATGAATTTGAGGCTGTCCTAAGTGTGATGTCACAGAGAGGGGAAAATTGAGGCAGCCACTACTGTGGTGTCACAGAGAGGCGTAAATTAGAGTTGTCAGTGCTGTGATGTCACAGGGAGGCGAAAATTGGGCCTCTCTCAGATGTGATGTCACAGAGAGAGGTGTAATGGATCTGTGAGTGCTGTGGTGTCACCGAGAGGCATAAATTAGAGTTGTCAGTGCAGTGATGTCACGGAGAGGAGAAACTGGGTCCCTCATTGGTGTGATGTCACAGATAGAGGAAACCTGAGTCTGCCACTGCAGTGATGTCACGGAGAGGGGAAAACTGGGGCTATCACAGCTGTGGAGTCTCAGAGAAATTATCACAGGTGCTATGACTTGTCTGTTGCCACAAAGGAGATGGAATTGGGGTTGTCATGGCTATGATATCACAGAGAGGTTTTAATCGGTTCTGTCTCTTCTGTGATGTCACGGAGAGGGGAATTATGGGTCTGTCACTGCTGTGGTGTTCCTTTGGGGCTGAAATTAAGGCTGCCGTGGCTGTGATGTCACAGATAGAGGAAACCTGAGTCTGTCCCTGCTGTGGTGTCACAGAGAGGGGAAAACTGGGGCTGATCACGGTTGCGCAGTGAATGTTACACAGGTGCTATGACTTGTGTGTTGCCACACAGGGAATGGAATTGGGGTTGTTCGGGCTGTGGTATCACAGGGAGATTTAAATTGGTTCTGTCATGACTGTGATGTCCCAGAGAGGGGAATAATGCGTCTGTCACTACTGTGGTGTCACAGAGAGGTGTAAACTGGACTTGTCATTGCAGTGATCTCACCGAGAGGAGAAAACTGAGGCTTTCACTGCTGTGGCTTATCAGAGGGGATGAATTCTGACTTGTCTTTGATATCATGTCACAGAGAGGAGAAAACTGGCACTATCACCGCTGTAAATGTTACAGATAGGTGTAATTTGGCTTGTTCAATCTGTGGGGTGACAGAAAGGGTGAAATTTGGCCTGTCAGTGCTGTGATGTCATAATGGGTGGAAAGTGCATCTTTGACTGCTGTGCTGTCACAGGCAGGCGTAAATTGGGGTTCCCACAGTTGTGATGTCACAGAGAGGGGAAAACTGGGGCTATCACAGCTGTGGAGTCTCAGAGAAAGTAACACAGGTGTTATGACTTGTCTGTTGCCACAAAGGAGATGGAATTGGGGTTGTCATGCCTATGGTATGTCAGAGAGGTTTTAATTGGTTCTGTCTGTTCTGGGATGTCACAGAGCGGGGAATAATGGGTCTGTCAGTGCTGTGGTGTTCCATCAGAGCTGAAATTAAGGCTGCCATGGCCGTGATGTCACGATAGAGGAAACCTGAGTCTGTCCCTGCTGTGGTGTCACAGAGAGGGGAAAACTGGGGCTGATCACTGTTGTGCAGTGACAGAGAAATTTACAGAGGTGCTATGACTTGTCTGTTGCCACACAGGGAATAGAATTGGGGTTGTTTGGGCTGTGGTATCACAGAGAGTTTTAAATTGGTTCTGTCATGATTGTGATGTCCCAGAGAGGGGAATAATGCGTCTGTCACCACTGTGGTGTCACAGACAGGCGTAATTTAGAGTTGTCACTGCAGTAATGTCACAGAGACCTTTAACTGTGTCCCTCATTGGTGTGATGTCACACACAGAGAGGAGAATACTGAGGCTGCCGCTGCTCTGGTGTCACAGAGAGGAGTAGTTTTGGCCTGTCACTGCTGTGATGTCAGAGAGAGGGGAAAGCGGGTCTGTCACTGCTGCGGTGTTCCAAAGGGGATGAATTTGAGGCTGTCCTAAGTGTGATGTCACAGAGAGGGGAAAATTGAGGCAGCCACTACTGTGGTGTCACAGAGAGGCGTAAATTAGAGTTGTCAGTGCTGTGATGTCACAGGGAGGCGAAAATTGGGCCTCTCTCAGATGTGATGTCACAGAGAGAGGCGTAATGGATCTGTGAGTGCTGTGGTGTCACCGAGAGGCATAAATTAGAGTTGTCAGTGCAGTGATGTCACGGAGAGGAGAAACTGGGTCCCTCATTGGTGTGATGTCACAGATAGAGGAAACCTGAGTCTGCCACTGCAGTGATGTCACGGAGAGGGGAAAACTGGGGCTATCCCAGCTGTGGAGTCTCAGAGAAATTATCACAGGTGCTATGACTTGTCTGTTGCCACAAAGGAGATGGAATTGGGGTTGTCATGGCTATGATATCACAGAGAGGTTTTAATCGGTTCTGTCTCTTCTGTGATGTCACGGAGAGGGGAATTCTGGGTCTGTCACTGCTGTGGTGTTCCTTTGGGGCTGAAATTCAGGCTGCCGTGGCTGTGATGTCACAGATAGAGGAAACCTGAGTCTGTCCCTGCTGTGGTGTCACAGAGAGGGGAAAACTGGGGCTGATCACTGTTGTGCAGTGAAAGTTACACAGGTGCTATGACTTGTGTGTTGCCACACAGGGAATGGAATTGGGGTTGTTCGGGCTGTGGTATCACAGGGAGATTTAAATTGGTTCTGTCATGACTGTGATGTCCCAGAGAGGGGAATAATGCGTCTGTCACCACTGTGGTGTCGCAGAGAGGTGTAAACTGGACTTGTCATTGCAGTGATCTCACCGAGAGGAGAAAACTGAGGCTTTCACTGCTGTGGCTTATCAGAGGGGATGAATTCTGACTTGTCTTTGATATCATGTCACAGAGAGGAGAAAACTGGCACTATCACCGCTGTAAATGTTACAGATAGGTGTAAGTTGGGCTTGTTCAATCTGTGGGGTGACAGAAAGGGTGAAATTTGGCCTGTCAGTGCTGTGATGTCATAATGGGTGGAGAGTGCATCTTTGACTGCTGTGCTGTCACAGGCAGGCGTAAATTGGGGTTCCCACAGTTGTGATGTCACAGAGAGGGGAAAATTGGGGCTATCACAGCTGTGGAGTCTCAGAGAAAGTAACACAGGTGTTATGACTTGTCTGTTGCCACAAAGGAGATGGAATTGGGGTTGTCATGCCTATGGTATGTCAGAGAGGTTTTAATTGGTTCTGTCTGTTCTGGGATGTCACAGAGCGGGGAATAATGGGTCTGTCAGTGCTGTGGTGTTCCATCAGAGCTGAAATTAAGGCTGCCATGGCCGTGATGTCACGATAGAGGAAACCTGAGTCTGTCCCTGCTGTGGTGTCACAGAGAGGGGAAAACTGGGGCTGATCACTGTTGTGCAGTGACAGAGAAATTTACAGAGGTGCTATGACTTGTCTGTTGCCACACAGGGAATAGAATTGGGGTTGTTTGGGCTGTGGTATCACAGAGAGTTTTAAATTGGTTCTGTCATGATTGTGATGTCCCAGAGAGGGGAATAATGCGTCTGTCACCACTGTGGTGTCACAGACAGGCGTAATTTAGAGTTGTCACTGCAGTAATGTCACAGAGACCTTTAACTGTGTCCCTCATTGGTGTGATGTCACACACAGAGAGGAGAATACTGAGGCTGCCGCTGCTCTGGTGTCACAGAGAGGAGTAGTTTTGGCCTGTCACTGCTGTGATGTCAGAGAGAGGGGAAAGCGTGTCTGTCACTGCTGCGGTGTTCCAAAGGGGATGAATTTGAGGCTGTCCTAAGTGTGATGTCACAGAGAGGGGAAAATTGAGGCAGCCACTACTGTGGTGTCACAGAGAGGCGTAAATTAGAGTTGTCAGTGCTGTGATGTCACAGGGAGGCGAAAATTGGGCCTCTCTCAGATGTGATGTCACAGAGAGAGGCGTAATGGATCTGTGAGTGCTGTGGTGTCACCGAGAGGCATAAATTAGAGTTGTCAGTGCAGTGATGTCACGGAGAGGAGAAACTGGGTCCCTCATTGGTGTGATGTCACAGATAGAGGAAACCTGAGTCTGCCACTGCAGTGATGTCACGGAGAGGGGAAAACTGGGGCTATCACAGCTGTGGAGTCTCAGAGAAATTATCACAGGTGCTATGACTTGTCTGTTGCCAAAAAGGAGATGGAATTGGGGTTGTCATGGCTATGATATCACAGAGAGGTTTTAATTGGTTCTGTCTCTTCTGTGATGTCACGGAGAGGGGAATTCTGGGTCTGTCACTGCTGTGGTGTTCCTTTGGGGCTGAAATTAAGGCTGCCGTGGCTGTGATGTCACAGATAGAGGAAACCTGAGTCTGTCCCTGCTGTGGTGTCACAGAGAGGGGAAAACTGGGGCTGATCACGGTTGCGCAGTGAAAGTTACACAGGTGCTATGACTTGTGTGTTGCCACACAGGGAATGGAATTGGGGTTGTTCGGGCTGTGGTATCACAGGGAGATTTAAATTGGTTCTGTCATGACTGTGATGTCCCAGAGAGGGGAATAATGCGTCTGTCACTACTGTGGTGTCACAGAGAGGTGTAAACTGGACTTGTCATTGCAGTGATCTCACCGAGAGGAGAAAACTGAGGCTTTCACTGCTGTGGCTTATCAGAGGGGATGAATTCTGACTTGTCTTTGATATCATGTCACAGAGAGGAGAAAACTGGCACTATCACCGCTGTAAATGTTACAGATAAGTGTAAGTTGGGCTTGTTCAATCTGTGGGGTGACAGAAAGGGTGAAATTTGGCCTGTCAGTGCTGTGATGTCATAATGGGTGGAAAGTGCATCTTTGACTGCTGTGCTGTCACAGGCAGGCGTAAATTGGGGTTCCCACAGTTGTGATGTCACACAGAGGGGAAAACTGGGGCTATCACAGCTGTGGAGTCTCAGAGAAAGTAACACAGGTGTTATGACTTGTCTGTTGCCACAAAGGAGATGGAATTGGGGTTGTCATGCCTATGGTATGTCAGAGAGGTTTTAATTGGTTCTGTCTGTTCTGGGATGTCACAGAGCGGGGAATAATGGGTCTGTCAGTGCTGTGGTGTTCCATCAGAGCTGAAATTACGGCTGCCATGGCCGTGATGTCATGATAGAGGAAACCTGAGTCTGTCCCTGCTGTGGTGTCACAGAGAGGGGAAAACTGGGGCTGATCACTGTTGTGCAGTGACAGAGAAATTTACAGAGGTGCTATGACTTGTCTGTTGCCACACAGGGAATAGAATTGGGGTTGTTCGGGCTGTGGTATCACAGAGAGTTTTAAATTGGTTCTGTCATGATTGTGATGTCCCAGAGAGGGGAATAATGCGTCTGTCACCACTGTGGTGTCACAGACAGGCGTAATTTAGAGTTGTCACTGCAGTAATGTCACAGAGACCTTGAACTGGGTCCCTCATTGGTGTGATGTCACACACAGAGAGGAGAATACTGAGGCTGCCGCTGCTCTGGTGTCACAGAGAGGAGTAGTTTTGGCCTGTCACTGCTGTGATGTCAGAGAGAGGGGAAAGCGGGTCTGTCACTGCTGCGGTGTTCCAAAGGGGATGAATTTGAGGCTGTCCTAAGTGTGATGTCACAGAGAGGGGAAAATTGAGGCAGCCACTACTGTGGTGTCACAGAGAGGCGTAAATTAGAGTTGTCAGTGCTGTGATGTCACAGGGAGGCGAAAATAGGGCCTCTCTCAGATGTGATGTCACAGAGAGAGGCGTAATGGATCTGTGAGTGCTGTGGTGTCACCGAGAGGCATAAATTAGAGTTGTCAGTGCAGTGATGTCACGGAGAGGAGAAACTGGGTCCCTCATTGGTGTGATGTCACAGATAGAGGAAACCTGAGTCTGCCACTGCAGTGATGTCACGGAGAGGGGAAAACTGGGGCTATCACAGCTGTGGAGTCTCAGAGAAATTATCACAGGTGCTATGACTTGTCTGTTGCCACAAAGGAGATGGAATTGGGGTTGTCATGGCTATGATATCACAGAGAGGTTTTAATCGGTTCTGTCTCTTCTGTGATGTCACGGAGAGGGGAATTCTGGGTCTGTCACTGCTGTGGTGTTCCTTTGGGGCTGAAATTAAGGCTGCCGTGGCTGTGATGTCACAGATAGAGGAAACCTGAGTCTGTCCCTGCTGTGGTGTCACAGAGAGGGGAAAACTGGGGCTGATCACGGTTGCGCAGTGAAAGTTACACAGGTGCTATGACTTGTGTGTTGCCACACAGGGAATGGAATTGGGGTTGTTCGGGCTGTGGTATCACAGGGAGATTTAAATTGGTTCTGTCATGACTGTGATGTCCCAGAGAGGGGAATAATGCGTCTGTCACTACTGTGGTGTCACAGAGAGGTGTAAACTGGACTTGTCATTGCAGTGATCTCACCGAGAGGAGAAAACTGAGGCTTTCACTGCTGTGGCTTATCAGAGGGGATGAATTCTGACTTGTCTTTGATATCATGTCACAGAGAGGAGAAAACTGGCACTATCACCGCTGTAAATGTTACAGATAAGTGTAAGTTGGGCTTGTTCAATCTGTGGGGTGACAGAAAGGGTGAAATTTGGCCTGTCAGTGCTGTGATGTCATAATGGGTGGAAAGTGCATCTTTGACTGCTGTGCTGTCACAGGCAGGCGTAAATTGGGGTTCCCACAGTTGTGATGTCACACAGAGGGGAAAACTGGGGCTATCACAGCTGTGGAGTCTCAGAGAAAGTAACACAGGTGTTATGACTTGTCTGTTGCCACAAAGGAGATGGAATTGGGGTTGTCATGCCTATGGTATGTCAGAGAGGTTTTAATTGGTTCTGTCTGTTCTGGGATGTCACAGAGCGGGGAATAATGGGTCTGTCAGTGCTGTGGTGTTCCATCAGAGCTGAAATTACGGCTGCCATGGCCGTGATGTCATGATAGAGGAAACCTGAGTCTGTCCCTGCTGTGGTGTCACAGAGAGGGGAAAACTGGGGCTGATCACTGTTGTGCAGTGACAGAGAAATTTACAGAGGTGCTATGACTTGTCTGTTGCCACACAGGGAATAGAATTGGGGTTGTTCGGGCTGTGGTATCACAGAGAGTTTTAAATTGGTTCTGTCATGATTGTGATGTCCCAGAGAGGGGAATAATGCGTCTGTCACCACTGTGGTGTCACAGACAGGCGTAATTTAGAGTTGTCACTGCAGTAATGTCACAGAGACCTTGAACTGGGTCCCTCATTGGTGTGATGTCACACACAGAGAGGAGAATACTGAGGCTGCCGCTGCTCTGGTGTCACAGAGAGGAGTAGTTTTGGCCTGTCACTGCTGTGATGTCAGAGAGAGGGGAAAGCGGGTCTGTCACTGCTGCGGTGTTCCAAAGGGGATGAATTTGAGGCTGTCCTAAGTGTGATGTCACAGAGAGGGGAAAATTGAGGCAGCCACTACTGTGGTGTCACAGAGAGGCGTAAATTAGAGTTGTCAGTGCTGTGATGTCACAGGGAGGCGAAAATAGGGCCTCTCTCAGATGTGATGTCACAGAGAGAGGCGTAATGGATCTGTGAGTGCTGTGGTGTCACCGAGAGGCATAAATTAGAGTTGTCAGTGCAGTGATGTCACGGAGAGGAGAAACTGGGTCCCTCATTGGTGTGATGTCACAGATAGAGGAAACCTGAGTCTGCCACTGCAGTGATGTCACGGAGAGGGGAAAACTGGGGCTATCACAGCTGTGGAGTCTCAGAGAAATTATCACAGGTGCTATGACTTGTCTGTTGCCACAAAGGAGATGGAATTGGGGTTGTCATGGCTATGATATCACAGAGAGGTTTTAATCGGTTCTGTCTCTTCTGTGATGTCACGGAGAGGGGAATTCTGGGTCTGTCACTGCTGTGGTGTTCCTTTGGGGCTGAAATTAAGGCTGCCGTGGCTGTGATGTCACAGATAGAGGAAACCTGAGTCTGTCCCTGCTGTGGTGTCACAGAGAGGGGAAAACTGGGGCTGATCACTGTTGTGCAGTGAAAGTTACACAGGTGCTATGACTTGTCTGTTGCCACACAGGGAATGGAATTGGGGTTGTTAGGGCTGTGGTATCACAGAGAGATTTAAATTGGTTCTGTCATGACTGTGATGTCCCAGAGAGGGGAATAATGCGTCTGTCACCACTGTGGTGTCGCAGAGAGGTGTAAACTGGACTTGTCATTGCAGTGATCTCACCGAGAGGAGAAAACTGAGGCTTTCACTGCTGTGGCTTATCAGAGGGGATGAATTCTGACTTGTCTTTGATATCACGTCACAGAGAGGAGAAAACTGGCACTATCACCGCTGTAAATGTTACAGATAGGTGTAAGTTGGGCTTGTTCAATCTGTGGGGTGACAGAAAGGGTGAAATTTGGCCTGTCAGTGCTGTGATGTCATAATGGGTGGAAAGTGCATCTTTGACTGCTGTGCTGTCACAGGCAGGCGTAAATTGGGGTTCCCACAGTTGTGATGTCACAGAGAGGGGAAAACTGGGGCTATCACAGCTGTGGAGTCTCAGAGAAAGTAACACAGGTGTTATGACTTGTCTGTTGCCACAAAGGAGATGGAATTGGGGTTGTCATGCCTATGGTATGTCAGAGAGGTTTTAATTGGTTCTGTCTGTTCTGGGATGTCACAGAGCGGGGAATAATGGGTCTGTCAGTGCTGTGGTGTTCCATCAGAGCTGAAATTAAGGCTGCCATGGCTGTGATGTCACGATAGAGGAAACCTGAGTCTGCCACTGCAGTGATGTCACAGAGAGGGGAAAACTGGGGCTATCACAGCTATGGAGTCTCAGAGAAATTATCACAGGTGCTATGACTTGTCTGTTGCCACAAAGGAGATGGAATTGGGGTTGTCATGGCTATGATATCACAGAGAGGTTTTAATCGGTTCTGTCTCTTCTGTGATGTCACGGAGAGGGGAATTCTGGGTCTGTCACTGCTGTGGTGTCACAGAGAGGGGAAAACTGGGGCTGATCACTGTTGTGCAGTGACAGAGAAATTTACAGAGGTGCTATGACTTGTCTGTTGCCACACAGGGAATAGAATTGGGGTTGTTTGGGCTGTGGTATCACAGAGAGTTTTAAATTGGTTCTGTCATGATTGTGATGTCCCAGAGAGGGGAATAATGCGTCTGTCACCACTGTGGTGTCACAGACAGGCGTAATTTAGAGTTGTCACTGCAGTAATGTCACAGAGACCTTTAACTGTGTCCCTCATTGGTGTGATGTCACACACAGAGAGGAGAATACTGAGGCTGCCGCTGCTCTGGTGTCACAGAGAGGAGTAGTTTTGGCCTGTCACTGCTGTGATGTCAGAGAGAGGGGAAAGCGTGTCTGTCACTGCTGCGGTGTTCCAAAGGGGATGAATTTGAGGCTGTCCTAAGTGTGATGTCACAGAGAGGGGAAAATTGAGGCAGCCACTACTGTGGTGTCACAGAGAGGCGTAAATTAGAGTTGTCAGTGCTGTGATGTCACAGGGAGGCGAAAATTGGGCCTCTCTCAGATGTGATGTCACAGAGAGAGGCGTAATGGATCTGTGAGTGCTGTGGTGTCACCGAGAGGCATAAATTAGAGTTGTCAGTGCAGTGATGTCACGGAGAGGAGAAACTGGGTCCCTCATTGGTGTGATGTCACAGATAGAGGAAACCTGAGTCTGCCACTGCAGTGATGTCACGGAGAGGGGAAAACTGGGGCTATCACAGCTGTGGAGTCTCAGAGAAATTATCACAGGTGCTATGACTTGTCTGTTGCCAAAAAGGAGATGGAATTGGGGTTGTCATGGCTATGATATCACAGAGAGGTTTTAATTGGTTCTGTCTCTTCTGTGATGTCACGGAGAGGGGAATTCTGGGTCTGTCACTGCTGTGGTGTTCCTTTGGGGCTGAAATTAAGGCTGCCGTGGCTGTGATGTCACAGATAGAGGAAACCTGAGTCTGTCCCTGCTGTGGTGTCACAGAGAGGGGAAAACTGGGGCTGATCACGGTTGCGCAGTGAAAGTTACACAGGTGCTATGACTTGTGTGTTGCCACACAGGGAATGGAATTGGGGTTGTTCGGGCTGTGGTATCACAGGGAGATTTAAATTGGTTCTGTCATGACTGTGATGTCCCAGAGAGGGGAATAATGCGTCTGTCACTACTGTGGTGTCACAGAGAGGTGTAAACTGGACTTGTCATTGCAGTGATCTCACCGAGAGGAGAAAACTGAGGCTTTCACTGCTGTGGCTTATCAGAGGGGATGAATTCTGACTTGTCTTTGATATCATGTCACAGAGAGGAGAAAACTGGCACTATCACCGCTGTAAATGTTACAGATAAGTGTAAGTTGGGCTTGTTCAATCTGTGGGGTGACAGAAAGGGTGAAATTTGGCCTGTCAGTGCTGTGATGTCATAATGGGTGGAAAGTGCATCTTTGACTGCTGTGCTGTCACAGGCAGGCGTAAATTGGGGTTCCCACAGTTGTGATGTCACACAGAGGGGAAAACTGGGGCTATCACAGCTGTGGAGTCTCAGAGAAAGTAACACAGGTGTTATGACTTGTCTGTTGCCACAAAGGAGATGGAATTGGGGTTGTCATGCCTATGGTATGTCAGAGAGGTTTTAATTGGTTCTGTCTGTTCTGGGATGTCACAGAGCGGGGAATAATGGGTCTGTCAGTGCTGTGGTGTTCCATCAGAGCTGAAATTACGGCTGCCATGGCCGTGATGTCATGATAGAGGAAACCTGAGTCTGTCCCTGCTGTGGTGTCACAGAGAGGGGAAAACTGGGGCTGATCACTGTTGTGCAGTGACAGAGAAATTTACAGAGGTGCTATGACTTGTCTGTTGCCACACAGGGAATAGAATTGGGGTTGTTCGGGCTGTGGTATCACAGAGAGTTTTAAATTGGTTCTGTCATGATTGTGATGTCCCAGAGAGGGGAATAATGCGTCTGTCACCACTGTGGTGTCACAGACAGGCGTAATTTAGAGTTGTCACTGCAGTAATGTCACAGAGACCTTGAACTGGGTCCCTCATTGGTGTGATGTCACACACAGAGAGGAGAATACTGAGGCTGCCGCTGCTCTGGTGTCACAGAGAGGAGTAGTTTTGGCCTGTCACTGCTGTGATGTCAGAGAGAGGGGAAAGCGGGTCTGTCACTGCTGCGGTGTTCCAAAGGGGATGAATTTGAGGCTGTCCTAAGTGTGATGTCACAGAGAGGGGAAAATTGAGGCAGCCACTACTGTGGTGTCACAGAGAGGCGTAAATTAGAGTTGTCAGTGCTGTGATGTCACAGGGAGGCGAAAATAGGGCCTCTCTCAGATGTGATGTCACAGAGAGAGGCGTAATGGATCTGTGAGTGCTGTGGTGTCACCGAGAGGCATAAATTAGAGTTGTCAGTGCAGTGATGTCACGGAGAGGAGAAACTGGGTCCCTCATTGGTGTGATGTCACAGATAGAGGAAACCTGAGTCTGCCACTGCAGTGATGTCACGGAGAGGGGAAAACTGGGGCTATCACAGCTGTGGAGTCTCAGAGAAATTATCACAGGTGCTATGACTTGTCTGTTGCCACAAAGGAGATGGAATTGGGGTTGTCATGGCTATGATATCACAGAGAGGTTTTAATCGGTTCTGTCTCTTCTGTGATGTCACGGAGAGGGGAATTCTGGGTCTGTCACTGCTGTGGTGTTCCTTTGGGGCTGAAATTAAGGCTGCCGTGGCTGTGATGTCACAGATAGAGGAAACCTGAGTCTGTCCCTGCTGTGGTGTCACAGAGAGGGGAAAACTGGGGCTGATCACGGTTGCGCAGTGAAAGTTACACAGGTGCTATGACTTGTGTGTTGCCACACAGGGAATGGAATTGGGGTTGTTCGGGCTGTGGTATCACAGGGAGATTTAAATTGGTTCTGTCATGACTGTGATGTCCCAGAGAGGGGAATAATGCGTCTGTCACTACTGTGGTGTCACAGAGAGGTGTAAACTGGACTTGTCATTGCAGTGATCTCACCGAGAGGAGAAAACTGAGGCTTTCACTGCTGTGGCTTATCAGAGGGGATGAATTCTGACTTGTCTTTGATATCATGTCACAGAGAGGAGAAAACTGGCACTATCACCGCTGTAAATGTTACAGATAAGTGTAAGTTGGGCTTGTTCAATCTGTGGGGTGACAGAAAGGGTGAAATTTGGCCTGTCAGTGCTGTGATGTCATAATGGGTGGAAAGTGCATCTTTGACTGCTGTGCTGTCACAGGCAGGCGTAAATTGGGGTTCCCACAGTTGTGATGTCACACAGAGGGGAAAACTGGGGCTATCACAGCTGTGGAGTCTCAGAGAAAGTAACACAGGTGTTATGACTTGTCTGTTGCCACAAAGGAGATGGAATTGGGGTTGTCATGCCTATGGTATGTCAGAGAGGTTTTAATTGGTTCTGTCTGTTCTGGGATGTCACAGAGCGGGGAATAATGGGTCTGTCAGTGCTGTGGTGTTCCATCAGAGCTGAAATTACGGCTGCCATGGCCGTGATGTCATGATAGAGGAAACCTGAGTCTGTCCCTGCTGTGGTGTCACAGAGAGGGGAAAACTGGGGCTGATCACTGTTGTGCAGTGACAGAGAAATTTACAGAGGTGCTATGACTTGTCTGTTGCCACACAGGGAATAGAATTGGGGTTGTTCGGGCTGTGGTATCACAGAGAGTTTTAAATTGGTTCTGTCATGATTGTGATGTCCCAGAGAGGGGAATAATGCGTCTGTCACCACTGTGGTGTCACAGACAGGCGTAATTTAGAGTTGTCACTGCAGTAATGTCACAGAGACCTTGAACTGGGTCCCTCATTGGTGTGATGTCACACACAGAGAGGAGAATACTGAGGCTGCCGCTGCTCTGGTGTCACAGAGAGGAGTAGTTTTGGCCTGTCACTGCTGTGATGTCAGAGAGAGGGGAAAGCGGGTCTGTCACTGCTGCGGTGTTCCAAAGGGGATGAATTTGAGGCTGTCCTAAGTGTGATGTCACAGAGAGGGGAAAATTGAGGCAGCCACTACTGTGGTGTCACAGAGAGGCGTAAATTAGAGTTGTCAGTGCTGTGATGTCACAGGGAGGCGAAAATAGGGCCTCTCTCAGATGTGATGTCACAGAGAGAGGCGTAATGGATCTGTGAGTGCTGTGGTGTCACCGAGAGGCATAAATTAGAGTTGTCAGTGCAGTGATGTCACGGAGAGGAGAAACTGGGTCCCTCATTGGTGTGATGTCACAGATAGAGGAAACCTGAGTCTGCCACTGCAGTGATGTCACGGAGAGGGGAAAACTGGGGCTATCACAGCTGTGGAGTCTCAGAGAAATTATCACAGGTGCTATGACTTGTCTGTTGCCACAAAGGAGATGGAATTGGGGTTGTCATGGCTATGATATCACAGAGAGGTTTTAATCGGTTCTGTCTCTTCTGTGATGTCACGGAGAGGGGAATTCTGGGTCTGTCACTGCTGTGGTGTTCCTTTGGGGCTGAAATTAAGGCTGCCGTGGCTGTGATGTCACAGATAGAGGAAACCTGAGTCTGTCCCTGCTGTGGTGTCACAGAGAGGGGAAAACTGGGGCTGATCACTGTTGTGCAGTGAAAGTTACACAGGTGCTATGACTTGTCTGTTGCCACACAGGGAATGGAATTGGGGTTGTTAGGGCTGTGGTATCACAGAGAGATTTAAATTGGTTCTGTCATGACTGTGATGTCCCAGAGAGGGGAATAATGCGTCTGTCACCACTGTGGTGTCGCAGAGAGGTGTAAACTGGACTTGTCATTGCAGTGATCTCACCGAGAGGAGAAAACTGAGGCTTTCACTGCTGTGGCTTATCAGAGGGGATGAATTCTGACTTGTCTTTGATATCACGTCACAGAGAGGAGAAAACTGGCACTATCACCGCTGTAAATGTTACAGATAGGTGTAAGTTGGGCTTGTTCAATCTGTGGGGTGACAGAAAGGGTGAAATTTGGCCTGTCAGTGCTGTGATGTCATAATGGGTGGAAAGTGCATCTTTGACTGCTGTGCTGTCACAGGCAGGCGTAAATTGGGGTTCCCACAGTTGTGATGTCACAGAGAGGGGAAAACTGGGGCTATCACAGCTGTGGAGTCTCAGAGAAAGTAACACAGGTGTTATGACTTGTCTGTTGCCACAAAGGAGATGGAATTGGGGTTGTCATGCCTATGGTATGTCAGAGAGGTTTTAATTGGTTCTGTCTGTTCTGGGATGTCACAGAGCGGGGAATAATGGGTCTGTCAGTGCTGTGGTGTTCCATCAGAGCTGAAATTAAGGCTGCCATGGCTGTGATGTCACGATAGAGGAAACCTGAGTCTGCCACTGCAGTGATGTCACAGAGAGGGGAAAACTGGGGCTATCACAGCTATGGAGTCTCAGAGAAATTATCACAGGTGCTATGACTTGTCTGTTGCCACAAAGGAGATGGAATTGGGGTTGTCATGGCTATGATATCACAGAGAGGTTTTAATCGGTTCTGTCTCTTCTGTGATGTCACGGAGAGGGGAATTCTGGGTCTGTCACTGCTGTGGTGTCACAGAGAGGGGAAAACTGGGGCTGATCACTGTTGTGCAGTGACAGAGAAATTTACAGAGGTGCTATGACTTGTCTGTTGCCACACAGGGAATAGAATTGGGGTTGTTTGGGCTGTGGTATCACAGAGAGTTTTAAATTGGTTCTGTCATGATTGTGATGTCCCAGAGAGGGGAATAATGCGTCTGTCACCACTGTGGTGTCACAGACAGGCGTAATTTAGAGTTGTCACTGCAGTAATGTCACAGAGACCTTTAACTGTGTCCCTCATTGGTGTGATGTCACACACAGAGAGGAGAATACTGAGGCTGCCGCTGCTCTGGTGTCACAGAGAGGAGTAGTTTTGGCCTGTCACTGCTGTGATGTCAGAGAGAGGGGAAAGCGTGTCTGTCACTGCTGCGGTGTTCCAAAGGGGATGAATTTGAGGCTGTCCTAAGTGTGATGTCACAGAGAGGGGAAAATTGAGGCAGCCACTACTGTGGTGTCACAGAGAGGCGTAAATTAGAGTTGTCAGTGCTGTGATGTCACAGGGAGGCGAAAATTGGGCCTCTCTCAGATGTGATGTCACAGAGAGAGGCGTAATGGATCTGTGAGTGCTGTGGTGTCACCGAGAGGCATAAATTAGAGTTGTCAGTGCAGTGATGTCACGGAGAGGAGAAACTGGGTCCCTCATTGGTGTGATGTCACAGATAGAGGAAACCTGAGTCTGCCACTGCAGTGATGTCACGGAGAGGGGAAAACTGGGGCTATCACAGCTGTGGAGTCTCAGAGAAATTATCACAGGTGCTATGACTTGTCTGTTGCCAAAAAGGAGATGGAATTGGGGTTGTCATGGCTATGATATCACAGAGAGGTTTTAATTGGTTCTGTCTCTTCTGTGATGTCATGGAGAGGGGAATTCTGGGTCTGTCACTGCTGTGGTGTTCCTTTGGGGCTGAAATTAAGGCTGCCGTGGCTGTGATGTCACAGATAGAGGAAACCTGAGTCTGTCCCTGCTGTGGTGTCACAGAGAGGGGAAAACTGGGGCTGATCACGGTTGCGCAGTGAAAGTTACACAGGTGCTATGACTTGTGTGTTGCCACACAGGGAATGGAATTGGGGTTGTTCGGGCTGTGGTATCACAGGGAGATTTAAATTGGTTCTGTCATGACTGTGATGTCCCAGAGAGGGGAATAATGCGTCTGTCACTACTGTGGTGTCACAGAGAGGTGTAAACTGGACTTGTCATTGCAGTGATCTCACCGAGAGGAGAAAACTGAGGCTTTCACTGCTGTGGCTTATCAGAGGGGATGAATTCTGACTTGTCTTTGATATCATGTCACAGAGAGGAGAAAACTGGCACTATCACCGCTGTAAATGTTACAGATAGGTGTAATTTGGCTTGTTCAATCTGTGGGGTGACAGAAAGGGTGAAATTTGGCCTGTCAGTGCTGTGATGTCATAATGGGTGGAAAGTGCATCTTTGACTGCTGTGCTGTCACAGGCAGGCGTAAATTGGGGTTCCCACAGTTGTGATGTCACAGAGAGGGGAAAACTGGGGCTATCACAGCTGTGGAGTCTCAGAGAAAGTAACACAGGTGTTATGACTTGTCTGTTGCCACAAAGGAGATGGAATTGGGGTTGTCATGCCTATGGTATGTCAGAGAGGTTTTAATTGGTTCTGTCTGTTCTGGGATGTCACAGAGCGGGGAATAATGGGTCTGTCAGTGCTGTGGTGTTCCATCAGAGCTGAAATTAAGGCTGCCATGGCCGTGATGTCACGATAGAGGAAACCTGAGTCTGTCCCTGCTGTGGTGTCACAGAGAGGGGAAAACTGGGGCTGATCACTGTTGTGCAGTGACAGAGAAATTTACAGAGGTGCTATGACTTGTCTGTTGCCACACAGGGAATAGAATTGGGGTTGTTTGGGCTGTGGTATCACAGAGAGTTTTAAATTGGTTCTGTCATGATTGTGATGTCCCAGAGAGGGGAATAATGCGTCTGTCACCACTGTGGTGTCACAGACAGGCGTAATTTAGAGTTGTCACTGCAGTAATGTCACAGAGACCTTTAACTGGGTCCCTCATTGGTGTGATGTCACACACAGAGAGGAGAATACTGAGGCTGCCGCTGCTCTGGTGTCACAGTGAGGAGTAGTTTTGGCCTGTCACTGCTGTGATGTCAGAGAGAGGGGAAAGCGTGTCTGTCACTGCTGCGGTGTTCCAAAGGGGATGAATTTGAGGCTGTCCTAAGTGTGATGTCACAGAGAGGGGAAAATTGAGGCAGCCACTACTGTGGTGTCACAGAGAGGCGTAAATTAGAGTTGTCAGTGCTGTGATGTCACAGGGAGGCGAAAATTGGGCCTCTCTCAGATGTGATGTCACAGAGAGAGGCGTAATGGATCTGTGAGTGCTGTGGTGTCACCGAGAGGCATAAATTAGAGTTGTCAGTGCAGTGATGTCACGGAGAGGAGAAACTGGGTCCCTCATTGGTGTGATGTCACAGATAGAGGAAACCTGAGTCTGCCACTGCAGTGATGTCACGGAGAGGGGAAAACTGGGGCTATCACAGCTGTGGAGTCTCAGAGAAATTATCACAGGTGCTATGACTTGTCTGTTGCCACAAAGGAGATGGAATTGGGGTTGTCATGGCTATGATATCACAGAGAGGTTTTAATCGGTTCTGTCTCTTCTGTGATGTCACGGAGAGGGGAATTATGGGTCTGTCACTGCTGTGGTGTTCCTTTGGGGCTGAAATTCAGGCTGCCGTGGCTGTGATGTCACAGATAGAGGAAACCTGAGTCTGTCCCTGCTGTGGTGTCACAGAGAGGGGAAAACTGGGGCTGATCACTGTTGTGCAGTGAAAGTTACACAGGTGCTATGACTTGTCTGTTGCCACACAGGGAATGGAATTGGGGTTGTTCGGGCTGTGGTATCACAGAGAGATTTAAATTGGTTCTGTCATGACTGTGATGTCCCAGAGAGGGGAATAATGCGTCTGTCACCACTGTGGTGTCGCAGAGAGGTGTAAACTGGACTTGTCATTGCAGTGATCTCACCGAGAGGAGAAAACTGAGGCTTTCACTGCTGTGGCTTATCAGAGGGGATGAATTCTGACTTGTCTTTGATATCATGTCACAGAGAGGAGAAAACTGGCACTATCACCGCTGTAAATGTTACAGATAAGTGTAAGTTGGGCTTGTTCAATCTGTGGGGTGACAGAAAGGGTGAAATTTGGCCTGTCAGTGCTGTGATGTCATAATGGGTGGAAAGTGCATCTTTGACTGCTGTGCTGTCACAGGCAGGCGTAAATTGGGGTTCCCACAGTTGTGATGTCACACAGAGGGGAAAACTGGGGCTATCACAGCTGTGGAGTCTCAGAGAAAGTAACACAGGTGTTATGACTTGTCTGTTGCCACAAAGGAGATGGAATTGGGGTTGTCATGCCTATGGTATGTCAGAGAGGTTTTAATTGGTTCTGTCTGTTCTGGGATGTCACAGAGCGGGGAATAATGGGTCTGTCAGTGCTGTGGTGTTCCATCAGAGCTGAAATTACGGCTGCCATGGCCGTGATGTCACGATAGAGGAAACCTGAGTCTGTCCCTGCTGTGGTGTCACAGAGAGGGGAAAACTGGGGCTGATCACTGTTGTGCAGTGACAGAGAAATTTACAGAGGTGCTATGACTTGTCTGTTGCCACACAGGGAATAGAATTGGGGTTGTTCGGGCTGTGGTATCACAGAGAGTTTTAAATTGGTTCTGTCATGATTGTGATGTCCCAGAGAGGGGAATAATGCGTCTGTCACCACTGTGGTGTCACAGACAGGCGTAATTTAGAGTTGTCACTGCAGTAATGTCACAGAGACCTTGAACTGGGTCCCTCATTGGTGTGATGTCACACACAGAGAGGAGAATACTGAGGCTGCCGCTGCTCTGGTGTCACAGAGAGGAGTAGTTTTGGCCTGTCACTGCTGTGATGTCAGAGAGAGGGGAAAGCGGGTCTGTCACTGCTGCGGTGTTCCAAAGGGGATGAATTTGAGGCTGTCCTAAGTGTGATGTCACAGAGAGGGGAAAATTGAGGCAGCCACTACTGTGGTGTCACAGAGAGGCGTAAATTAGAGTTGTCAGTGCTGTGATGTCACAGGGAGGCGAAAATAGGGCCTCTCTCAGATGTGATGTCACAGAGAGAGGCGTAATGGATCTGTGAGTGCTGTGGTGTCACCGAGAGGCATAAATTAGAGTTGTCAGTGCAGTGATGTCACGGAGAGGAGAAACTGGGTCCCTCATTGGTGTGATGTCACAGATAGAGGAAACCTGAGTCTGCCACTGCAGTGATGTCACGGAGAGGGGAAAACTGGGGCTATCACAGCTGTGGAGTCTCAGAGAAATTATCACAGGTGCTATGACTTGTCTGTTGCCACAAAGGAGATGGAATTGGGGTTGTCATGGCTATGATATCACAGAGAGGTTTTAATCGGTTCTGTCTCTTCTGTGATGTCACGGAGAGGGGAATTCTGGGTCTGTCACTGCTGTGGTGTTCCTTTGGGGCTGAAATTAAGGCTGCCGTGGCTGTGATGTCACAGATAGAGGAAACCTGAGTCTGTCCCTGCTGTGGTGTCACAGAGAGGGGAAAACTGGGGCTGATCACTGTTGTGCAGTGAAAGTTACACAGGTGCTATGACTTGTCTGTTGCCACACAGGGAATGGAATTGGGGTTGTTAGGGCTGTGGTATCACAGAGAGATTTAAATTGGTTCTGTCATGACTGTGATGTCCCAGAGAGGGGAATAATGCGTCTGTCACCACTGTGGTGTCGCAGAGAGGTGTAAACTGGACTTGTCATTGCAGTGATCTCACCGAGAGGAGAAAACTGAGGCTTTCACTGCTGTGGCTTATCAGAGGGGATGAATTCTGACTTGTCTTTGATATCACGTCACAGAGAGGAGAAAACTGGCACTATCACCGCTGTAAATGTTACAGATAGGTGTAAGTTGGGCTTGTTCAATCTGTGGGGTGACAGAAAGGGTGAAATTTGGCCTGTCAGTGCTGTGATGTCATAATGGGTGGAAAGTGCATCTTTGACTGCTGTGCTGTCACAGGCAGGCGTAAATTGGGGTTCCCACAGTTGTGATGTCACAGAGAGGGGAAAACTGGGGCTATCACAGCTGTGGAGTCTCAGAGAAAGTAACACAGGTGTTATGACTTGTCTGTTGCCACAAAGGAGATGGAATTGGGGTTGTCATGCCTATGGTATGTCAGAGAGGTTTTAATTGGTTCTGTCTGTTCTGGGATGTCACAGAGCGGGGAATAATGGGTCTGTCAGTGCTGTGGTGTTCCATCAGAGCTGAAATTAAGGCTGCCATGGCTGTGATGTCACGATAGAGGAAACCTGAGTCTGCCACTGCAGTGATGTCACAGAGAGGGGAAAACTGGGGCTATCACAGCTATGGAGTCTCAGAGAAATTATCACAGGTGCTATGACTTGTCTGTTGCCACAAAGGAGATGGAATTGGGGTTGTCATGGCTATGATATCACAGAGAGGTTTTAATCGGTTCTGTCTCTTCTGTGATGTCACGGAGAGGGGAATTCTGGGTCTGTCACTGCTGTGGTGTCACAGAGAGGGGAAAACTGGGGCTGATCACTGTTGTGCAGTGACAGAGAAATTTACAGAGGTGCTATGACTTGTCTGTTGCCACACTGGGAATAGAATTGGGGTTGTTTGGGCTGTGGTATCACAGAGAGTTTTAAATTGGTTCTGTCATGATTGTGATGTCCCAGAGAGGGGAATAATGCGTCTGTCACCACTGTGGTGTCACAGACAGGCGTAATTTAGAGTTGTCACTGCAGTAATGTCACAGAGACCTTTAACTGTGTCCCTCATTGGTGTGATGTCACACACAGAGAGGAGAATACTGAGGCTGCCGCTGCTCTGGTGTCACAGTGAGGAGTAGTTTTGGCCTGTCACTGCTGTGATGTCAGAGAGAGGGGAAAGCGGGTCTGTCACTGCTGCGGTGTTCCAAAGGGGATGAATTTGAGGCTGTCCTAAGTGTGATGTCACAGAGAGGGGAAAATTGAGGCAGCCACTACTGTGGTGTCACAGAGAGGCGTAAATTAGAGTTGTCAGTGCTGTGATGTCACAGGGAGGCGAAAATTGGGCCTCTCTCAGATGTGATGTCACAGAGAGAGGCGTAATGGATCTGTGAGTGCTGTGGTGTCACCGAGAGGCATAAATTAGAGTTGTCAGTGCAGTGATGTCACGGAGAGGAGAAACTGGGTCCCTCATTGGTGTGATGTCACAGATAGAGGAAACCTGAGTCTGCCACTGCAGTGATGTCACGGAGAGGGGAAAACTGGGGCTATCACAGCTGTGGAGTCTCAGAGAAATTATCACAGGTGCTATGACTTGTCTGTTGCCACAAAGGAGATGGAATTGGGGTTGTCATGGCTATGATATCACAGAGAGCTTTTAATCGGTTCTGTCTCTTCTGTGATGTCACGGAGAGGGGAATTCTGGGTCTGTCACTGCTGTGGTGTTCCTTTGGGGCTGAAATTAAGGCTGCCGTGGCTGTGATGTCACAGATAGAGGAAACCTGAGTCTGTCCCTGCTGTGGTGTCACAGAGAGGGGAAAACTGGGGCTGATCACTGTTGTGCAGTGAAAGTTACACAGGTGCTATGACTTGTCTGTTGCCACACAGGGAATGGAATTGGGGTTGTTAGGGCTGTGGTATCACAGAGAGATTTAAATTGGTTCTGTCATGACTGTGATGTCCCAGAGAGGGGAATAATGCGTCTGTCACCACTGTGGTGTCGCAGAGAGGTGTAAACTGGACTTGTCATTGCAGTGATCTCACCGAGAGGAGAAAACTGAGGCTTTCACTGCTGTGGCTTATCAGAGGGGATGAATTCTGACTTGTCTTTGATATCACGTCACAGAGAGGAGAAAACTGGCACTATCACCGCTGTAAATGTTACAGATAGGTGTAAGTTGGGCTTGTTCAATCTGTGGGGTGACAGAAAGGGTGAAATTTGGCCTGTCAGTGCTGTGATGTCATAATGGGTGGAAAGTGCATCTTTGACTGCTGTGCTGTCACAGGCAGGCGTAAATTGGGGTTCCCACAGTTGTGATGTCACAGAGAGGGGAAAACTGGGGCTATCACAGCTGTGGAGTCTCAGAGAAAGTAACACAGGTGTTATGACTTGTCTGTTGCCACAAAGGAGATGGAATTGGGGTTGTCATGCCTATGGTATGTCAGAGAGGTTTTAATTGGTTCTGTCTGTTCTGGGATGTCACAGAGCGGGGAATAATGGGTCTGTCAGTGCTGTGGTGTTCCATCAGAGCTGAAATTAAGGCTGCCATGGCTGTGATGTCACGATAGAGGAAACCTGAGTCTGCCACTGCAGTGATGTCACAGAGAGGGGAAAACTGGGGCTATCACAGCTATGGAGTCTCAGAGAAATTATCACAGGTGCTATGACTTGTCTGTTGCCACAAAGGAGATGGAATTGGGGTTGTCATGGCTATGATATCACAGAGAGGTTTTAATCGGTTCTGTCTCTTCTGTGATGTCACGGAGAGGGGAATTCTGGGTCTGTCACTGCTGTGGTGTCACAGAGAGGGGAAAACTGGGGCTGATCACTGTTGTGCAGTGACAGAGAAATTTACAGAGGTGCTATGACTTGTCTGTTGCCACACTGGGAATAGAATTGGGGTTGTTTGGGCTGTGGTATCACAGAGAGTTTTAAATTGGTTCTGTCATGATTGTGATGTCCCAGAGAGGGGAATAATGCGTCTGTCACCACTGTGGTGTCACAGACAGTCGTAATTTAGAGTTGTCACTGCAGTAATGTCACAGAGACCTTTAACTGTGTCCCTCATTGGTGTGATGTCACACACAGAGAGGAGAATACTGAGGCTGCCGCTGCTCTGGTGTCACAGTGAGGAGTAGTTTTGGCCTGTCACTGCTGTGATGTCAGAGAGAGGGGAAAGCGGGTCTGTCACTGCTGCGGTGTTCCAAAGGGGATGAATTTGAGGCTGTCCTAAGTGTGATGTCACAGAGAGGGGAAAATTGAGGCAGCCACTACTGTGGTGTCACAGAGAGGCGTAAATTAGAGTTGTCAGTGCTGTGATGTCACAGGGAGGCGAAAATTGGGCCTCTCTCAGATGTGATGTCACAGAGAGAGGCGTAATGGATCTGTGAGTGCTGTGGTGTCACCGAGAGGCATAAATTAGAGTTGTCAGTGCAGTGATGTCACGGAGAGGAGAAACTGGGTCCCTCATTGGTGTGATGTCACAGATAGAGGAAACCTGAGTCTGCCACTGCAGTGATGTCACGGAGAGGGGAAAACTGGGGCTATCACAGCTGTGGAGTCTCAGAGAAATTATCACAGGTGCTATGACTTGTCTGTTGCCACAAAGGAGATGGAATTGGGGTTGTCATGGCTATGATATCACAGAGAGCTTTTAATCGGTTCTGTCTCTTCTGTGATGTCACGGAGAGGGGAATTATGGGTCTGTCACTGCTGTGGTGTTCCTTTGGGGCTGAAATTCAGGCTGCCGTGGCTGTGATGTCACAGATAGAGGAAACCTGAGTCTGTCCCTGCTGTGGTGTCACAGAGAGGGGAAAACTGGGGCTGATCACGGTTGTGCAGTGAAAGTTACACAGGTGCTATGACTTGTCTGTTGCCACACAGGGAATGGAATTGGGGTTGTTCGGGCTGTGGTATCACAGAGAGATTTAAATTGGTTCTGTCATGACTGTGATGTCCCAGAGAGGGGAATAATGCGTCTGTCACCACTGTGGTGTCGCAGAGAGGTGTAAACTGGACTTGTCATTGCAGTGATCTCACCGAGAGGAGAAAACTGAGGCTTTCACTGCTGTGGCTTATCAGAGGGGATGAATTCTGACTTGTCTTTGATATCATGTCACAGAGAGGAGAAAACTGGCACTATCACCGCTGTAAATGTTACAGATAAGTGTAAGTTGGGCTTGTTCAATCTGTGGGGTGACAGAAAGGGTGAAATTTGGCCTGTCAGTGCTGTGATGTCATAATGGGTGGAAAGTGCATCTTTGACTGCTGTGCTGTCACAGGCAGGCGTAAATTGGGGTTCCCACAGTTGTGATGTCACAGAGAGGGGAAAATTGGGGCTATCACAGCTGTGGAGTCTCAGAGAAAGTAACACAGGTATTATGACTTGTCTGTTGCCACAAAGGAGATGGAATTGGGGTTGTCATGCCTATGGTATGTCAGAGAGGTTTTAATTGGTTCTGTCTGTTCTGGGATGTCACAGAGCGGGGAATAATGGGTCTGTCAGTGCTGTGGTGTTCCATCAGAGCTGAAATTAAGGCTGCCATGGCTGTGATGTCACGATAGAGGAAACCTGAGTCTGTCCCTGCTGTGGTGTCACAGAGAGGGGAAAACTGGGGCTGATCACTGTTGTGCAGTGACAGAGAAATTTACAGAGGTGCTATGACTTGTCTGTTGCCACACAGGGAATAGAATTGGGGTTGTTCGGGCTGTGGTATCACAGAGAGTTTTAAATTGGTTCTGTCATGATTGTGATGTCCCAGAGAGGTGAATAATGCGTCTGTCACCACTGTGGTGTCACAGACAGGCGTAATTTAGAGTTGTCACTGCAGTAGTGTCACAGAGACCTTGAACTGGGTCCCTCATTGGTGTGATGTCACACACAGAGAGGAGAATACTGAGGCTGCCGCTGCTCTGGTGTCACAGAGAGGAGTAGTTTTGGCCTGTCACTGCTGTGATGTCATAGAGAGGGGAAAGCGGGTCTGTCACTGCTGCGGTGTTCCAAAGGGGATGAATTTGAGGCTGTCCTAAGTGTGATGTCACAGAGAGGGGAAAATTGAGGCAGCCACTACTGTGGTGTCACAGAGAGGCGTAAATTAGAGTTGTCAGTGCTGTGATGTCACAGGGAGGCGAAAATTGGGCCTCTCTCAGATGTGATGTCACAGAGAGAGGCGTAATGGATCTGTGAGTGCTGTGGTGTCACCGAGAGGCATAAATTAGAGTTGTCAGTGCAGTGATGTCACGGAGAGGAGAAACTGGGTCCCTCATTGGTGTGATGTCACAGATAGAGGAAACCTGAGTCTGCCACTGCAGTGATGTCACGGAGAGGGGAAAACTGGGGCTATCCCAGCTGTGGAGTCTCAGAGAAATTATCACAGGTGCTATGACTTGTCTGTTGCCACAAAGGAGATGGAATTGGGGTTGTCATGGCTATGATATCACAGAGAGGTTTTAATCGGTTCTGTCTCTTCTGTGATGTCACGGAGAGGGGAATTATGGGTCTGTCACTGCTGTGGTGTTCCTTTGCGGCTGAAATTAAGGCTGCCGTGGCTGTGATGTCACAGATAGAGGAAACCTGAGTCTGTCCCTGCTGTGGTGTCACAGAGAGGGGAAAACTGGGGCTGATCACGGTTGTGCAGTGAAAGTTACACAGGTGCTATGACTTGTCTGTTGCCACACAGGGAATGGAATTGGGGTTGTTCGGGCTGTGGTATCACAGAGAGATTTAAATTGGTTCTGTCATGACTGTGATGTCCCAGAGAGGGGAATAATGCGTCTGTCACCACTGTGGTGTCGCAGAGAGGTGTAAACTGGACTTGTCATTGCAGTGATCTCACCGAGAGGAGAAAACTGAGGCTTTCACTGCTGTGGCTTATCAGAGGGGATGAATTCTGACTTGTCTTTGATATCATGTCACAGAGAGGAGAAAACTGGCACTATCACCGCTGTAAATGTTACAGATAAGTGTAAGTTGGGCTTGTTCAATCTGTGGGGTGACAGAAAGGGTGAAATTTGGCCTGTCAGTGCTGTGATGTCATAATGGGTGGAGAGTGCATCTTTGACTGCTGTGCTGTCACAGGCAGGCGTAAATTGGGGTTCCCACAGTTGTGATGTCACAGAGAGGGGAAAATTGGGGCTATCACAGCTGTGGAGTCTCAGAGAAAGTAACACAGGTATTATGACTTGTCTGTTGCCACAAAGGAGATGGAATTGGGGTTGTCATGCCTATGGTATGTCAGAGAGGTTTTAATTGGTTCTGTCTGTTCTGGGATGTCACAGAGCGGGGAATAATGGGTCTGTCAGTGCTGTGGTGTTCCATCAGAGCTGAAATTAAGGCTGCCATGGCTGTGATGTCACGATAGAGGAAACCTGAGTCTGTCCCTGCTGTGGTGTCACAGAGAGGGGAAAACTGGGGCTGATCACTGTTGTGCAGTGACAGAGAAATTTACAGAGGTGCTATGACTTGTCTGTTGCCACACAGGGAATAGAATTGGGGTTGTTCGGGCTGTGGTATCACAGAGAGTTTTAAATTGGTTCTGTCATGATTGTGATGTCCCAGAGAGGTGAATAATGCGTCTGTCACCACTGTGGTGTCACAGACAGGCGTAATTTAGAGTTGTCACTGCAGTAGTGTCACAGAGACCTTGAACTGGGTCCCTCATTGGTGTGATGTCACACACAGAGAGGAGAATACTGAGGCTGCCGCTGCTCTGGTGTCACAGAGAGGAGTAGTTTTGGCCTGTCACTGCTGTGATGTCAGAGAGAGGGGAAAGCGGGTCTGTCACTGCTGCGGTGTTCCAAAGGGGATGAATTTGAGGCTGTCCTAAGTGTGATGTCACAGAGAGGGGAAAATTGAGGCAGCCACTACTGTGGTGTCACAGAGAGGCGTAAATTAGAGTTGTCAGTGCTGTGATGTCACAGGGAGGCGAAAATTGGGCCTCTCTCAGATGTGATGTCACAGAGAGAGGCGTAATGGATCTGTGAGTGCTGTGGTGTCACCGAGAGGCATAAATTAGAGTTGTCAGTGCAGTGATGTCACGGAGAGGAGAAACTGGGTCCCTCATTGGTGTGATGTCAGAGATAGAGGAAACCTGAGTCTGCCACTGCAGTGATGTCACGGAGAGGGGAAAACTGGGGCTATCCCAGCTGTGGAGTCTCAGAGAAATTATCACAGGTGCTATGACTTGTCTGTTGCCACAAAGGAGATGGAATTGGGGTTGTCATGGCTATGATATCACAGAGAGGTTTTAATCGGTTCTGTCTCTTCTGTGATGTCACGGAGAGGGGAATTATGGGTCTGTCACTGCTGTGGTGTTCCTTTGCGGCTGAAATTAAGGCTGCCGTGGCTGTGATGTCACAGATAGAGGAAACCTGAGTCTGTCCCTGCTGTGGTGTCACAGAGAGGGGAAAACTGGGGCTGATCACGGTTGTGCAGTGAAAGTTACACAGGTGCTATGACTTGTCTGTTGCCACACAGGGAATGGAATTGGGGTTGTTCGGGCTGTGGTATCACAGAGAGATTTAAATTGGTTCTGTCATGACTGTGATGTCCCAGAGAGGGGAATAATGCGTCTGTCACCACTGTGGTGTCGCAGAGAGGTGTAAACTGGACTTGTCATTGCAGTGATCTCACCGAGAGGAGAAAACTGAGGCTTTCACTGCTGTGGCTTATCAGAGGGGATGAATTCTGACTTGTCTTTGATATCATGTCACAGAGAGGAGAAAACTGGCACTATCACCGCTGTAAATGTTACAGATAAGTGTAAGTTGGGCTTGTTCAATCTGTGGGGTGACAGAAAGGGTGAAATTTGGCCTGTCAGTGCTGTGATGTCATAATGGGTGGAGAGTGCATCTTTGACTGCTGTGCTGTCACAGGCAGGCGTAAATTGGGGTTCCCACAGTTGTGATGTCACAGAGAGGGGAAAATTGGGGCTATCACAGCTGTGGAGTCTCAGAGAAAGTAACACAGGTATTATGACTTGTCTGTTGCCACAAAGGAGATGGAATTGGGGTTGTCATGCCTATGGTATGTCAGAGAGGTTTTAATTGGTTCTGTCTGTTCTGGGATGTCACAGAGCGGGGAATAATGGGTCTGTCAGTGCTGTGGTGTTCCATCAGAGCTGAAATTAAGGCTGCCATGGCTGTGATGTCACGATAGAGGAAACCTGAGTCTGTCCCTGCTGTGGTGTCACAGAGAGGGGAAAACTGGGGCTGATCACTGTTGTGCAGTGACAGAGAAATTTACAGAGGTGCTATGACTTGTCTGTTGCCACACAGGGAATGGAATTGGGGTTGTTCGGGCTGTGGTATCACAGAGAGTTTTAAATTGGTTCTGTCATGATTGTGATGTCCCAGAGAGGGGAATAATGCGTCTGTCACCACTGTGGTGTCACAGACAGGCGTAATTTAGAGTTGTCACTGCAGTAATGTCACAGAGACCTTTAACTGTGTCCCTCATTGGTGTGATGTCACACACAGAGAGGAGAATACTGAGGCTGCCGCTGCTCTGGTGTCACAGTGAGGAGTAGTTTTGGCCTGTCACTGCTGTGATGTCAGAGAGAGGGGAAAGCGTGTCTGTCACTGCTGCGGTGTTCCAAAGGGGATGAATTTGAGGCTGTCCTAAGTGTGATGTCACAGAGAGGGGAAAATTGAGGCAGCCACTACTGTGGTGTCACAGAGAGGCGTAAATTAGAGTTGTCAGTGCTGTGATGTCACAGGGAGGCGAAAATTGGGCCTCTCTCAGATGTGATGTCACAGAGAGAGGCGTAATGGATCTGTGAGTGCTGTGGTGTCACCGAGAGGCATAAATTAGAGTTGTCAGTGCAGTGATGTCACGGAGAGGAGAAACTGGGTCCCTCATTGGTGTGATGTCACAGATAGAGGAAACCTGAGTCTGCCACTGCAGTGATGTCACGGAGAGGGGAAAACTGGGGCTATCACAGCTGTGGAGTCTCAGAGAAATTATCACAGGTGCTATGACTTGTCTGTTGCCACAAAGGAGATGGAATTGGGGTTGTCATGGCTATGATATCACAGAGAGCTTTTAATCGGTTCTGTCTCTTCTGTGATGTCACGGAGAGGGGAATTATGGGTCTGTCACTGCTGTGGTGTTCCTTTGGGGCTGAAATTCAGGCTGCCGTGGCTGTGATGTCACAGATAGAGGAAACCTGAGTCTGTCCCTGCTGTGGTGTCACAGAGAGGGGAAAACTGGGGCTGATCACGGTTGTGCAGTGAAAGTTACACAGGTGCTATGACTTGTCTGTTGCCACACAGGGAATGGAATTGGGGTTGTTCAGGCTGTGGTATCACAGAGAGATTTAAATTGGTTCTGTCATGACTGTGATGTCCCAGAGAGGGGAATAATGCGTCTGTCACCACTGTGGTGTCGCAGAGAGGTGTAAACTGGACTTGTCATTGCAGTGATCTCACCGAGAGGAGAAAACTGAGGCTTTCACTGCTGTGGCTTATCAGAGGGGATGAATTCTGACTTATCTTTGATATCATGTCACAGAGAGGAGAAAACTGGCACTATCACCGCTGTAAATGCTACGGATAAGTGTAAGTTGGGCTTGTTCAATCTGTGGGGTGACAGAAAGGGTGAAATTTGGCCTGTCAGTGCTGTGATGTCATAATGGGTGGAAAGTGCATCTTTGACTGCTGTGCTGTCACAAGCAGGCGTAAATTGGGGTTCCCACAGTTGTGATGTCACAGAGAGGGGAAAATTGGGGCTATCACAGCTGTGGAGTCTCAGAGAAAGTAACACAGGTGTTATGACTTGTCTGTTGCCACAAAGGAGATGGAATTGGGGTTGTCATGCCTATGGTATGTCAGAGAGGTTTTAATTGGTTCTGTCTGTTCTGGGATGTCACAGAGCGGGGAATAATGGGTCTGTCAGTGCTGTGGTGTTCCATCAGAGCTGAAATTAAGGCTGCCATGGCCGTGATGTCACGATAGAGGAAACCTGAGTCTGCCACTGCAGTGATGTCACAGAGAGGGGAAAACTGGGGCTATCACAGCTATGGAGTCTCAGAGAAATTATCACAGGTGCTATGACTTGTCTGTTGCCACAAAGGAGATGGAATTGGGGTTGTCATGGCTATGATATCACAGAGAGGTTTTAATCGGTTCTGTCTCTTCTGTGATGTCACGGAGAGGGGAATAATGCGTCTGTCACCACTGTGGTGTCACAGACAGGCGTAATTTAGAGTTGTCACTGCAGTAATGTCACAGAGACCTTGAACTGGGTCCCTCATTGGTGTGATGTCACACACAGAGAGGAGAATACTGAAGCTGCCGCTGCTCTGGTGTCACAGAGAGGAGTAGTTTTGGCCTGTCACTGCTGTGATGTCAGAGAGAGGGGAAAGCGGGTCTGTCACTGCTGCGGTGTTCCAAAGGGGATGAATTTGAGGCTGTCCTAAGTGTGATGTCACAGAGAGGGGAAAATTGAGGCAGCCACTACTGTGGTGTCACAGAGAGGCGTAAATTAGAGTTGTCAGTGCTGTGATGTCACAGGGAGGCGAAAATTGGGCCTCTCTCAGATGTGATGTCACAGAGAGAGGCGTAATGGATCTGTGAGTGCTGTGGTGTCACCGAGAGGCATAAATTAGAGTTGTCAGTGCAGTGATGTCACGGAGAGGAGAAACTGGGTCCCTCATTGGTGTGATGTCACAGATAGAGGAAACCTGAGTCTGCCACTGCAGTGATGTCACGGAGAGGGGAAAACTGGGGCTATCACAGCTGTGGAGTCTCAGAGAAATTATCACAGGTGCTATGACTTGTCTGTTGCCACAAAGGAGATGGAATTGGGGTTGTCATGGCTATGATATCACAGAGAGGTTTTAATCGGTTCTGTCTCTTCTGTGATGTCACGGAGAGGGGAATTATGGGTCTGTCACTGCTGTGGTGTTCCTTTGGGGCTGAAATTCAGGCTGCCGTGGCTGTGATGTCACAGATAGAGGAAACCTGAGTCTGTCCCTGCTGTGGTGTCACAGAGAGGGGAAAACTGGGGCTGATCACGGTTGTGCAGTGAAAGTTACACAGGTGCTATGACTTGTCTGTTGCCACACAGGGAATGGAATTGGGGTTGTTCGGGCTGTGGTATCACAGAGAGATTTAAATTGGTTCTGTCATGACTGTGATGTCCCAGAGAGGGGAATAATGCGTCTGTCACCACTGTGGTGTCGCAGAGAGGTGTAAACTGGACTTGTCATTGCAGTGATCTCACCGAGAGGAGAAAACTGAGGCTTTCACTGCTGTGGCTTATCAGAGGGGATGAATTCTGACTTGTCTTTGATATCATGTCACAGAGAGGAGAAAACTGGCACTATCACCGCTGTAAATGTTACAGATAAGTGTAAGTTGGGCTTGTTCAATCTGTGGGGTGACAGAAAGGGTGAAATTTGGCCTGTCAGTGCTGTGATGTCATAATGGGTGGAAAGTGCATCTTTGACTGCTGTGCTGTCACAGGCAGGCGTAAATTGGGGTTCCCACAGTTGTGATGTCACAGAGAGGGGAAAATTGGGGCTATCACAGCTGTGGAGTCTCAGAGAAAGTAACACAGGTATTATGACTTGTCTGTTGCCACAAAGGAGATGGAATTGGGGTTGTCATGCCTATGGTATGTCAGAGAGGTTTTAATTGGTTCTGTCTGTTCTGGGATGTCACAGAGCGGGGAATAATGGGTCTGTCAGTGCTGTGGTGTTCCATCAGAGCTGAAATTAAGGCTGCCATGGCTGTGATGTCACGATAGAGGAAACCTGAGTCTGTCCCTGCTGTGGTGTCACAGAGAGGGGAAAACTGGGGCTGATCACTGTTGTGCAGTGACAGAGAAATTTACAGAGGTGCTATGACTTGTCTGTTGCCACACAGGGAATAGAATTGGGGTTGTTCGGGCTGTGGTATCACAGAGAGTTTTAAATTGGTTCTGTCATGATTGTGATGTCCCAGAGAGGTGAATAATGCGTCTGTCACCACTGTGGTGTCACAGACAGGCGTAATTTAGAGTTGTCACTGCAGTAGTGTCACAGAGACCTTGAACTGGGTCCCTCATTGGTGTGATGTCACACACAGAGAGGAGAATACTGAGGCTGCCGCTGCTCTGGTGTCACAGAGAGGAGTAGTTTTGGCCTGTCACTGCTGTGATGTCATAGAGAGGGGAAAGCGGGTCTGTCACTGCTGCGGTGTTCCAAAGGGGATGAATTTGAGGCTGTCCTAAGTGTGATGTCACAGAGAGGGGAAAATTGAGGCAGCCACTACTGTGGTGTCACAGAGAGGCGTAAATTAGAGTTGTCAGTGCTGTGATGTCACAGGGAGGCGAAAATTGGGCCTCTCTCAGATGTGATGTCACAGAGAGAGGCGTAATGGATCTGTGAGTGCTGTGGTGTCACCGAGAGGCATAAATTAGAGTTGTCAGTGCAGTGATGTCACGGAGAGGAGAAACTGGGTCCCTCATTGGTGTGATGTCACAGATAGAGGAAACCTGAGTCTGCCACTGCAGTGATGTCACGGAGAGGGGAAAACTGGGGCTATCACAGCTGTGGAGTCTCAGAGAAATTATCACAGGTGCTATGACTTGTCTGTTGCCACAAAGGAGATGGAATTGGGGTTGTCATGGCTATGATATCACAGAGAGGTTTTAATCGGTTCTGTCTCTTCTGTGATGTCACGGAGAGGGGAATTATGGGTCTGTCACTGCTATGGTGTTCCTTTGGGGCTGAAATTAAGGCTGCCGTGGCTGTGATGTCACAGATAGAGGAAACCTGAGTCTGTCCCTGCTGTGGTGTCACAGAGAGGGGAAAACTGGGGCTGATCACGGTTGTGCAGTGAAAGTTACACAGGTGCTATGACTTGTCTGTTGCCACACAGGGAATGGAATTGGGGTTGTTCGGGCTGTGGTATCACAGAGAGATTTAAATTGGTTCTGTCATGACTGTGATGTCCCAGAGAGGGGAATAATGCGTCTGTCACCACTGTGGTGTCGCAGAGAGGTGTAAACTGGACTTGTCATTGCAGTGATCTCACCGAGAGGAGAAAACTGAGGCTTTCACTGCTGTGGCTTATCAGAGGGGATGAATTCTGACTTGTCTTTGATATCATGTCACAGAGAGGAGAAAACTGGCACTATCACCGCTGTAAATGTTACAGATAAGTGTAAGTTGGGCTTGTTCAATCTGTGGGGTGACAGAAAGGGTGAAATTTGGCCTGTCAGTGCTGTGATGTCATAATGGGTGGAGAGTGCATCTTTGACTGCTGTGCTGTCACAGGCAGGCGTAAATTGGGGTTCCCACAGTTGTGATGTCACAGAGAGGGGAAAATTGGGGCTATCACAGCTGTGGAGTCTCAGAGAAAGTAACACAGGTATTATGACTTGTCTGTTGCCACAAAGGAGATGGAATTGGGGTTGTCATGCCTATGGTATGTCAGAGAGGTTTTAATTGGTTCTGTCTGTTCTGGGATGTCACAGAGCGGGGAATAATGGGTCTGTCAGTGCTGTGGTGTTCCATCAGAGCTGAAATTAAGGCTGCCATGGCTGTGATGTCACGATAGAGGAAACCTGAGTCTGTCCCTGCTGTGGTGTCACAGAGAGGGGAAAACTGGGGCTGATCACTGTTGTGCAGTGACAGAGAAATTTACAGAGGTGCTATGACTTGTCTGTTGCCACACAGGGAATAGAATTGGGGTTGTTCGGGCTGTGGTATCACAGAGAGTTTTAAATTGGTTCTGTCATGATTGTGATGTCCCAGAGAGGTGAATAATGCGTCTGTCACCACTGTGGTGTCACAGACAGGCGTAATTTAGAGTTGTCACTGCAGTAGTGTCACAGAGACCTTGAACTGGGTCCCTCATTGGTGTGATGTCACACACAGAGAGGAGAATACTGAGGCTGCCGCTGCTCTGGTGTCACAGAGAGGAGTAGTTTTGGCCTGTCACTGCTGTGATGTCATAGAGAGGGGAAAGCGGGTCTGTCACTGCTGCGGTGTTCCAAAGGGGATGAATTTGAGGCTGTCCTAAGTGTGATGTCACAGAGAGGGGAAAATTGAGGCAGCCACTACTGTGGTGTCACAGAGAGGCGTAAATTAGAGTTGTCAGTGCTGTGATGTCACAGGGAGGCGAAAATTGGGCCTCTCTCAGATGTGATGTCACAGAGAGAGGCGTAATGGATCTGTGAGTGCTGTGGTGTCACCGAGAGGCATAAATTAGAGTTGTCAGTGCAGTGATGTCACGGAGAGGAGAAACTGGGTCCCTCATTGGTGTGATGTCACAGATAGAGGAAACCTGAGTCTGCCACTGCAGTGATGTCACGGAGAGGGGAAAACTGGGGCTATCACAGCTGTGGAGTCTCAGAGAAATTATCACAGGTGCTATGACTTGTCTGTTGCCACAAAGGAGATGGAATTGGGGTTGTCATGGCTATGATATCACAGAGAGGTTTTAATCGGTTCTGTCTCTTCTGTGATGTCACGGAGAGGGGAATTATGGGTCTGTCACTGCTGTGGTGTTCCTTTGCGGCTGAAATTAAGGCTGCCGTGGCTGTGATGTCACAGATAGAGGAAACCTGAGTCTGTCCCTGCTGTGGTGTCACAGAGAGGGGAAAACTGGGGCTGATCACGGTTGTGCAGTGAAAGTTACACAGGTGCTATGACTTGTCTGTTGCCACACAGGGAATGGAATTGGGGTTGTTCGGGCTGTGGTATCACAGAGAGATTTAAATTGGTTCTGTCATGACTGTGATGTCCCAGAGAGGGGAATAATGCGTCTGTCACCACTGTGGTGTCGCAGAGAGGTGTAAACTGGACTTGTCATTGCAGTGATCTCACCGAGAGGAGAAAACTGAGGCTTTCACTGCTGTGGCTTATCAGAGGGGATGAATTCTGACTTGTCTTTGATATCATGTCACAGAGAGGAGAAAACTGGCACTATCACCGCTGTAAATGTTACAGATAAGTGTAAGTTGGGCTTGTTCAATCTGTGGGGTGACAGAAAGGGTGAAATTTGGCCTGTCAGTGCTGTGATGTCATAATGGGTGGAGAGTGCATCTTTGACTGCTGTGCTGTCACAGGCAGGCGTAAATTGGGGTTCCCACAGTTGTGATGTCACAGAGAGGGGAAAATTGGGGCTATCACAGCTGTGGAGTCTCAGAGAAAGTAACACAGGTATTATGACTTGTCTGTTGCCACAAAGGAGATGGAATTGGGGTTGTCATGCCTATGGTATGTCAGAGAGGTTTTAATTGGTTCTGTCTGTTCTGGGATGTCACAGAGCGGGGAATAATGGGTCTGTCAGTGCTGTGGTGTTCCATCAGAGCTGAAATTAAGGCTGCCATGGCTGTGATGTCACGATAGAGGAAACCTGAGTCTGTCCCTGCTGTGGTGTCACAGAGAGGGGAAAACTGGGGCTGATCACTGTTGTGCAGTGACAGAGAAATTTACAGAGGTGCTATGACTTGTCTGTTGCCACACAGGGAATAGAATTGGGGTTGTTCGGGCTGTGGTATCACAGAGAGTTTTAAATTGGTTCTGTCATGATTGTGATGTCCCAGAGAGGGGAATAATGCGTCTGTCACCACTGTGGTGTCACAGACAGGCGTAATTTAGAGTTGTCACTGCAGTAGTGTTACAGAGACCTTGAACTGGGTCCCTCATTGGTGTGATGTCACACACAGAGAGGAGAATACTGAGGCTGCCGCTGCTCTGGTGTCACAGAGAGGAGTAGTTTTGGCCTGTCACTGCTGTGATGTCATAGAGAGGGGAAAGCGGGTCTGTCACTGCTGCGGTGTTCCAAAGGGGATGAATTTGAGGCTGTCCTAAGTGTGATGTCACAGAGAGGGGAAAATTGAGGCAGCCACTACTGTGGTGTCACAGAGAGGCGTAAATTAGAGTTGTCAGTGCTGTGATGTCACAGGGAGGCGAAAATTGGGCCTCTCTCAGATGTGATGTCACAGAGAGAGGCGTAATGGATCTGTGAGTGCTGTGGTGTCACCGAGAGGCATAAATTAGAGTTGTCAGTGCAGTGATGTCACGGAGAGGAGAAACTGGGTCCCTCATTGGTGTGATGTCAGAGATAGAGGAAACCTGAGTCTGCCACTGCAGTGATGTCACGGAGAGGGGAAAACTGGGGCTATCACAGCTGTGGAGTCTCAGAGAAATTATCACAGGTGCTATGACTTGTCTGTTGCCACAAAGGAGATGGAATTGGGGTTGTCATGGCTATGATATCACAGAGAGGTTTTAATCGGTTCTGTCTCTTCTGTGATGTCACGGAGAGGGGAATTCTGGGTCTGTCACTGCTGTGGTGTTCCTTTGGGGCTGAAATTAAGGCTGCCGTGGCTGTGATGTCACAGATAGAGGCAACCTGAGTCTGTCCCTGCTGTGGTGTCACAGAGAGGGGAAAACTGGGGCTGATCACGGTTGTGCAGTGAAAGTTACACAGGTGCTATGACTTGTCTGTTGCCACACAGGGAATGGAATTGGGGTTGTTCGGGCTGTGGTATCACAGAGAGATTTAAATTGGTTCTGTCATGACTGTGATGTCCCAGAGAGGGGAATAATGCGTCTGTCACCACTGTGGTGTCGCAGAGAGGTGTAAACTGGACTTGTCATTGCAGTGATCTCACCGAGAGGAGAAAACTGAGGCTTTCACTGCTGTGGCTTATCAGAGGGGATGAATTCTGACTTGTCTTTGATATCATGTCACAGAGAGGAGAAAACTGGCACTATCACCGCTGTAAATGTTACAGATAGGTGTAAGTTGGGCTTGTTCAATCTGTGGGGTGACAGAAAGGGTGAAATTTGGCCTGTCAGTGCTGTGATGTCATAATGGTTGGAAAGTGCATCTTTGACTGCTGTGCTGTCACAGGCAGGCGTAAATTGGGGTTCCCACAGTTGTGATGTCACAGAGAGGGGAAAACTGGGGCTATCACAGCTGTGGAGTCTCAGAGAAAGTAACACAGGTGTTATGACTTGTCTGTTGCCACAAAGGAGATGGAATTGGGGTTGTCATGCCTATGGTATGTCAGAGAGGTTTTAATTGGTTCTGTCTGTTCTGTCATGTCACAGAGCGGGGAATAATGGGTCTGTCAGTGCTGTGGTGTTCCATCAGAGCTGAAATTAAGGCTGCCATGGCTGTGATGTCACGATAGAGGAAACCTGAGTCTGTCCCTGCTGTGGTGTCACAGAGAGGGGAAAACTGGGGCTGATCACTGTTGTGCAGTGACAGAGAAATTTACAGAGGTGCTATGACTTGTCTGTTGCCACACAGGGAATGGAATTGGGGTTGTTCGGGCTGTGGTATCACAGAGAGTTTTAAATTGGTTCTGTCATGATTGTGATGTCCCAGAGAGGGGAATAATGCGTCTGTCACCACTGTGGTGTCACAGACAGGCGTAATTTAGAGTTGTCACTGCAGTAATGTCACAGAGACCTTTAACTGGGTCCCTCATTGGTGTGATGTCACACACAGAGAGGAGAATACTGAGGCTGCCGCTGCTCTGGTGTCACAGAGAGGAGTAGTTTTGGCCTGTCACTGCTGTGATGTCAGAGAGAGTGGAAAGCGGGTCTGTCACTGCTGCGGTGTTCCAAAGGGGATGAATTTGAGGCTGTCCTAAGTGTGATGTCACAGAGAGGGGAAAATTGAGGCAGCCACTACTGTGGTGTCACAGAGAGGCGTAAATTAGAGTTGTCAGTGCTGTGATGTCACAGGGAGGCGAAAATTGGGCCTCTCTCAGATGTGATGTCACAGAGAGAGGCGTAATGGATCTGTGAGTGCTGTGGTGTCACCGAGAGGCATAAATTAGAGTTGTCAGTGCAGTGATGTCACGGAGAGGAGAAACTGGGTCCCTCATTGGTGTGATGTCACAGATAGAGGAAACCTGAGTCTGCCACTGCAGTGATGTCACGGAGAGGGGAAAACTGGGGCTATCCCAGCTGTGGAGTCTCAGAGAAATTATCACAGGTGCTATGACTTGTCTGTTGCCACAAAGGAGATGGAATTGGGGTTGTCATGGCTATGATATCACAGAGAGGTTTTAATCGGTTCTGTCTCTTCTGTGATGTCACGGAGAGGGGAATTCTGGGTCTGTCACTGCTGTGGTGTTCCTTTGGGGCTGAAATTAAGGCTGCCGTGGCTGTGATGTCACAGATAGAGGAAACCTGAGTCTGTCCCTGCTGTGGTGTCACAGAGAGGGGAAAACTGGGGCTGATCACGGTTGTGCAGTGAAAGTTACACAGGTGCTATGACTTGTCTGTTGCCACACAGGGAATGGAATTGGGGTTGTTCGGGCTGTGGTATCACAGAGAGATTTAAATTGGTTCTGTCATGACTGTGATGTCCCAGAGAGGGGAATAATGCGTCTGTCACCACTGTGGTGTCGCAGAGAGGTGTAAACTGGACTTGTCATTGCAGTGATCTCACCGAGAGGAGAAAACTGAGGCTTTCACTGCTGTGGCTTATCAGAGGGGATGAATTCTGACTTGTCTTTGATATCATGTCACAGAGAGGAGAAAACTGGCACTATCACCGCTGTAAATGTTACAGATAGGTGTAAGTTGGGCTTGTTCAATCTGTGGGGTGACAGAAAGGGTGAAATTTGGCCTGTCAGTGCTGTGATGTCATAATGGTTGGAAAGTGCATCTTTGACTGCTGTGCTGTCACAGGCAGGCGTAAATTGGGGTTCCCACAGTTGTGATGTCACACAGAGGGGAAAACTGGGGCTATCACAGCTGTGGAGTCTCAGAGAAAGTAACACAGGTGTTATGACTTGTCTGTTGCCACAAAGGAGATGGAATTGGGGTTGTCATGCCTATGGTATGTCAGAGAGGTTTTAATTGGTTCTGTCTGTTCTGGGATGTCACAGAGCGGGGAATAATGGGTCTGTCAGTGCTGTGGTGTTCCATCAGAGCTGAAATTACGGCTGCCATGGCTGTGATGTCACGATAGAGGAAACCTGAGTCTGTCCCTGCTGTGGTGTCACAGAGAGGGGAAAACTGGGGCTGATCACTGTTGTGCAGTGACAGAGAAATTTACAGAGGTGCTATGACTTGTCTGTTGCCACACAGGGAATAGAATTGGGGTTGTTCGGGCTGTGGTATCACAGAGAGTTTTAAATTGGTTCTGTCATGATTGTGATGTCCCAGAGAGGGGAATAATGCGTCTGTCACCACTGTGGTGTCACAGACAGGCGTAATTTAGAGTTGTCACTGCAGTAGTGTTACAGAGACCTTGAACTGGGTCCCTCATTGGTGTGATGTCACACACAGAGAGGAGAATACTGAGGCTGCCGCTGCTCTGGTGTCACAGAGAGGAGTAGTTTTGGCCTGTCACTGCTGTGATGTCAGAGAGAGGGGAAAGCGGGTCTGTCACTGCTGCGGTGTTCCAAAGGGGATGAATTTGAGGCTGTCCTAAGTGTGATGTCACAGAGAGGGGAAAATTGAGGCAGCCACTACTGTGGTGTCACAGAGAGGCGTAAATTAGAGTTGTCAGTGCTGTGATGTCACAGGGAGGCGAAAATTTGGCCTCTCTCAGATGTGATGTCACAGAGAGAGGCGTAATGGATCTGTGAGTGCTGTGGTGTCACCGAGAGGCATAAATTAGAGTTGTCAGTGCAGTGATGTCACGGAGAGGAGAAACTGGGTCCCTCATTGGTGTGATGTCACAGATAGAGGAAACCTGAGTCTGCCACTGCAGTGATGTCACGGAGAGGGGAAAACTGGGGCTATCACAGCTGTGGAGTCTCAGAGAAATTATCACAGGTGCTATGACTTGTCTGTTGCCACAAAGGAGATGGAATTGGGGTTGTCATGGCTATGATATCACAGAGAGGTTTTAATCGGTTCTGTCTCTTCTGTGATGTCACGGAGAGGGGAATTATGGGTCTGTCACTGCTGTGGGGTTCCTTTGGGGCTGAAATTCAGGCTGCCGTGGCTGTGATGTCACAGATAGAGGAAACCTGAGTCTGTCCCTGCTGTGGTGTCACAGAGAGGGGAAAACTGGGGCTGATCACTGTTGTGCAGTGAAAGTTACACAGGTGCTATGACTTGTCTGTTGCCACACAGGGAATGGAATTGGGGTTGTTCATGCTGTGGTATCACAGGGACATTTAAATTGGTTCTGTCATGACTGTGATGTCCCAGAGAGGGGAATAATGCGTCTGTCACCACTGTGGTGTCGCAGAGAGGTGTAAACTGGACTTGTCATTGCAGTGATCTCACCGAGAGGAGAAAACTGAGGCTTTCACTGCTGTGGCTTATCAGAGGGGATGAATTCTGACTTGTCTTTGATATCATGTCACAGAGAGGAGAAAACTGGCACTATCACCGCTGTAAATGTTACAGATAGGTGTAAGTTGGGCTTGTTCAATCTGTGGGGTGACAGAAAGGGTGAAATTTGGCCTGTCAGTGCTGTGATGTCATAATGGGTGGAAAGTGCATCTTTGACTGCTGTGCTGTCACAGGCAGGCGTAAATTGGGGTTCCTACAGTTGTGATGTCACAGAGAGGGGAAAACTGGGGCTATCACAGCTGTGGAGTCTCAGAGAAAGTAACACAGGTGTTATGACTTGTCTGTTGCCACAAAGGAGATGGAATTGGGGTTGTCATGCCTATGGTATGTCAGAGAGGTTTTAATTGGTTCTGTCTGTTCTGGGATGTCACAGAGCGGGGAATAATGGGTCTGTCAGTGCTGTGGTGTTCCATCAGAGCTGAAATTACGGCTGCCATGGCTGTGATGTCACGATAGAGGAAACCTGAGTCTGTCCCTGCTGTGGTGTCACAGAGAGGGGAAAACTGGGGCTGATCACTGTTGTGCAGTGACAGAGAAATTTACAGAGGTGCTATGACTTGTCTGTTGCCACACAGGGAATAGAATTGGGGTTGTTCGGGCTGTGGTATCACAGAGAGTTTTAAATTGGTTCTGTCATGATTGTGATGTCCCAGAGAGGGGAATAATGCGTCTGTCACCACTGTGGTGTCACAGACAGGCGTAATTTAGAGTTGTCACTGCAGTAATGTCACAGAGACCTTGAACTGGGTCCCTCATTGGTGTGATGTCACACACAGAGAGGAGAATACTGAGGCTGCCGCTGCTCTGGTGTCACAGAGAGGAGTAGTTTTGGCCTGTCACTGCTGTGATGTCAGAGAGAGGGGAAAGCGGGTCTGTCACTGCAGCGGTGTTCCAAAGGGGATGAATTTGAGGCTGTCCTAAGTGTGATGTCACAGAGAGGGGAAAATTGAGGCAGCCACTACTGTGGTGTCACAGAGAGGCGTAAATTAGAGTTGTCAGTGCTGTGATGTCACAGGGAGGCGAAAATTGGGCCTCTCTCAGATGTGATGTCACAGAGAGAGGCGTAATGGATCTGTGAGTGCTGTGGTGTCACCGAGAGGCATAAATTAGAGTTGTCAGTGCAGTGATGTCACGGAGAGGAGAAACTGGGTCCCTCATTGGTGTGATGTCACAGATAGAGGAAACCTGAGTCTGCCACTGCAGTGATGTCACGGAGAGGGGAAAACTGGGGCTATCACAGCTGTGGAGTCTCAGAGAAAGTAACACAGGTGTTATGACTTGTCTGTTGCCACAAAGGAGATGGAATTGGGGTTGTCATGCCTATGGTATGTCAGAGAGGTTTTAATTGGTTCTGTCTGTTCTGGGATGTCACAGAGCGGGGAATAATGGGTCTGTCAGTGCTGTGGTGTTCCATCAGAGCTGAAATTAAGGCTGCCATGGCTGTGATGTCACGATAGAGGAAACCTGAGTCTGTCCCTGCTGTGGTGTCACAGAGAGGGGAAAACTGGGGCTGATCACTGTTGTGCAGTGACAGAGAAATTTACAGAGGTGCTATGACTTGTCTGTTGCCACACAGGGAATAGAATTGGGGTTGTTCGGGCTGTGGTATCACAGAGAGTTTTAAATTGGTTCTGTCATGATTGTGATGTCCCAGAGAGGGGAATAATGCGTCTGTCACCACTGTGGTGTCACAGACAGGCGTAATTTAGAGTTGTCACTGCAGTAATGTCACAGAGACCTTTAACTGGGTCCCTCATTGGTGTGATGTCACACACAGAGAGGAGAATACTGAGGCTGCCGCTGCTCTGGTGTCACAGAGAGGAGTAGTTTTGGCCTGTCACTGCTGTGATGTCAGAGAGAGGGGAAAGCGGGTCTGTCACTGCTGCGGTGTTCCAAAGGGGATGAATTTGAGGCTGTCCTAAGTGTGATGTCACAGAGAGGGGAAAATTGAGGCAGGCACTACTGTGGTGTCACAGAGAGGCGTAAATTAGAGTTGTCAGTGCTGTGATGTCAGAGGGAGGCGAAAATTGGGCCTCTCTCAGATGTGATGTCACAGAGAGAGGCGTAATGGATCTGTGAGTGCTGTGGTGTCACCGAGAGGCATAAATTAGAGTTGTCAGTGCAGTGATGTCACGGAGAGGAGAAACTGGGTCCCTCATTGGTGTGATGTCACAGATAGAGGAAACCTGAGTCTGCCACTGCAGTGATGTCACGGAGAGGGGAAAACTGGGGCTATCACAGCTGTGGAGTCTCAGAGAAATTATCACAGGTGCTATGACTTGTCTGTTGCCACAAAGGAGATGGAATTGGGGTTGTCATGGCTATGATATCACAGAGAGGTTTTAATCGGTTCTGTCTCTTCTGTGATGTCACGGAGAGGGGAATTATGGGTCTGTCACTGCTGTGGTGTTCCTTTGGGGCTGAAATTAAGGCTGCCGTGGCTGTGATGTCACAGATAGAGGAAACCTGAGTCTGTCCCTGCTGTGGTGTCACAGAGAGGGGAAAACTGGGGCTGATCACTGTTGTGCAGTGAAAGTTACACAGGTGCTATGACTTGTCTGTTGCCACACAGGGAATGGAATTGGGGTTGTTCGGGCTGTGGTATCACAGAGAGATTTAAATTGGTTCTGTCATGACTGTGATGTCCCAGAGAGGGGAATAATGCGTCTGTCACCACTGTGGTGTCGCAGAGAGGTGTAAACTGGACTTGTCATTGCAGTGATCTCACCGAGAGGAGAAAACTGAGGCTTTCACTGCTGTGGCTTATCAGAGGGGATGAATTCTGACTTGTCTTTGATATCATGTCACAGAGAGGAGAAAACTGGCACTATCACCGCTGTAAATGTTACAGATAGGTGTAAGTTGGGCTTGTTCAATCTGTGGGGTGACAGAAAGGGTGAAATTTGGCCTGTCAGTGCTGTGATGTCATAATGGGTGGAAAGTGCATCTTTGACTGCTGTGCTGTCACAGGCAGGCGTAAATTGGGGTTCCCACAGTTGTGATGTCACAGAGAGGGGAAAACTGGGGCTATCACAGCTGTGGAGTCTCAGAGAAAGTAACACAGGTGTTATGACTTGTCTGTTGCCACAAAGGAGATGGAATTGGGGTTGTCATGCCTATGGTATGTCAGAGAGGTTTTAATTGGTTCTGTCTGTTCTGGGATGTCACAGAGCGGGGAATAATGGGTCTGTCAGTGCTGTGGTGTTCCATCAGAGCTGAAATTAAGGCTGCCCAGGCTGTGATGTCATGATAGAGGAAACCTGAGTCTGTCCCTGCTGTGGTGTCACAGAGAGGGGAAAACTGGGGCTGATCACTGTTGTGCAGTGACAGAGAAATTTACACAGGTGCTATGACTTGTGTGTTGCCACACAGGGAATGGAATTGGGGTTGTTCGGGCTGTGGTATCACAGAGAGTTTTAAATTGGTTCTGTCATGATTGTGATGTCCCAGAGAGGGGAATAATGCGTCTGTCACCACTGTGGTGTCACAGACAGGCGTAATTTAGAGTTGTCACTGCAGTAATGTCACAGAGACCTTTAACTGGGTCCCTCATTGGTGTGATGTCACACACAGAGAGGAGAATACTGAGGCTGCCGCTGCTCTGGTGTCACAGAGAGGAGTAGTTTTGGCCTGTCACTGCTGTGATGTCAGAGAGAGGGGAAAGCGGGTCTGTCACTGCTGCGGTGTTCCAAAGGGGATGAATTTGAGGCTGTCCTAAGTGTGATGTCACAGAGAGGGGAAAATTGAGGCAGCCACTACTGTGGTGTCACAGAGAGGCGTAAATTAGAGTTGTCAGTGCTGTGATGTCACAGGGAGGCGAAAATTGGGCCTCTCTCAGATGTGATGTCACAGAGAGAGGCGTAATGGATCTGTGAGTGCTGTGGTGTCACCGAGAGGCATAAATTAGAGTTGTCAGTGCAGTGATGTCACGGAGAGGAGAAACTGGGTCCCTCATTGGTGTGATGTCACAGATAGAGGAAACCTGAGTCTGCCACTGCAGTGATGTCACGGAGAGGGGAAAACTGGGGCTATCCCAGCTGTGGAGTCTCAGAGAAATTATCACAGGTGCTATGACTTGTCTGTTGCCACAAAGGAGATGGAATTGGGGTTGTCATGGCTATGATATCACAGAGAGGTTTTAATTGGTTCTGTCTCTTCTGTGATGTCACGGAGAGGGGAATTATGGGTCTGTCACTGCTGTGGTGTTCCTTTGGGGCTGAAATTAAGGCTGCCGTGGCTGTGATGTCACAGATAGAGGAAACCTGAGTCTGTCCCTGCTGTGGTGTCACAGAGAGGGGAAAACTGGGGCTGATCACTGTTGTGCAGTGAAAGTTACACAGGTGCTATGACTTGTCTGTTGCCACACAGGGAATGGAATAGGGGTTGTTCATGCTGTGGTATCACAGGGAGATTTAAATTGGTTCTGTCATGACTGTGATGTCCCAGAGAGGGGAATGATGCGTCTGTCACCACTGTGGTGTCGCAGAGAGGTGTAAACTGGACTTGTCATTGCAGTGATCTCACCGAGAGGAGAAAACTGAGGCTTTCACTGCTGTGGCTTATCAGAGGGGATGAATTCTGACTTGTCTTTGATATCATGTCACAGAGAGGAGAAAACTGGCACTATCACCGCTGTAAATGTTACAGATAAGTGTAAGTTGGGCTTGTTCAATCTGTGGGGTGACAGAAAGGGTGAAATTTGGCCTGTCAGTGCTGTGATGTCATAATGGGTGGAAAGTGCATCTTTGACTGCTGTGCTGTCACAGGCAGGCGTAAATTGGGGTTCCCACAGTTGTGATGTCACAGAGAGGGGAAAACTGGGGCTATCACAGCTGTGGAGTCTCAGAGAAAGTAACACAGGTGTTATGACTTGTCTGTTGCCACAAAGGAGATGGAATTGGGGTTGTCATGCCTATGGTATGTCAGAGAGGTTTTAATTGGTTCTGTCTGTTCTGGGATGTCACAGAGCGGGGAATAATGGGTCTGTCAGTGCTGTGGTGTTCCATCAGAGCTGAAATTAAGGCTGCCATGGCTGTGATGTCACGATAGAGGAAACCTGAGTCTGTCCCTGCTGTGGTGTCACAGAGAGGGGAAAACTGGGGCTGATCACTGTTGTGCAGTGACAGAGAAATTTACAGAGGTGCTATGACTTGTCTGTTGCCACACAGGGAATAGAATTGGGGTTGTTCGGGCTGTGGTATCACAGAGAGTTTTAAATTGGTTCTGTCATGATTGTGATGTCCCAGAGAGGGGAATAATGCGTCTGTCACCACTGTGGTGTCACAGACAGGCGTAATTTAGAGTTGTCACTGCAGTAATGTCACAGAGACCTTGAACTGGGTCCCTCATTGGTGTGATGTCACACACAGAGAGGAGAATACTGAGGCTGCCGCTGCTCTGGTGTCACAGAGAGGAGTAGTTTTGGCCTGTCACTGCTGTGATGTCAGAGAGAGGGGAAAGCGGGTCTGTCACTGCTGCGGTGTTCCAAAGGGGATGAATTTGAGGCTGTCCTAAGTGTGATGTCACAGAGAGGGGAAAATTGAGGCAGCCACTACTGTGGTGTCACAGAGAGGCGTAAATTAGAGTTGTCAGTGCTGTGATGTCACAGGGAGGCAAAAATTGGGCCTCTCTCAGATGTGATGTCACAGAGAGAGGCGTAATGGATCTGTGAGTGCTGTGGTGTCACCGAGAGGCATAAATTAGAGTTGTCAGTGCAGTGATGTCACGGAGAGGAGAAACTGGGTCCCTCATTGGTGTGATGTCACAGATAGAGGAAACCTGAGTCTGCCACTGCAGTGATGTCACGGAGAGGGGAAAACTGGGGCTATCACAGCTGTGGAGTCTCAGAGAAAGTAACACAGGTGTTATGACTTGTCTGTTGCCACAAAGGAGATGGAATTGGGGTTGTCATGCCTATGGTATGTCAGAGAGGTTTTAATTGGTTCTGTCTGTTCTGGGATGTCACAGAGCGGGGAATAATGGGTCTGTCAGTGCTGTGGTGTTCCATCAGAGCTGAAATTAAGGCTGCCATGGCTGTGATGTCACGATAGAGGAAACCTGAGTCTGTCCCTGCTGTGGTGTCACAGAGAGGGGAAAACTGGGGCTGATCACTGTTGTGCAGTGACAGAGAAATTTACAGAGGTGCTATGACTTGTCTGTTGCCACACAGGGAATAGAATTGGGGTTGTTCGGGCTGTGGTATCACAGAGAGTTTTAAATTGGTTCTGTCATGATTGTGATGTCCCAGAGAGGGGAATAATGCGTCTGTCACCACTGTGGTGTCACAGACAGGCGTAATTTAGAGTTGTCACTGCAGTAATGTCACAGAGACCTTTAACTGGGTCCCTCATTGGTGTGATGTCACACACAGAGAGGAGAATACTGAGGCTGCCGCTGCTCTGGTGTCACAGAGAGGAGTAGTTTTGGCCTGTCACTGCTGTGATGTCAGAGAGAGGGGAAAGCGGGTCTGTCACTGCTGCGGTGTTCCAAAGGGGATGAATTTGAGGCTGTCCTAAGTGTGATGTCACAGAGAGGGGAAAATTGAGGCAGGCACTACTGTGGTGTCACAGAGAGGCGTAAATTAGAGTTGTCAGTGCTGTGATGTCAGAGGGAGGCGAAAATTGGGCCTCTCTCAGATGTGATGTCACAGAGAGAGGCGTAATGGATCTGTGAGTGCTGTGGTGTCACCGAGAGGCATAAATTAGAGTTGTCAGTGCAGTGATGTCACGGAGAGGAGAAACTGGGTCCCTCATTGGTGTGATGTCACAGATAGAGGAAACCTGAGTCTGCCACTGCAGTGATGTCACGGAGAGGGGAAAACTGGGGCTATCACAGCTGTGGAGTCTCAGAGAAATTATCACAGGTGCTATGACTTGTCTGTTGCCACAAAGGAGATGGAATTGGGGTTGTCATGGCTATGATATCACAGAGAGGTTTTAATCGGTTCTGTCTCTTCTGTGATGTCACGGAGAGGGGAATTATGGGTCTGTCACTGCTGTGGTGTTCCTTTGGGGCTGAAATTAAGGCTGCCGTGGCTGTGATGTCACAGATAGAGGAAACCTGAGTCTGTCCCTGCTGTGGTGTCACAGAGAGGGGAAAACTGGGGCTGATCACTGTTGTGCAGTGAAAGTTACACAGGTGCTATGACTTGTCTGTTGCCACACAGGGAATGGAATTGGGGTTGTTCGGGCTGTGGTATCACAGAGAGATTTAAATTGGTTCTGTCATGACTGTGATGTCCCAGAGAGGGGAATAATGCGTCTGTCACCACTGTGGTGTCGCAGAGAGGTGTAAACTGGACTTGTCATTGCAGTGATCTCACCGAGAGGAGAAAACTGAGGCTTTCACTGCTGTGGCTTATCAGAGGGGATGAATTCTGACTTGTCTTTGATATCATGTCACAGAGAGGAGAAAACTGGCACTATCACCGCTGTAAATGTTACAGATAGGTGTAAGTTGGGCTTGTTCAATCTGTGGGGTGACAGAAAGGGTGAAATTTGGCCTGTCAGTGCTGTGATGTCATAATGGGTGGAAAGTGCATCTTTGACTGCTGTGCTGTCACAGGCAGGCGTAAATTGGGGTTCCCACAGTTGTGATGTCACAGAGAGGGGAAAACTGGGGCTATCACAGCTGTGGAGTCTCAGAGAAAGTAACACAGGTGTTATGACTTGTCTGTTGCCACAAAGGAGATGGAATTGGGGTTGTCATGCCTATGGTATGTCAGAGAGGTTTTAATTGGTTCTGTCTGTTCTGGGATGTCACAGAGCGGGGAATAATGGGTCTGTCAGTGCTGTGGTGTTCCATCAGAGCTGAAATTAAGGCTGCCATGGCTGTGATGTCATGATAGAGGAAACCTGAGTCTGTCCCTGCTGTGGTGTCACAGAGAGGGGAAAACTGGGGCTGATCACTGTTGTGCAGTGACAGAGAAATTTACACAGGTGCTATGACTTGTGTGTTGCCACACAGGGAATGGAATTGGGGTTGTTCGGGCTGTGGTATCACAGAGAGTTTTAAATTGGTTCTGTCATGATTGTGATGTCCCAGAGAGGGGAATAATGCGTCTGTCACCACTGTGGTGTCACAGACAGGCGTAATTTAGAGTTGTCACTGCAGTAATGTCACAGAGACCTTGAACTGGGTCCCTCATTGGTGTGATGTCACACACAGAGAGGAGAATACTGAGGCTGCCGCTGCTCTGGTGTCACAGTGAGGAGTAGTTTTGGCCTGTCACTGCTGTGATGTCAGAGAGAGGGGAAAGCGGGTCTGTCACTGCTGCGGTGTTCCAAAGGGGATGAATTTGAGGCTGTCCTAAGTGTGATGTCACAGAGAGGGGAAAATTGAGGCAGCCACTACTGTGGTGTCACAGAGAGGCGTAAATTAGAGTTGTCAGTGCTGTGATGTCACAGGGAGGCGAAAATTGGGCCTCTCTCAGATGTGATGTCACAGAGAGAGGCGTAATGGATCTGTGAGTGCTGTGGTGTCACCGAGAGGCATAAATTAGAGTTGTCAGTGCAGTGATGTCACGGAGAGGAGAAACTGGGTCCCTCATTGGTGTGATGTCACAGATAGAGGAAACCTGAGTCTGCCACTGCAGTGATGTCACGGAGAGGGGAAAACTGGGGCTATCACAGCTGTGGAGTCTCAGAGAAATTATCACAGGTGCTATGACTTGTCTGTTGCCACAAAGGAGATGGAATTGGGGTTGTCATGGCTATGATATCACAGAGAGGTTTTAATTGGTTCTGTCTCTTCTGTGATGTCACGGAGAGGGGAATTATGGGTCTGTCACTGCTGTGGTGTTCCTTTGGGGCTGAAATTCAGGCTGCCGTGGCTGTGATGTCACAGATAGAGGAAACCTGAGTCTGTCCCTGCTGTGGTGTCACAGAGAGGGGAAAACTGGGGCTGATCACTGTTGTGCAGTGAAAGTTACACAGGTGCTATGACTTGTCTGTTGCCACACAGGGAATGGAATTGGGGTTGTTCATGCTGTGGTATCACAGGGAGATTTAAATTGGTTCTGTCATGACTGTGATGTCCCAGAGAGGGGAATGATGCGTCTGTCACCACTGTGGTGTCGCAGAGAGGTGTAAACTGGACTTGTCATTGCAGTGATCTCACCGAGAGGAGAAAACTGAGGCTTTCACTGCTGTGGCTTATCAGAGGGGATGAATTCTGACTTGTCTTTGATATCATGTCACAGAGAGGAGATAACTGGCACTATCACCGCTGTAAATGTTACAGATAGGTGTAAGTTGGGCTTGTTCAATCTGTGGGGTGACAGAAAGGGTGAAATTTGGCCTGTCAGTGCTGTGATGTCATAATGGGTGGAAAGTGCATCTTTGACTGCTGTGCTGTCACAGGCAGGCGTAAATTGGGGTTCCCACAGTTGTGATGTCACAGAGAGGGGAAAACTGGGGCTATCACAGCTGTGGAGTCTCAGAGAAAGTAACACAGGTGTTATGACTTGTCTGTTGCCACAAAGGAGATGGAATTGGGGTTGTCATGCCTATGGTATGTCAGAGAGGTTTTAATTGGTTCTGTCTGTTCTGGGATGTCACAGAGCGGGGAATAATGGGTCTGTCAGTGCTGTGGTGTTCCATCAGAGCTGAAATTAAGGCTGCCATGGCTGTGATGTCACAGATAGAGGAAACCTGAGTCTGTCCCTGCTGTGGTGTCACAGAGAGGGGAAAACTGGGGCTGATCACTGTTGTGCAGTGACAGAGAAATTTACACAGGTGCTATGACTTGTGTGTTGCCACACAGGGAATGGAATTGGGGTTGTTCGGGCTGTGGTATCACAGAGAGTTTTAAATTGGTTCTGTCATGACTGTGATGTCCCAGAGAGGGGAATAATGCGTCTGTCACCACTGTGGTGTCACAGACAGGCGTAATTTAGAGTTGTCACTGCAGTAATGTCACAGAGACCTTGAACTGGGTCCCTCATTGGTGTGATGTCACACACAGAGAGGAGAATACTGAGGCTGCCGCTGCTCTGGTGTCACAGAGAGGAGTAGTTTTGGCCTGTCACTGCTGTGATGTCAGAGAGAGGGGAAAGCGGGTCTGTCACTGCTGCGGTGTTCCAAAGGGGATGAATTTGAGGCTGTCCTAAGTGTGATGTCACAGAGAGGGGAAAATTGAGGCAGCCACTACTGTGGTGTCACAGAGAGGCGTAAATTAGAGTTGTCAGTGCTGTGATGTCACAGGGAGGCAAAAATTGGGCCTCTCTCAGATGTGATGTCACAGAGAGAGGCGTAATGGATCTGTGAGTGCTGTGGTGTCACCGAGAGGCATAAATTAGAGTTGTCAGTGCAGTGATGTCACGGAGAGGAGAAACTGGGTCCCTCATTGGTGTGATGTCACAGATAGAGGAAACCAGAGTCTGCCACTGCAGTGATGTCACGGAGAGGGGAAAACTGGGGCTATCACAGCTGTGGAGTCTCAGAGAAATTATCACAGGTGCTATGACTTGTCTGTTGCCACAAAGGAGATGGAATTGGGGTTGTCATGCCTATGGTATGTCAGAGAGGTTTTAATTGGTTCTGTCTGTTCTGGGATGTCACAGAGCGGGGAATAATGGGTCTGTCAGTGCTGTGGTGTTCCATCAGAGCTGAAATTAAGGCTGCCATGGCTGTGATGTCACGATAGAGGAAACCTGAGTCTGTCCCTGCTGTGGTGTCACAGAGAGGGGAAAACTGGGGCTGATCACTGTTGTGCAGTGACAGAGAAATTTACACAGGTGCTATGACTTGTCTGTTGCCACACAGGGAATGGAATTGGGGTTGTTCGGGCTGTGGTATCACAGAGAGTTTTAAATTGGTTCTGTCATGATTGTGATGTCCCAGAGAGGGGAATAATGCGTCTGTCACCACTGTGGTGTCACAGACAGGCGTAATTTAGAGTTGTCACTGCAGTAATGTCACAGAGACCTTGAACTGGGTCCCTCATTGGTGTGATGTCACACACAGAGAGGAGAATACTGAGGCTGCCGCTGCTCTGGTGTCACAGAGAGGAGTAGTTTTGGCCTGTCACTGCTGTGATGTCAGAGAGAGGGGAAAGCGGGTCTGTCACTGCTGCGGTGTTCCAAAGGGGATGAATTTGAGGCTGTCCTAAGTGTGATGTCACAGAGAGGGGAAAATTGAGGCAGCCACTACTGTGGTGTCACAGAGAGGCGTAAATTAGAGTTGTCAGTGCTGTGATGTCACAGGGAGGCAAAAATTGGGCCTCTCTCAGATGTGATGTCACAGAGAGAGGCGTAATGGATGTGTGAGTGCTGTGGTGTCACCGAGAGGCATAAATTAGAGTTGTCAGTGCAGTGATGTCACGGAGAGGAGAAACTGGGTCCCTCATTGGTGTGATGTCACAGATAGAGGAAACCTGAGTCTGCCACTGCAGTGATGTCACGGAGAGGGGAAAACTGGGGCTATCACAGCTGTGGAGTCTCAGAGAAATTATCACAGGTGCTATGACTTGTCTGTTGCCACAAAGGAGATGGAATTGGGGTTGTCATGGCTATGATATCACAGAGAGGTTTTAATTGGTTCTGTCTCTTCTGTGATGTCACGGAGAGGGGAATTATGGGTCTGTCACTGCTGTGGTGTTCCTTTGGGGCTGAAATTCAGGCTGCCGTGGCTGTGATGTCACAGATAGAGGAAACCTGAGTCTGTCCCTGCTGTGGTGTCACAGAGAGGGGAAAACTGGGGCTGATCACTGTTGTGCAGTGAAAGTTACACAGGTGCTATGACTTGTCTGTTGCCACACAGGGAATGGAATTGGGGTTGTTAGGGCTGTGGTATCACAGAGAGATTTAATTTGGTTCTGTCATGACTGTGATGTCCCAGAGAGGGGAATAATGCGTCTGTCACCACTGTGGTGTCGCAGAGAGGTGTAAACTGGACTTGTCATTGCAGTGATCTCACCGAGAGGAGAAAACTGAGGCTTTCACTGCTGTGGCTTATCAGAGGGGATGAATTCTGACTTGTCTTTGATATCATGTCACAGAGAGGAGAAAACTGGCACTATCACCGCTGTAAATGTTACAGATAGGTGTAAGTTGGGCTTGTTCAATCTGTGGGGTGACAGAAAGGGTGAAATTTGGCCTGTCAGTGCTGTGATGTCATAATGGTTGGAAAGTGCATCTTTGACTGCTGTGCTGTCACAGGCAGGCGTAAATTGGGGTTCCCAAAGTTGTGATGTCACAGAGAGGGGAAAACTGGGGCTATCACAGCTGTGGAGTCTCAGAGAAAGTAACACAGGTGTTATGACTTGTCTGTTGCCACAAAGGAGATGGAATTGGGGTTGTCATGCCTATGGTATGTCAGAGAGGTTTTAATTGGTTCTGTCTGTTCTGTGATGTCACAGAGCGGGGAATAATGGGTCTGTCAGTGCTGTGGTGTTCCATCAGAGCTGAAATTAAGGCTGCCCAGGCTGTGATGTCATGATAGAGGAAACCTGAGTCTGTCCCTGCTGTGGTGTCACAGAGAGGGGAAAACTGGGGCTGATCACTGTTGTGCAGTGACAGAGAAATTTACACAGGTGCTATGACTTGTGTGTTGCCACACAGGGAATGGAATTGGGGTTGTTCGGGCTGTGGTATCACAGAGAGTTTTAAATTGGTTCTGTCATGATTGTGATGTCCCAGAGAGGGGAATAATGCGTCTGTCACCACTGTGGTGTCACAGACAGGCGTAATTTAGAGTTGTCACTGCAGTAATGTCACAGAGACCTTGAACTGGGTCCCTCATTGGTGTGATGTCACACACAGAGAGGAGAATACTGAGGCTGCCGCTGCTCTGGTGTCACAGAGAGGAGTAGTTTTGGCCTGTCACTGCTGTGATGTCAGAGAGAGGGGAAAGCGGGTCTGTCACTGCTGCGGTGTTCCAAAGGGGATGAATTTGAGGCTGTCCTAAGTGTGATGTCACAGAGAGGGGAAAATTGAGGCAGCCACTACTGTGGTGTCACAGAGAGGCGTAAATTAGAGTTGTCAGTGCTGTGATGTCACAGGGAGGCGAAAATTGGGCCTCTCTCAGATGTGATGTCACAGAGAGAGGCGTAATGGATCTGTGAGTGCTGTGGTGTCACCGAGAGGCATAAATTAGAGTTGTCAGTGCAGTGATGTCACGGAGAGGAGAAACTGGGTCCCTCATTGGTGTGATGTCACAGATAGAGGAAACCAGAGTCTGCCACTGCAGTGATGTCACGGAGAGGGGAAAACTGGGGCTATCACAGCTGTGGAGTCTCAGAGAAATTATCACAGGTGCTATGACTTGTCTGTTGCCACAAAGGAGATGGAATTGGGGTTGTCATGCCTATGGTATGTCAGAGAGGTTTTAATTGGTTCTGTCTGTTCTGGGATGTCACAGAGCGGGGAATAATGGGTCTGTCAGTGCTGTGGTGTTCCATCAGAGCTGAAATTAAGGCTGCCATGGCTGTGATGTCACGATAGAGGAAACCTGAGTCTGTCCCTGCTGTGGTGTCACAGAGAGGGGAAAACTGGGGCTGATCACTGTTGTGCAGTGACAGAGAAATTTACAGAGGTGCTATGACTTGTCTGTTGCCACACAGGGAATAGAATTGGGGTTGTTCGGGCTGTGGTATCACAGAGAGTTTTAAATTGGTTCTGTCATGATTGTGATGTCCCAGAGAGGGGAATAATGCGTCTGTCACCACTGTGGTGTCACAGACAGGCGTAATTTAGAGTTGTCACTGCAGTAATGTCACAGAGACCTTGAACTGGGTCCCTCATTGGTGTGATGTCACACACAGAGAGGAGAATACTGAGGCTGCCGCTGCTCTGGTGTCACAGAGAGGAGTAGTTTTGGCCTGTCACTGCTGTGATGTCAGAGAGAGGGGAAAGCGGGTCTGTCACTGCTGCGGTGTTCCAAAGGGGATGAATTTGAGGCTGTCCTAAGTGTGATGTCACAGAGAGGGGAAAATTGAGGCAGCCACTACTGTGGTGTCACAGAGAGGCGTAAATTAGAGTTGTCAGTGCTGTGATGTCACAGGGAGGCAAAAATTGGGCCTCTCTCAGATGTGATGTCACAGAGAGAGGCGTAATGGATGTGTGAGTGCTGTGGTGTCACCGAGAGGCATAAATTAGAGTTGTCAGTGCAGTGATGTCACGGAGAGGAGAAACTGGGTCCCTCATTGGTGTGATGTCACAGATAGAGGAAACCTGAGTCTGCCACTGCAGTGATGTCACGGAGAGGGGAAAACTGGGGCTATCACAGCTGTGGAGTCTCAGAGAAATTATCACAGGTGCTATGACTTGTCTGTTGCCACAAAGGAGATGGAATTGGGGTTGTCATGGCTATGATATCACAGAGAGGTTTTAATTGGTTCTGTCTCTTCTGTGATGTCACGGAGAGGGGAATTATGGGTCTGTCACTGCTGTGGTGTTCCTTTGGGGCTGAAATTCAGGCTGCCGTGGCTGTGATGTCACAGATAGAGGAAACCTGAGTCTGTCCCTGCTGTGGTGTCACAGAGAGGGGAAAACTGGGGCTGATCACTGTTGTGCAGTGAAAGTTACACAGGTGCTATGACTTGTCTGTTGCCACACAGGGAATGGAATTGGGGTTGTTAGGGCTGTGGTATCACAGAGAGATTTAATTTGGTTCTGTCATGACTGTGATGTCCCAGAGAGGGGAATAATGCGTCTGTCACCACTGTGGTGTCGCAGAGAGGTGTAAACTGGACTTGTCATTGCAGTGATCTCACCGAGAGGAGAAAACTGAGGCTTTCACTGCTGTGGCTTATCAGAGGGGATGAATTCTGACTTGTCTTTGATATCATGTCACAGAGAGGAGAAAACTGGCACTATCACCGCTGTAAATGTTACAGATAGGTGTAAGTTGGGCTTGTTCAATCTGTGGGGTGACAGAAAGGGTGAAATTTGGCCTGTCAGTGCTGTGATGTCATAATGGTTGGAAAGTGCATCTTTGACTGCTGTGCTGTCACAGGCAGGCGTAAATTGGGGTTCCCAAAGTTGTGATGTCACAGAGAGGGGAAAACTGGGGCTATCACAGCTGTGGAGTCTCAGAGAAAGTAACACAGGTGTTATGACTTGTCTGTTGCCACAAAGGAGATGGAATTGGGGTTGTCATGCCTATGGTATGTCAGAGAGGTTTTAATTGGTTCTGTCTGTTCTGTGATGTCACAGAGCGGGGAATAATGGGTCTGTCAGTGCTGTGGTGTTCCATCAGAGCTGAAATTAAGGCTGCCCAGGCTGTGATGTCATGATAGAGGAAACCTGAGTCTGTCCCTGCTGTGGTGTCACAGAGAGGGGAAAACTGGGGCTGATCACTGTTGTGCAGTGACAGAGAAATTTACACAGGTGCTATGACTTGTGTGTTGCCACACAGGGAATGGAATTGGGGTTGTTCGGGCTGTGGTATCACAGAGAGTTTTAAATTGGTTCTGTCATGATTGTGATGTCCCAGAGAGGGGAATAATGCGTCTGTCAGCACTGTGGTGTCACAGACAGGCGTAATTTAGAGTTGTCACTGCAGTAATGTCACAGAGACCTTGAACTGGGTCCCTCATTGGTGTGATGTCACACACAGAGAGGAGAATACTGAGGCTGCCGCTGCTCTGGTGTCACAGAGAGGAGTAGTTTTGGCCTGTCACTGCTGTGATGTCAGAGAGAGGGGAAAGCGGGTCTGTCACTGCTGCGGTGTTCCAAAGGGGATGAATTTGAGGCTGTCCTAAGTGTGATGTCACAGAGAGGGGAAAATTGAGGCAGCCACTACTGTGGTGTCACAGAGAGGCGTAAATTAGAGTTGTCAGTGCTGTGATGTCACAGGGAGGCGAAAATTGGGCCTCTCTCAGATGTGATGTCACAGAGAGAGGCGTAATGGATGTGTGAGTGCTGTGGTGTCACCGAGAGGCATAAATTAGAGTTGTCAGTGCAGTGATGTCACGGAGAGGAGAAACTGGGTCCCTCATTGGTGTGATGTCACAGATAGAGGAAACCTGAGTCTGCCACTGCAGTGATGTCACGGAGAGGGGAAAACTGGGGCTATCACAGCTGTGGAGTCTCAGAGAAATTATCACAGGTGCTATGACTTGTCTGTTGCCACAAAGGAGATGGAATTGGGGTTGTCATGGCTATGATATCACAGAGAGGTTTTAATTGGTTCTGTCTCTTCTGTGATGTCACGGAGAGGGGAATTATGGGTCTGTCACTGCTGTGGTGTTCCTTTGGGGCTGAAATTCAGGCTGCCGTGGCTGTGATGTCACAGATAGAGGAAACCTGAGTCTGTCCCTGCTGTGGTGTCACAGAGAGGGGAAAACTGGGGCTGATCACTGTTGTGCAGTGAAAGTTACACAGGTGCTATGACTTGTCTGTTGCCACACAGGGAATGGAATTGGGGTTGTTAGGGCTGTGGTATCACAGAGAGATTTAATTTGGTTCTGTCATGACTGTGATGTCCCAGAGAGGGGAATAATGCGTCTGTCACCACTGTGGTGTCGCAGAGAGGTGTAAACTGGACTTGTCATTGCAGTGATCTCACCGAGAGGAGAAAACTGAGGCTTTCACTGCTGTGGCTTATCAGAGGGGATGAATTCTGACTTGTCTTTGATATCATGTCACAGAGAGGAGAAAACTGGCACTATCACCGCTGTAAATGTTACAGATAGGTGTAAGTTGGGCTTGTTCAATCTGTGGGGTGACAGAAAGGGTGAAATTTGGCCTGTCAGTGCTGTGATGTCATAATGGTTGGAAAGTGCATCTTTGACTGCTGTGCTGTCACAGGCAGGCGTAAATTGGGGTTCCCAAAGTTGTGATGTCACAGAGAGGGGAAAACTGGGGCTATCACAGCTGTGGAGTCTCAGAGAAAGTAACACAGGTGTTATGACTTGTCTGTTGCCACAAAGGAGATGGAATTGGGGTTGTCATGCCTATGGTATGTCAGAGAGGTTTTAATTGGTTCTGTCTGTTCTGTGATGTCACAGAGCGGGGAATAATGGGTCTGTCAGTGCTGTGGTGTTCCATCAGAGCTGAAATTAAGGCTGCCCAGGCTGTGATGTCATGATAGAGGAAACCTGAGTCTGTCCCTGCTGTGGTGTCACAGAGAGGGGAAAACTGGGGCTGATCACTGTTGTGCAGTGACAGAGAAATTTACACAGGTGCTATGACTTGTGTGTTGCCACACAGGGAATGGAATTGGGGTTGTTCGGGCTGTGGTATCACAGAGAGTTTTAAATTGGTTCTGTCATGATTGTGATGTCCCAGAGAGGGGAATAATGCGTCTGTCACCACTGTGGTGTCACAGACAGGCGTAATTTAGAGTTGTCACTGCAGTAATGTCACAGAGACCTTGAACTGGGTCCCTCATTGGTGTGATGTCACACACAGAGAGGAGAATACTGAGGCTGCCGCTGCTCTGGTGTCACAGAGAGGAGTAGTTTTGGCCTGTCACTGCTGTGATGTCAGAGAGAGGGGAAAGCGGGTCTGTCACTGCTGCGGTGTTCCAAAGGGGATGAATTTGAGGCTGTCCTAAGTGTGATGTCACAGAGAGGGGAAAATTGAGGCAGCCACTACTGTGGTGTCACAGAGAGGCGTAAATTAGAGTTGTCAGTGCTGTGATGTCACAGGGAGGCGAAAATTGGGCCTCTCTCAGATGTGATGTCACAGAGAGAGGCGTAATGGATCTGTGAGTGCTGTGGTGTCACCGAGAGGCATAAATTAGAGTTGTCAGTGCAGTGATGTCACGGAGAGGAGAAACTGGGTCCCTCATTGGTGTGATGTCACAGATAGAGGAAACCTGAGTCTGCCACTGCAGTGATGTCACGGAGAGGGGAAAACTGGGGCTATCACAGCTGTGGAGTCTCAGAGAAATTATCACAGGTGCTATGACTTGTCTGTTGCCACAAAGGAGATGGAATTGGGGTTGTCATGGCTATGATATCACAGAGAGGTTTTAATTGGTTCTGTCTCTTCTGTGATGTCACGGAGAGGGGAATTATGGGTCTGTCACTGCTGTGGTGTTCCTTTGGGGCTGAAATTCAGGCTGCCGTGGCTGTGATGTCACAGATAGAGGAAACCTGAGTCTGTCCCTGCTGTGGTGTCACAGAGAGGGGAAAACTGGGGCTGATCACTGTTGTGCAGTGAAAGTTACACAGGTGCTATGACTTGTCTGTTGCCACACAGGGAATGGAATTGGGGTTGTTCGGGCTGTGGTATCACAGAGAGATTTAAATTGGTTCTGTCATGACTGTGATGTCCCAGAGAGGGGAATAATGCGTCTGTCACCACTGTGGTGTCGCAGAGAGGTGTAAACTGGACTTGTCATTGCAGTGATCTCACCGAGAGGAGAAAACTGAGGCTTTCACTGCTGTGGCTTATCAGAGGGGATGAATTCTGACTTGTCTTTGATATCATGTCACAGAGAGGAGAAAACTGGCACTATCACCGCTGTAAATGTTACAGATAGGTGTAAGTTGGGCTTGTTCAATCTGTGGGGTGACAGAAAGGGTGAAATTTGGCCTGTCAGTGCTGTGATGTCATAATGGGTGGAAAGTGCATCTTTGACTGCTGTGCTGTCACAGGCAGGCGTAAATTGGGGTTCCCACAGTTGTGATGTCACAGAGAGGGGAAAACTGGGGCTATCACAGCTGTGGAGTCTCAGAGAAAGTAACACAGGTGTTATGACTTGTCTGTTGCCACAAAGGAGATGGAATTGGGGTTGTCATGCCTATGGTATGTCAGAGAGGTTTTAATTGGTTCTGTCTGTTCTGGGATGTCACAGAGCGGGGAATAATCGGTCTGTCAGTGCTGTGGTGTTCCATCAGAGCTGAAATTAAGGCTGCCATGGCTGTGATGTCACGATAGAGGAAACCTGAGTCTGTCCCTGCTGTGGTGTCACAGAGAGGGGAAAACTGGGGCTGATCACTGTTGTGCAGTGACAGAGAAATTTACACAGGTGCTATGACTTGTGTGTTGCCACACAGGGAATGGAATTGGGGTTGTTTGGGCTGTGGTATCACAGAGAGTTTTAAATTGGTTCTGTCATGATTGTGATGTCCCAGAGAGGGGAATAATGCGTCTGTCAGCACTGTGGTGTCACAGACAGGCGTAATTTAGAGTTGTCACTGCAGTAATGTCACAGAGACCTTGAACTGGGTCCCTCATTGGTGTGATGTCACACACAGAGAGGAGAATACTGAGGCTGCCGCTGCTCTGGTGTCACAGAGAGGAGTAGTTTTGGCCTGTCACTGCTGTGATGTCAGAGAGAGGGGAAAGCGGGTCTGTCACTGCTGCGGTGTTCCAAAAGGGATGAATTTGAGGCTGTCCTAAGTGTGATGTCACAGAGAGGGGAAAATTGAGGCAGCCACTACTGTGGTGTCACAGAGAGGCGTAAATTAGAGTTGTCAGTGCTGTGATGTCACAGGGAGGCGAAAATTGGGCCTCTCTCAGATGTGATGTCACAGAGAGAGGCGTAATGGATGTGTGAGTGCTGTGGTGTCACCGAGAGGCATAAATTAGAGTTGTCAGTGCAGTGATGTCACGGAGAGGAGAAACTGGGTCCCTCATTGGTGTGATGTCACAGATAGAGGAAACCTGAGTCTGCCACTGCAGTGATGTCACGGAGAGGGGAAAACTGGGGCTATCACAGCTGTGGAGTCTCAGAGAAATTATCACAGGTGCTATGACTTGTCTGTTGCCACAAAGGAGATGGAATTGGGGTTGTCATGGCTATGATATCACAGAGAGGTTTTAATTGGTTCTGTCTCTTCTGTGATGTCACGGAGAGGGGAATTATGGGTCTGTCACTGCTGTGGTGTTCCTTTGGGGCTGAAATTCAGGCTGCCGTGGCTGTGATGTCACAGATAGAGGAAACCTGAGTCTGTCCCTGCTGTGGTGTCACAGAGAGGGGAAAACTGGGGCTGATCACTGTTGTGCAGTGAAAGTTACACAGGTGCTATGACTTGTCTGTTGCCACACAGGGAATGGAATTGGGGTTGTTAGGGCTGTGGTATCACAGAGAGATTTAATTTGGTTCTGTCATGACTGTGATGTCCCAGAGAGGGGAATAATGCGTCTGTCACCACTGTGGTGTCGCAGAGAGGTGTAAACTGGACTTGTCATTGCAGTGATCTCACCGAGAGGAGAAAACTGAGGCTTTCACTGCTGTGGCTTATCAGAGGGGATGAATTCTGACTTGTCTTTGATATCATGTCACAGAGAGGAGAAAACTGGCACTATCACCGCTGTAAATGTTACAGATAGGTGTAAGTTGGGCTTGTTCAATCTGTGGGGTGACAGAAAGGGTGAAATTTGGCCTGTCAGTGCTGTGATGTCATAATGGTTGGAAAGTGCATCTTTGACTGCTGTGCTGTCACAGGCAGGCGTAAATTGGGGTTCCCAAAGTTGTGATGTCACAGAGAGGGGAAAACTGGGGCTATCACAGCTGTGGAGTCTCAGAGAAAGTAACACAGGTGTTATGACTTGTCTGTTGCCACAAAGGAGATGGAATTGGGGTTGTCATGCCTATGGTATGTCAGAGAGGTTTTAATTGGTTCTGTCTGTTCTGTGATGTCACAGAGCGGGGAATAATGGGTCTGTCAGTGCTGTGGTGTTCCATCAGAGCTGAAATTAAGGCTGCCCAGGCTGTGATGTCATGATAGAGGAAACCTGAGTCTGTCCCTGCTGTGGTGTCACAGAGAGGGGAAAACTGGGGCTGATCACTGTTGTGCAGTGACAGAGAAATTTACAGAGGTGCTATGACTTGTCTGTTGCCACACAGGGAATGGAATTGGGGTTGTTCGGGCTGTGGTATCACAGAGAGTTTTAAATTGGTTCTGTCATGATTGTGATGTCCCAGAGAGGGGAATAATGCGTCTGTCACCACTGTGGTGTCACAGACAGGCGTAATTTAGAGTTGTCACTGCAGTAATGTCACAGAGACCTTGAACTGGGTCCCTCATTGGTGTGATGTCACACACAGAGAGGAGAATACTGAGGCTGCCGCTGCTCTGGTGTCACAGAGAGGAGTAGTTTTGGCCTGTCACTGCTGTGATGTCAGAGAGAGGGGAAAGCGGGTCTGTCACTGCTGCGGTGTTCCAAAGGGGATGAATTTGAGGCTGTCCTAAGTGTGATGTCACAGAGAGGGGAAAATTGAGGCAGCCACTACTGTGGTGTCACAGAGAGGCGTAAATTAGAGTTGTCAGTGCTGTGATGTCACAGGGAGGCGAAAATTGGGCCTCTCTCAGATGTGATGTCACAGAGAGAGGCGTAATGGATCTGTGAGTGCTGTGGTGTCACCGAGAGGCATAAATTAGAGTTGTCAGTGCAGTGATGTCACGGAGAGGAGAAACTGGGTCCCTCATTGGTGTGATGTCACAGATAGAGGAAACCTGAGTCTGCCACTGCAGTGATGTCACGGAGAGGGGAAAACTGGGGCTATCACAGCTGTGGAGTCTCAGAGAAATTATCACAGGTGCTATGACTTGTCTGTTGCCACAAAGGAGATGGAATTGGGGTTGTTAGGGCTGTGGTATCACAGAGAGATTTAATTTGGTTCTGTCATGACTGTGATGTCCCAGAGAGGGGAATAATGCGTCTGTCACCACTGTGGTGTCGCAGAGAGGTGTAAACTGGACTTGTCATTGCAGTGATCTCACCGAGAGGAGAAAACTGAGGCTTTCACTGCTGTGGCTTATCAGAGGGGATGAATTCTGACTTGTCTTTGATATCATGTCACAGAGAGGAGAAAACTGGCACTATCACCGCTGTAAATGTTACAGATAGGTGTAAGTTGGGCTTGTTCAATCTGTGGGGTGACAGAAAGGGTGAAATTTGGCCTGTCAGTGCTGTGATGTCATAATGGTTGGAAAGTGCATCTTTGACTGCTGTGCTGTCACAGGCAGGCGTAAATTGGGGTTCCCAAAGTTGTGATGTCACAGAGAGGGGAAAACTGGGGCTATCACAGCTGTGGAGTCTCAGAGAAAGTAACACAGGTGTTATGACTTGTCTGTTGCCACAAAGGAGATGGAATTGGGGTTGTCATGCCTATGGTATGTCAGAGAGGTTTTAATTGGTTCTGTCTGTTCTGTGATGTCACAGAGCGGGGAATAATGGGTCTGTCAGTGCTGTGGTGTTCCATCAGAGCTGAAATTAAGGCTGCCCAGGCTGTGATGTCATGATAGAGGAAACCTGAGTCTGTCCCTGCTGTGGTGTCACAGAGAGGGGAAAACTGGGGCTGATCACTGTTGTGCAGTGACAGAGAAATTTACACAGGTGCTATGACTTGTGTGTTGCCACACAGGGAATGGAATTGGGGTTGTTCGGGCTGTGGTATCACAGAGAGTTTTAAATTGGTTCTGTCATGATTGTGATGTCCCAGAGAGGGGAATAATGCGTCTGTCACCACTGTGGTGTCACAGACAGGCGTAATTTAGAGTTGTCACTGCAGTAATGTCACAGAGACCTTGAACTGGGTCCCTCATTGGTGTGATGTCACACACAGAGAGGAGAATACTGAGGCTGCCGCTGCTCTGGTGTCACAGAGAGGAGTAGTTTTGGCCTGTCACTGCTGTGATGTCAGAGAGAGGGGAAAGCGGGTCTGTCACTGCTGCGGTGTTCCAAAGGGGATGAATTTGAGGCTGTCCTAAGTGTGATGTCACAGAGAGGGGAAAATTGAGGCAGCCACTACTGTGGTGTCACAGAGAGGCGTAAATTAGAGTTGTCAGTGCTGTGATGTCACAGGGAGGCGAAAATTGGGCCTCTCTCAGATGTGATGTCACAGAGAGAGGCGTAATGGATCTGTGAGTGCTGTGGTGTCACCGAGAGGCATAAATTAGAGTTGTCAGTGCAGTGATGTCACGGAGAGGAGAAACTGGGTCCCTCATTGGTGTGATGTCACAGATAGAGGAAACCTGAGTCTGCCACTGCAGTGATGTCACGGAGAGGGGAAAACTGGGGCTATCACAGCTGTGGAGTCTCAGAGAAATTATCACAGGTGCTATGACTTGTCTGTTGCCACAAAGGAGATGGAATTGGGGTTGTCATGGCTATGATATCACAGAGAGGTTTTAATTGGTTCTGTCTCTTCTGTGATGTCACGGAGAGGGGAATTATGGGTCTGTCACTGCTGTGGTGTTCCTTTGGGGCTGAAATTCAGGCTGCCGTGGCTGTGATGTCACAGATAGAGGAAACCTGAGTCTGTCCCTGCTGTGGTGTCACAGAGAGGGGAAAACTGGGGCTGATCACTGTTGTGCAGTGAAAGTTACACAGGTGCTATGACTTGTCTGTTGCCACACAGGGAATGGAATTGGGGTTGTTAGGGCTGTGGTATCACAGAGAGATTTAATTTGGTTCTGTCATGACTGTGATGTCCCAGAGAGGGGAATAATGCGTCTGTCACCACTGTGGTGTCGCAGAGAGGTGTAAACTGGACTTGTCATTGCAGTGATCTCACCGAGAGGAGAAAACTGAGGCTTTCACTGCTGTGGCTTATCAGAGGGGATGAATTCTGACTTGTCTTTGATATCATGTCACAGAGAGGAGAAAACTGGCACTATCACCGCTGTAAATGTTACAGATAGGTGTAAGTTGGGCTTGTTCAATCTGTGGGGTGACAGAAAGGGTGAAATTTGGCCTGTCAGTGCTGTGATGTCATAATGGTTGGAAAGTGCATCTTTGACTGCTGTGCTGTCACAGGCAGGCGTAAATTGGGGTTCCCAAAGTTGTGATGTCACAGAGAGGGGAAAACTGGGGCTATCACAGCTGTGGAGTCTCAGAGAAAGTAACACAGGTGTTATGACTTGTCTGTTGCCACAAAGGAGATGGAATTGGGGTTGTCATGCCTATGGTATGTCAGAGAGGTTTTAATTGGTTCTGTCTGTTCTGTGATGTCACAGAGCGGGGAATAATGGGTCTGTCAGTGCTGTGGTGTTCCATCAGAGCTGAAATTAAGGCTGCCCAGGCTGTGATGTCATGATAGAGGAAACCTGAGTCTGTCCCTGCTGTGGTGTCACAGAGAGGGGAAAACTGGGGCTGATCACTGTTGTGCAGTGACAGAGAAATTTACACAGGTGCTATGACTTGTGTGTTGCCACACAGGGAATGGAATTGGGGTTGTTCGGGCTGTGGTATCACAGAGAGTTTTAAATTGGTTCTGTCATGATTGTGATGTCCCAGAGAGGGGAATAATGCGTCTGTCAGCACTGTGGTGTCACAGACAGGCGTAATTTAGAGTTGTCACTGCAGTAATGTCACAGAGACCTTGAACTGGGTCCCTCATTGGTGTGATGTCACACACAGAGAGGAGAATACTGAGGCTGCCGCTGCTCTGGTGTCACAGAGAGGAGTAGTTTTGGCCTGTCACTGCTGTGATGTCAGAGAGAGGGGAAAGCGGGTCTGTCACTGCTGCGGTGTTCCAAAGGGGATGAATTTGAGGCTGTCCTAAGTGTGATGTCACAGAGAGGGGAAAATTGAGGCAGCCACTACTGTGGTGTCACAGAGAGGCGTAAATTAGAGTTGTCAGTGCTGTGATGTCACAGGGAGGCGAAAATTGGGCCTCTCTCAGATGTGATGTCACAGAGAGAGGCGTAATGGATGTGTGAGTGCTGTGGTGTCACCGAGAGGCATAAATTAGAGTTGTCAGTGCAGTGATGTCACGGAGAGGAGAAACTGGGTCCCTCATTGGTGTGATGTCACAGATAGAGGAAACCTGAGTCTGCCACTGCAGTGATGTCACGGAGAGGGGAAAACTGGGGCTATCACAGCTGTGGAGTCTCAGAGAAATTATCACAGGTGCTATGACTTGTCTGTTGCCACAAAGGAGATGGAATTGGGGTTGTCATGGCTATGATATCACAGAGAGGTTTTAATTGGTTCTGTCTCTTCTGTGATGTCACGGAGAGGGGAATTATGGGTCTGTCACTGCTGTGGTGTTCCTTTGGGGCTGAAATTCAGGCTGCCGTGGCTGTGATGTCACAGATAGAGGAAACCTGAGTCTGTCCCTGCTGTGGTGTCACAGAGAGGGGAAAACTGGGGCTGATCACTGTTGTGCAGTGAAAGTTACACAGGTGCTATGACTTGTCTGTTGCCACACAGGGAATGGAATTGGGGTTGTTAGGGCTGTGGTATCACAGAGAGATTTAATTTGGTTCTGTCATGACTGTGATGTCCCAGAGAGGGGAATAATGCGTCTGTCACCACTGTGGTGTCGCAGAGAGGTGTAAACTGGACTTGTCATTGCAGTGATCTCACCGAGAGGAGAAAACTGAGGCTTTCACTGCTGTGGCTTATCAGAGGGGATGAATTCTGACTTGTCTTTGATATCATGTCACAGAGAGGAGAAAACTGGCACTATCACCGCTGTAAATGTTACAGATAGGTGTAAGTTGGGCTTGTTCAATCTGTGGGGTGACAGAAAGGGTGAAATTTGGCCTGTCAGTGCTGTGATGTCATAATGGTTGGAAAGTGCATCTTTGACTGCTGTGCTGTCACAGGCAGGCGTAAATTGGGGTTCCCAAAGTTGTGATGTCACAGAGAGGGGAAAACTGGGGCTATCACAGCTGTGGAGTCTCAGAGAAAGTAACACAGGTGTTATGACTTGTCTGTTGCCACAAAGGAGATGGAATTGGGGTTGTCATGCCTATGGTATGTCAGAGAGGTTTTAATTGGTTCTGTCTGTTCTGTGATGTCACAGAGCGGGGAATAATGGGTCTGTCAGTGCTGTGGTGTTCCATCAGAGCTGAAATTAAGGCTGCCCAGGCTGTGATGTCATGATAGAGGAAACCTGAGTCTGTCCCTGCTGTGGTGTCACAGAGAGGGGAAAACTGGGGCTGATCACTGTTGTGCAGTGACAGAGAAATTTACACAGGTGCTATGACTTGTGTGTTGCCACACAGGGAATGGAATTGGGGTTGTTCGGGCTGTGGTATCACAGAGAGTTTTAAATTGGTTCTGTCATGATTGTGATGTCCCAGAGAGGGGAATAATGCGTCTGTCACCACTGTGGTGTCACAGACAGGCGTAATTTAGAGTTGTCACTGCAGTAATGTCACAGAGACCTTGAACTGGGTCCCTCATTGGTGTGATGTCACACACAGAGAGGAGAATACTGAGGCTGCCGCTGCTCTGGTGTCACAGAGAGGAGTAGTTTTGGCCTGTCACTGCTGTGATGTCAGAGAGAGGGGAAAGCGGGTCTGTCACTGCTGCGGTGTTCCAAAGGGGATGAATTTGAGGCTGTCCTAAGTGTGATGTCACAGAGAGGGGAAAATTGAGGCAGCCACTACTGTGGTGTCACAGAGAGGCGTAAATTAGAGTTGTCAGTGCTGTGATGTCACAGGGAGGCGAAAATTGGGCCTCTCTCAGATGTGATGTCACAGAGAGAGGCGTAATGGATCTGTGAGTGCTGTGGTGTCACCGAGAGGCATAAATTAGAGTTGTCAGTGCAGTGATGTCACGGAGAGGAGAAACTGGGTCCCTCATTGGTGTGATGTCACAGATAGAGGAAACCTGAGTCTGCCACTGCAGTGATGTCACGGAGAGGGGAAAACTGGGGCTATCACAGCTGTGGAGTCTCAGAGAAATTATCACAGGTGCTATGACTTGTCTGTTGCCACAAAGGAGATGGAATTGGGGTTGTCATGGCTATGATATCACAGAGAGGTTTTAATTGGTTCTGTCTCTTCTGTGATGTCACGGAGAGGGGAATTATGGGTCTGTCACTGCTGTGGTGTTCCTTTGGGGCTGAAATTCAGGCTGCCGTGGCTGTGATGTCACAGATAGAGGAAACCTGAGTCTGTCCCTGCTGTGGTGTCACAGAGAGGGGAAAACTGGGGCTGATCACTGTTGTGCAGTGAAAGTTACACAGGTGCTATGACTTGTCTGTTGCCACACAGGGAATGGAATTGGGGTTGTTCGGGCTGTGGTATCACAGAGAGATTTAAATTGGTTCTGTCATGACTGTGATGTCCCAGAGAGGGGAATAATGCGTCTGTCACCACTGTGGTGTCGCAGAGAGGTGTAAACTGGACTTGTCATTGCAGTGATCTCACCGAGAGGAGAAAACTGAGGCTTTCACTGCTGTGGCTTATCAGAGGGGATGAATTCTGACTTGTCTTTGATATCATGTCACAGAGAGGAGAAAACTGGCACTATCACCGCTGTAAATGTTACAGATAGGTGTAAGTTGGGCTTGTTCAATCTGTGGGGTGACAGAAAGGGTGAAATTTGGCCTGTCAGTGCTGTGATGTCATAATGGGTGGAAAGTGCATCTTTGACTGCTGTGCTGTCACAGGCAGGCGTAAATTGGGGTTCCCACAGTTGTGATGTCACAGAGAGGGGAAAACTGGGGCTATCACAGCTGTGGAGTCTCAGAGAAAGTAACACAGGTGTTATGACTTGTCTGTTGCCACAAAGGAGATGGAATTGGGGTTGTCATGCCTATGGTATGTCAGAGAGGTTTTAATTGGTTCTGTCTGTTCTGGGATGTCACAGAGCGGGGAATAATCGGTCTGTCAGTGCTGTGGTGTTCCATCAGAGCTGAAATTAAGGCTGCCATGGCTGTGATGTCACGATAGAGGAAACCTGAGTCTGTCCCTGCTGTGGTGTCACAGAGAGGGGAAAACTGGGGCTGATCACTGTTGTGCAGTGACAGAGAAATTTACACAGGTGCTATGACTTGTGTGTTGCCACACAGGGAATGGAATTGGGGTTGTTTGGGCTGTGGTATCACAGAGAGTTTTAAATTGGTTCTGTCATGATTGTGATGTCCCAGAGAGGGGAATAATGCGTCTGTCAGCACTGTGGTGTCACAGACAGGCGTAATTTAGAGTTGTCACTGCAGTAATGTCACAGAGACCTTGAACTGGGTCCCTCATTGGTGTGATGTCACACACAGAGAGGAGAATACTGAGGCTGCCGCTGCTCTGGTGTCACAGAGAGGAGTAGTTTTGGCCTGTCACTGCTGTGATGTCAGAGAGAGGGGAAAGCGGGTCTGTCACTGCTGCGGTGTTCCAAAAGGGATGAATTTGAGGCTGTCCTAAGTGTGATGTCACAGAGAGGGGAAAATTGAGGCAGCCACTACTGTGGTGTCACAGAGAGGCGTAAATTAGAGTTGTCAGTGCTGTGATGTCACAGGGAGGCGAAAATTGGGCCTCTCTCAGATGTGATGTCACAGAGAGAGGCGTAATGGATGTGTGAGTGCTGTGGTGTCACCGAGAGGCATAAATTAGAGTTGTCAGTGCAGTGATGTCACGGAGAGGAGAAACTGGGTCCCTCATTGGTGTGATGTCACAGATAGAGGAAACCTGAGTCTGCCACTGCAGTGATGTCACGGAGAGGGGAAAACTGGGGCTATCACAGCTGTGGAGTCTCAGAGAAATTATCACAGGTGCTATGACTTGTCTGTTGCCACAAAGGAGATGGAATTGGGGTTGTCATGGCTATGATATCACAGAGAGGTTTTAATTGGTTCTGTCTCTTCTGTGATGTCACGGAGAGGGGAATTATGGGTCTGTCACTGCTGTGGTGTTCCTTTGGGGCTGAAATTCAGGCTGCCGTGGCTGTGATGTCACAGATAGAGGAAACCTGAGTCTGTCCCTGCTGTGGTGTCACAGAGAGGGGAAAACTGGGGCTGATCACTGTTGTGCAGTGAAAGTTACACAGGTGCTATGACTTGTCTGTTGCCACACAGGGAATGGAATTGGGGTTGTTAGGGCTGTGGTATCACAGAGAGATTTAATTTGGTTCTGTCATGACTGTGATGTCCCAGAGAGGGGAATAATGCGTCTGTCACCACTGTGGTGTCGCAGAGAGGTGTAAACTGGACTTGTCATTGCAGTGATCTCACCGAGAGGAGAAAACTGAGGCTTTCACTGCTGTGGCTTATCAGAGGGGATGAATTCTGACTTGTCTTTGATATCATGTCACAGAGAGGAGAAAACTGGCACTATCACCGCTGTAAATGTTACAGATAGGTGTAAGTTGGGCTTGTTCAATCTGTGGGGTGACAGAAAGGGTGAAATTTGGCCTGTCAGTGCTGTGATGTCATAATGGTTGGAAAGTGCATCTTTGACTGCTGTGCTGTCACAGGCAGGCGTAAATTGGGGTTCCCAAAGTTGTGATGTCACAGAGAGGGGAAAACTGGGGCTATCACAGCTGTGGAGTCTCAGAGAAAGTAACACAGGTGTTATGACTTGTCTGTTGCCACAAAGGAGATGGAATTGGGGTTGTCATGCCTATGGTATGTCAGAGAGGTTTTAATTGGTTCTGTCTGTTCTGTGATGTCACAGAGCGGGGAATAATGGGTCTGTCAGTGCTGTGGTGTTCCATCAGAGCTGAAATTAAGGCTGCCCAGGCTGTGATGTCATGATAGAGGAAACCTGAGTCTGTCCCTGCTGTGGTGTCACAGAGAGGGGAAAACTGGGGCTGATCACTGTTGTGCAGTGACAGAGAAATTTACAGAGGTGCTATGACTTGTCTGTTGCCACACAGGGAATGGAATTGGGGTTGTTCGGGCTGTGGTATCACAGAGAGTTTTAAATTGGTTCTGTCATGATTGTGATGTCCCAGAGAGGGGAATAATGCGTCTGTCACCACTGTGGTGTCACAGACAGGCGTAATTTAGAGTTGTCACTGCAGTAATGTCACAGAGACCTTGAACTGGGTCCCTCATTGGTGTGATGTCACACACAGAGAGGAGAATACTGAGGCTGCCGCTGCTCTGGTGTCACAGAGAGGAGTAGTTTTGGCCTGTCACTGCTGTGATGTCAGAGAGAGGGGAAAGCGGGTCTGTCACTGCTGCGGTGTTCCAAAGGGGATGAATTTGAGGCTGTCCTAAGTGTGATGTCACAGAGAGGGGAAAATTGAGGCAGCCACTACTGTGGTGTCACAGAGAGGCGTAAATTAGAGTTGTCAGTGCTGTGATGTCACAGGGAGGCGAAAATTGGGCCTCTCTCAGATGTGATGTCACAGAGAGAGGCGTAATGGATCTGTGAGTGCTGTGGTGTCACCGAGAGGCATAAATTAGAGTTGTCAGTGCAGTGATGTCACGGAGAGGAGAAACTGGGTCCCTCATTGGTGTGATGTCACAGATAGAGGAAACCTGAGTCTGCCACTGCAGTGATGTCACGGAGAGGGGAAAACTGGGGCTATCACAGCTGTGGAGTCTCAGAGAAATTATCACAGGTGCTATGACTTGTCTGTTGCCACAAAGGAGATGGAATTGGGGTTGTTAGGGCTGTGGTATCACAGAGAGATTTAATTTGGTTCTGTCATGACTGTGATGTCCCAGAGAGGGGAATAATGCGTCTGTCACCACTGTGGTGTCGCAGAGAGGTGTAAACTGGACTTGTCATTGCAGTGATCTCACCGAGAGGAGAAAACTGAGGCTTTCACTGCTGTGGCTTATCAGAGGGGATGAATTCTGACTTGTCTTTGATATCATGTCACAGAGAGGAGAAAACTGGCACTATCACCGCTGTAAATGTTACAGATAGGTGTAAGTTGGGCTTGTTCAATCTGTGGGGTGACAGAAAGGGTGAAATTTGGCCTGTCAGTGCTGTGATGTCATAATGGTTGGAAAGTGCATCTTTGACTGCTGTGCTGTCACAGGCAGGCGTAAATTGGGGTTCCCAAAGTTGTGATGTCACAGAGAGGGGAAAACTGGGGCTATCACAGCTGTGGAGTCTCAGAGAAAGTAACACAGGTGTTATGACTTGTCTGTTGCCACAAAGGAGATGGAATTGGGGTTGTCATGCCTATGGTATGTCAGAGAGGTTTTAATTGGTTCTGTCTGTTCTGTGATGTCACAGAGCGGGGAATAATGGGTCTGTCAGTGCTGTGGTGTTCCATCAGAGCTGAAATTAAGGCTGCCCAGGCTGTGATGTCATGATAGAGGAAACCTGAGTCTGTCCCTGCTGTGGTGTCACAGAGAGGGGAAAACTGGGGCTGATCACTGTTGTGCAGTGACAGAGAAATTTACACAGGTGCTATGACTTGTGTGTTGCCACACAGGGAATGGAATTGGGGTTGTTCGGGCTGTGGTATCACAGAGAGTTTTAAATTGGTTCTGTCATGATTGTGATGTCCCAGAGAGGGGAATAATGCGTCTGTCACCACTGTGGTGTCACAGACAGGCGTAATTTAGAGTTGTCACTGCAGTAATGTCACAGAGACCTTGAACTGGGTCCCTCATTGGTGTGATGTCACACACAGAGAGGAGAATACTGAGGCTGCCGCTGCTCTGGTGTCACAGAGAGGAGTAGTTTTGGCCTGTCACTGCTGTGATGTCAGAGAGAGGGGAAAGCGGGTCTGTCACTGCTGCGGTGTTCCAAAGGGGATGAATTTGAGGCTGTCCTAAGTGTGATGTCACAGAGAGGGGAAAATTGAGGCAGCCACTACTGTGGTGTCACAGAGAGGCGTAAATTAGAGTTGTCAGTGCTGTGATGTCACAGGGAGGCGAAAATTGGGCCTCTCTCAGATGTGATGTCACAGAGAGAGGCGTAATGGATCTGTGAGTGCTGTGGTGTCACCGAGAGGCATAAATTAGAGTTGTCAGTGCAGTGATGTCACGGAGAGGAGAAACTGGGTCCCTCATTGGTGTGATGTCACAGATAGAGGAAACCTGAGTCTGCCACTGCAGTGATGTCACGGAGAGGGGAAAACTGGGGCTATCACAGCTGTGGAGTCTCAGAGAAATTATCACAGGTGCTATGACTTGTCTGTTGCCACAAAGGAGATGGAATTGGGGTTGTCATGGCTATGATATCACAGAGAGGTTTTAATTGGTTCTGTCTCTTCTGTGATGTCACGGAGAGGGGAATTATGGGTCTGTCACTGCTGTGGTGTTCCTTTGGGGCTGAAATTCAGGCTGCCGTGGCTGTGATGTCACAGATAGAGGAAACCTGAGTCTGTCCCTGCTGTGGTGTCACAGAGAGGGGAAAACTGGGGCTGATCACTGTTGTGCAGTGAAAGTTACACAGGTGCTATGACTTGTCTGTTGCCACACAGGGAATGGAATTGGGGTTGTTCGGGCTGTGGTATCACAGAGAGATTTAAATTGGTTCTGTCATGACTGTGATGTCCCAGAGAGGGGAATAATGCGTCTGTCACCACTGTGGTGTCGCAGAGAGGTGTAAACTGGACTTGTCATTGCAGTGATCTCACCGAGAGAAGAAAACTGAGGCTTTCACTGCTGTGGCTTATCAGAGGGGATGAATTCTGACTTGTCTTTGATATCATGTCACAGAGAGGAGAAAACTGGCACTATCACCGCTGTAAATGTTACAGATAGGTGTAAGTTGGGCTTGTTCAATCTGTGGGGTGACAGAAAGGGTGAAATTTGGCCTGTCAGTGCTGTGATGTCATAATGGGTGGAAAGTGCATCTTTGACTGCTGTGCTGTCACAGGCAGGCGTAAATTGGGGTTCCCACAGTTGTGATGTCACAGAGAGGGGAAAACTGGGGCTATCACAGCTGTGGAGTCTCAGAGAAAGTAACACAGGTGTTATGACTTGTCTGTTGCCACAAAGGAGATGGAATTGGGGTTGTCATGCCTATGGTATGTCAGAGAGGTTTTAATTGGTTCTGTCTGTTCTGGGATGTCACAGAGCGGGGAATAATGGGTCTGTCAGTGCTGTGGTGTTCCATCAGAGCTGAAATTAAGGCTGCCATGGCTGTGATGTCACGATAGAGGAAACCTGAGTCTGTCCCTGCTGTGGTGTCACAGAGAGGGGAAAACTGGGGCTGATCACTGTTGTGCAGTGACAGAGAAATTTACACAGGTGCTATGACTTGTGTGTTGCCACACAGGGAATGGAATTGGGGTTGTTTGGGCTGTGGTATCACAGAGAGTTTTAAATTGGTTCTGTCATGATTGTGATGTCCCAGAGAGGGGAATAATGCGTCTGTCAGCACTGTGGTGTCACAGACAGGCGTAATTTAGAGTTGTCACTGCAGTAATGTCACAGAGACCTTGAACTGGGTCCCTCATTGGTGTGATGTCACACACAGAGAGGAGAATACTGAGGCTGCCGCTGCTCTGGTGTCACAGAGAGGAGTAGTTTTGGCCTGTCACTGCTGTGATGTCAGAGAGAGGGGAAAGCGGGTCTGTCACTGCTGCGGTGTTCCAAAGGGGATGAATTTGAGGCTGTCCTAAGTGTGATGTCACAGAGAGGGGAAAATTGAGGCAGCCACTACTGTGGTGTCACAGAGAGGCGTAAATTAGAGTTGTCAGTGCTGTGATGTCACAGGGAGGCGAAAATTGGGCCTCTCTCAGATGTGATGTCACAGAGAGAGGTGTAATGGATGTGTGAGTGCTGTGGTGTCACCGAGAGGCATAAATTAGAGTTGTCAGTGCAGTGATGTCACGGAGAGGAGAAACTGGGTCCCTCATTGGTGTGATGTCAGAGATAGAGGAAAGCTGAGTCTGCCACTGCAGTGATGTCACGAAGAGGGGAAAACTGGGGCTATCACAGCTGTGGAGTCTCAGAGAAATTATCACAGGTGCTATGACTTGTCTGTTGCCACAGAGGAGATGGAATTGGGGTTGTCATGGCTATGATATCACAGAGAGGTTTTAATCGGTTCTTTCTCTTCTGTGATGTCACGGAGAGGGGAATTATGGGTCTGTCACTGCTGTGGTGTTCCTTTGGGGCTGAAATTCAGGCTGCCGTGGCGGTGATGTCACAGATAGAGGAAACCTGAGTCTGTCCCTGCTGTGGTGTCACAGAGAGGGGAAAACTGGGGCTGATCACTGTTGTGCAGTGAAAGTTACACAGGTGCTATGACTTGTCTGTTGCCACACAGGGAATGGAATTGGGGTTGTTCGGGCTGTGGTATCACAGAGAGATTTAAATTGGTTCTGTCATGACTGTGATGTCCCAGAGAGGGGAATAATGCGTCTGTCACCACTGTGGTGTCGCAGAGAGGTGTAAACTGGACTTGTCATTGCAGTGATCTCACCGAGAGGAGAAAACTGAGGCTTTCACTGCTGTGGCTTATCAGAGGGGATGAATTCTGACTTGTCTTTGATATCATGTCACAGAGAGGAGAAAACTGGCACTATCACCGCTGTAAATGTTACAGATAGGTGTAAGTTGGGCTTGTTCAATCTGTGGGGTGACAGAAAGGGTGAAATTTGGCCTGTCAGTGCTGTGATGTCATAATGGTTGGAAAGTGCATCTTTGACTGCTGTGCTGTCACAGGCAGGCGTAAATTGGGGTTCCCAAAGTTGTGATGTCACAGAGAGGGGAAAACTGGGTCTATCACAGCTGTGGAGTCTCAGAGAAAGTAACACAGGTGTTATGACTTGTCTGTTGCCACAAAGGAGATGGAATTGGGGTTGTCATGCCTATGGTATGTCAGAGAGGTTTTAATTGGTTCTGTCTGTTCTGTGATGTCACAGAGCGGGGAATAATGGGTCTGTCAGTGCTGTGGTGTTCCATCAGAGCTGAAATTAAGGCTGCCATGGCTGTGATGTCACGATAGAGGAAACCTGAGTCTGTCCCTGCTGTGGTGTCACAGAGAGGGGAAAACTGGGGCTGATCACTGTTGTGCAGTGACAGAGAAATTTACACAGGTGCTATGACTTGTGTGTTGCCACACAGGGAATGGAATTGGGGTTGTTCGGGCTGTGGTATCACAGAGAGTTTTAAATTGGTTCTGTCATGATTGTGATGTCCCAGAGAGGGGAATAATGCGTCTGTCACCACTGTGGTGTCACAGACAGGCGTAATTTAGAGTTGTCACTGCAGTAATGTCACAGAGACCTTGAACTGGGTCCCTCATTGGTGTGATGTCACACACAGAGAGGAGAATACTGAGGCTGCCGCTGCTCTGGTGTCACAGAGAGGAGTAGTTTTGGCCTGTCACTGCTGTGATGTCAGAGAGAGGGGAAAGCGGGTCTGTCACTGCTGCGGTGTTCCAAAGGGGATGAATTTGAGGCTGTCCTAAGTGTGATGTCACAGAGAGGGGAAAATTGAGGCAGCCACTACTGTGGTGTCACAGAGAGGCGTAAATTAGAGTTGTCAGTGCTGTGATGTCACAGGGAGGCGAAAATTGGGCCTCTCTCAGATGTGATGTCACAGAGAGAGGCGTAATGGATCTGTGAGTGCTGTGGTGTCACCGAGAGGCATAAATTAGAGTTGTCAGTGCAGTGATGTCACGGAGAGGAGAAACTGGGTCCCTCATTGGTGTGATGTCACAGATAGAGGAAACCTGAGTCTGCCACTGCAGTGATGTCACGGAGAGGGGAAAACTGGGGCTATCCCAGCTGTGGAGTCTCAGAGAAATTATCACAGGTGCTATGACTTGTCTGTTGCCACAAAGGAGATGGAATTGGGGTTGTCATGGCTATGATATCACAGAGAGGTTTTAATCGGTTCTGTCTCTTCTGTGATGTCACGGAGAGGGGAATTCTGGGTCTGTCACTGCTGTGGTGTTCCTTTGGGGCTGAAATTAAGGCTGCCGTGGCTGTGATGTCACAGATAGAGGAAACCTGAGTCTGTCCCTGCTGTGGTGTCACAGAGAGGGGAAAACTGGGGCTGATCACTGTTGTGCAGTGAAAGTTACACAGGTGCTATGACTTGTCTGTTGCCACACAGGGAATGGAATTGGGGTTGTTAGGGCTGTGGTATCACAGAGAGATTTAAATTGGTTCTGTCATGACTGTGATGTCCCAGAGAGGGGAATAATGCGTCTGTCACCACTGTGGTGTCGCAGAGAGGTGTAAACTGGACTTGTCATTGCAGTGATCTCACCGAGAGGAGAAAACTGAGGCTTTCACTGCTGTGGCTTATCAGAGGGGATGAATTCTGACTTGTCTTTGATATCATGTCACAGAGAGGAGAAAACTGGCACTATCACCGCTGTAAATGTTACAGATAGGTGTAAGTTGGGCTTGTTCAATCTGTGGGGTGACAGAAAGGGTGAAATTTGGCCTGTCAGTGCTGTGATGTCATAATGGTTGGAAAGTGCATCTTTGACTGCTGTGCTGTCACAGGCAGGCGTAAATTGGGGTTCCCAAAGTTGTGATGTCACAGAGAGGGGAAAACTGGGGCTATCACAGCTGTGGAGTCTCAGAGAAAGTAACACAGGTGTTATGACTTGTCTGTTGCCACAAAGGAGATGGAATTGGGGTTGTCATGCCTATGGTATGTCAGAGAGGTTTTAATTGGTTCTGTCTGTTCTGTCATGTCACAGAGCGGGGAATAATGGGTCTGTCAGTGCTGTGGTGTTCCATCAGAGCTGAAATTAAGGCTGCCCAGGCTGTGATGTCATGATAGAGGAAACCTGAGTCTGTCCCTGCTGTGGTGTCACAGAGAGGGGAAAACTGGGGCTGATCACTGTTGTGCAGTGACAGAGAAATTTACACAGGTGCTATGACTTGTGTGTTGCCACACAGGGAATGGAATTGGGGTTGTTCGGGCTGTGGTATCACAGAGAGTTTTAAATTGGTTCTGTCATGATTGTGATGTCCCAGAGAGGGGAATAATGCGTCTGTCACCACTGTGGTGTCACAGACAGGCGTAATTTAGAGTTGTCACTGCAGTAATGTCACAGAGACCTTGAACTGGGTCCCTCATTGGTGTGATGTCACACACAGAGAGGAGAATACTGAGGCTGCCGCTGCTCTGGTGTCACAGAGAGGAGTAGTTTTGGCCTGTCACTGCTGTGATGTCAGAGAGAGGGGAAAGCGGGTCTGTCACTGCTGCGGTGTTCCAAAGGGGATGAATTTGAGGCTGTCCTAAGTGTGATGTCACAGAGAGGGGAAAATTGAGGCAGCCACTACTGTGGTGTCACAGAGAGGCGTAAATTAGAGTTGTCAGTGCTGTGATGTCACAGGGAGGCGAAAATTGGGCCTCTCTCAGATGTGATGTCACAGAGAGAGGCGTAATGGATCTGTGAGTGCTGTGGTGTCACCGAGAGGCATAAATTAGAGTTGTCAGTGCAGTGATGTCACGGAGAGGAGAAACTGGGTCCCTCATTGGTGTGATGTCACAGATAGAGGAAACCTGAGTCTGCCACTGCAGTGTTTTCACGAAGAGGGGAAAACTGGGGCTATCCCAGCTGTGGAGTCTCAGAGAAATTATCACAGGTGCTATGACTTGTCTGTTGCCACAAAGGAGATGGAATTGGGGTTGTCATGGCTATGATATCACAGAGAGGTTTTAATTGGTTCTTTCTCTTCTGTGATGTCACGGAGAGGGGAATTATGGGTCTGTCACTGCTGTGGTGTTCCTTTGGGGCTGAAATTCAGGCTGCCGTGGCTGTGATGTCACAGATAGAGGAAACCTGAGTCTGTCCCTGCTGTGGTGTCACAGAGAGGGGAAAACTGGGGCTGATCACTGTTGTGCAGTGAAAGTTACACAGGTGCTATGACTTGTCTGTTGCCACACAGGGAATGGAATTGGGGTTGTTAGGGCTGTGGTATCACAGAGAGATTTAAATTGGTTCTGTCATGACTGTGATGTCCCAGAGAGGGGAATAATGCGTCTGTCACCACTGTGGTGTCGCAGAGAGGTGTAAACTGGACTTGTCATTGCAGTGATCTCACCGAGAGGAGAAAACTGAGGCTTTCACTGCTGTGGCTTATCAGAGGGGATGAATTCTGACTTGTCTTTGATATCATGTCACAGAGAGGAGAAAACTGGCACTATCACCGCTGTAAATGTTACAGATAGGTGTAAGTTGGGCTTGTTCAATCTGTGGGGTGACAGAAAGGGTGAAATTTGGCCTGTCAGTGCTGTGATGTCATAATGGGTGGAAAGTGCATCTTTGACTGCTGTGCTGTCACAGGCAGGCGTAAATTGGGGTTCCCACAGTTGTGATGTCACAGAGAGGGGAAAACTGGGGCTATCACAGCTGTGGAGTCTCAGAGAAAGTAACACAGGTGTTATGACTTGTCTGTTGCCACAAAGGAGATGGAATTGGGGTTGTCATGCCTATGGTATGTCAGAGAGGTTTTAATTGGTTCTGTCTGTTCTGTGATGTCACAGAGCGGGGAATAATGGGTCTGTCAGTGCTGTGGTGTTCCATCAGAGCTGAAATTAAGGCTGCCATGGCTGTGATGTCACGACAGAGGAAACCTGAGTCTGTCCCTGCTGTGGTGTCACAGAGAGGGGAAAACTGGGGCTGATCACTGTTGTGCAGTGAAAGTTACACAGGTGCTATGACTTGTCTGTTGCCACACAGGGAATGGAATTGGGGTTGTTCGGGCTGTGGTATCACAGAGAGTTTTAAATTGGTTCTGTCATGATTGTGATGTCCCAGAGAGGGGAATAATGCGTCTGTCACCACTGTGGTGTCACAGACAGGCGTAATTTAGAGTTGTCACTGCAGTAATGTCACAGAGACCTTGAACTGGGTCCCTCATTGGTGTGATGTCACACACAGAGAGGAGAATACTGAGGCTGCCGCTGCTCTGGTGTCACAGAGAGGAGTAGTTTTGGCCTGTCACTGCTGTGATGTCAGAGAGAGGGGAAAGCGGGTCTGTCACTGCTGCGGTGTTCCAAAGGGGATGAATTTGAGGCTGTCCTAAGTGTGATGTCACAGAGAGGGGAAAATTGAGGCAGCCACTACTGTGGTGTCACAGAGAGGCGTAAATTAGAGTTGTCAGTGCTGTGATGTCACAGGGAGGCGAAAATTGGGCCTCTCTCAGATGTGATGTCACAGAGAGAGGCGTAATGGATCTGTGAGTGCTGTGGTGTCACCGAGAGGCATAAATTAGAGTTGTCAGTGCAGTGATGTCACGGAGAGGAGAAACTGGGTCCCTCATTGGTGTGATGTCACAGATAGAGGAAACCTGAGTCTGCCACTGCAGTGTTTTCACGAAGAGGGGAAAACTGGGGCTATCACAGTTGTGGAGTCTCAGAGAAATTATCACAGGTGCTATGACTTGTCTGTTGCCACAGAGGAGATGGAATTGGGGTTGTCATGGCTATGATATCACAGAGAGGTTTTAATCGGTTCTGTCTCTTCTGTGATGTCACGGAGAGGGGAATTATGGGTCTGTCACTGCTGTGGTGTTCCTTTGGGGCTGAAATTCAGGCTGCCGTGGCTGTGATGTCACAGATAGAGGAAACCTGAGTCTGTCCCTGCTGTGGTGTCACAGAGAGGGGAAAACTGGGGCTGATCACTGTTGTGCAGTGAAAGTTACACAGGTGCTATGACTTGTCTGTTGCCACACAGGGAATGGAATTGGGGTTGTTAGGGCTGTGGTATCACAGAGAGATTTAAATTGGTTCTGTCATGACTGTGATGTCCCAGAGAGGGGAATAATGCGTCTGTCACCACTGTGGTGTCGCAGAGAGGTGTAAACTGGACTTGTCATTGCAGTGATCTCACCGAGAGGAGAAAACTGAGGCTTTCACTGCTGTGGCTTATCAGAGGGGATGAATTCTGACTTGTCTTTGATATCATGTCACAGAGAGGAGAAAACTGGCACTATCACCGCTGTAAATGTTACAGATAGGTGTAAGTTGGGCTTGTTCAATCTGTGGGGTGACAGAAAGGGTGAAATTTGGCCTGTCAGTGCAGTGATGTCATAATGGGTGGAAAGTGCATCTTTGACTGCTGTGCTGTCACAGGCAGGCGTAAATTGGGGTTCCCACAGTTGTGATGTCACAGAGAGGGGAAAACTGGGGCTATCACAGCTGTGGAGTCTCAGAGAAAGTAACACAGGTGTTATGACTTGTCTGTTGCCACAAAGGAGATGGAATTGGGGTTGTCATGCCTATGGTATGTCAGAGAGGTTTTAATTGGTTCTGTCTGTTCTGTGATGTCACAGAGCGGGGAATAATGGGTCTGTCAGTGCTGTGGTGTTCCATCAGAGCTGAAATTAAGGCTGCCATGGCTGTGATGTCACGACAGAGGAAACCTGAGTCTGTCCCTGCTGTGGTGTCACAGAGAGGGGAAAACTGGGGCTGATCACTGTTGTGCAGTGACAGAGAAATTTACACAGGTGCTATGACTTGTCTGTTGCCACACAGGGAATGGAATTGGGGTTGTTCGGGCTGTGGTATCACAGAGAGTTTTAAATTGGTTCTGTCATGATTGTGATGTCCCAGAGAGGGGAATAATGCGTCTGTCACCACTGTGGTGTCACAGACAGGCGTAATTTAGAGTTGTCACTGCAGTAATGTCACAGAGACCTTGAACTGGGTCCCTCATTGGTGTGATGTCACACACAGAGAGGAGAATACTTTGGCTGCCGCTGCTCTGGTGTCACAGTGAGGAGTAGTTTTGGCCTGTCACTGCTGTGATGTCAGAGAGAGGGGAAAGCGGGTCTGTCACTGCTGCGGTGTTCCAAAGGGGATGAATTTGAGGCTGTCCTAAGTGTGATGTCACAGAGAGGGGAAAATTGAGGCAGCCACTACTGTGGTGTCACAGAGAGGCGTAAATTAGAGTTGTCAGTGCTGTGATGTCACAGGGAGGCGAAAATTGGGCCTCTCTCAGATGTGATGTCACAGAGAGAGGCGTAATGGATGTGTGAGTGCTGTGGTGTCACCGAGAGGCATAAATTAGAGTTGTCAGTGCAGTGATGTCACGGAGAGGAGAAACTGGGTCCCTCATTGGTGTGATGTCACAGATAGAGGAAACCTGAGTCTGCCACTGCAGTGTTTTCACGAAGAGGGGAAAACTGGGGCTATCACAGCTGTGGAGTCTCAGAGAAATTATCACAGGTGCTATGACTTGTCTGTTGCCACAAAAGAGATGGAATTGGGGTTGTCATGGCTATGATATCACAGAGAGGTTTTAATCGGTTCTGTCTCTTCTGTGATGTCACAGAGAGGGGAATTACGGGTCTGTCACTGCTGTGGTGTTCCTTTGGGGCTGAAATTAAGGCTGCCGTGGCTGTGATGTCACAGATAGAGGCAACCTGAGTCTGTCCCTGCTGTGGTGTCACAGAGAGGGGAAAACTGGGGCTGATCACTGTTGTGCAGTGAAAGTTACACAGGTGCTATGACTTGTCTGTTGCCACACAGGGAATGGAATTGGGGTTGTTAGGGCTGTGGTATCACAGGGAGATTTAAATTGGTTCTGTCATGACTGTGATGTCCCAGAGAGGGGAATAATGCGTCTGTCACCACTGTGGTGTCGCAGAGAGGTGTAAACTGGACTTGTCATTGCAGTGATCTCACCGAGAGGAGAAAACTGAGGCTTTCACTGCTGTGGCTTATCAGAGGGGATGAATTCTGACTTGTCTTTGATATCATGTCACAGAGAGGAGAAAACTGGCACTATCACCGCTGTAAATGTTACAGATAGGTGTAAGTTGGGCTTGTTCAATCTGTGGGGTGACAGAAAGGGTGAAATTTGGCCTGTCAGTGCTGTGATGTCATAATGGTTGGAAAGTGCATCTTTGACTGCTGTGCTGTCACAGGCAGGCGTAAATTGGGGTTCCCAAAGTTGTGATGTCACAGAGAGGGGAAAACTGGGTCTATCACAGCTGTGGAGTCTCAGAGAAAGTAACACAGGTGTTATGACTTGTCTGTTGCCACAAAGGAGATGGAATTGGGGTTGTCATGCCTATGGTATGTCAGAGAGGTTTTAATTGGTTCTGTCTGTTCTGTGATGTCACAGAGCGGGGAATAATGGGTCTGTCAGTGCTGTGGTGTTCCATCAGAGCTGAAATTAAGGCTGCCATGGCTGTGATGTCACGACAGAGGAAACCTGAGTCTGTCCCTGCTGTGGTGTCACAGAGAGGGGAAAACTGGGGCTGATCACTGTTGTGCAGTGAAAGTTACACAGGTGCTATGACTTGTGTGTTGCCACACAGGGAATGGAATTGGGGTTGTTCGGGCTGTGGTATCACAGAGAGTTTTAAATTGGTTCTGTCATGATTGTGATGTCCCAGAGAGGGGAATAATGCGTCTGTCACCACTGTGGTGTCACAGACAGGCGTAATTTAGAGTTGTCACTGCAGTAATGTCACAGAGACCTTGAACTGGGTCCCTCATTGGTGTGATGTCACACACAGAGAGGAGAATACTGAGGCTGCCGCTGCTCTGGTGTCACAGAGAGGAGTAGTTTTGGCCTGTCACTGCTGTGATGTCAGAGAGAGGGGAAAGCGGGTCTGTCACTGCTGCGGTGTTCCAAAGGGGATGAATTTGAGGCTGTCCTAAGTGTGATGTCACAGAGAGGGGAAAATTGAGGCAGCCACTACTGTGGTGTCACAGAGAGGCGTAAATTAGAGTTGTCAGTGCTATGATGTCACAGGGAGGCGAAAATTGGGCCTCTCTCAGATGTGATGTCACAGAGAGAGGCGTAATGGATCTGTGAGTGCTGTGGTGTCACCGAGAGGCATAAATTAGAGTTGTCAGTGCAGTGATGTCACGGAGAGGAGAAACTGGGTCCCTCATTGGTGTGATGTCACAGATAGAGGAAACCTGAGTCTGCCACTGCAGTGTTTTCACGAAGAGGGGAAAACTGGGGCTATCACAGCTGTGGAGTCTCAGAGAAATTATCACAGGTGCTATGACTTGTCTGTTGCCACAGAGGAGATGGAATTGGGGTTGTCATGGCTATGATATCACAGAGAGGTTTTAATTGGTTCTTTCTCTTCTGTGATGTCACGGAGAGGGGAATTACGGGTCTGTCACTGCTGTGGTGTTCCTTTGGGGCTGAAATTCAGGCTGCCGTGGCTGTGATGTCACAGATAGAGGAAACCTGAGTCTGTCCCTGCTGTGGTGTCACAGAGAGGGGAAAACTGGGGCTGATCACTGTTGTGCAGTGAAAGTTACACAGGTGCTATGACTTGTCTGTTGCCACACAGGGAATGGAATTGGGGTTGTTAGGGCTGTGGTATCACAGAGAGATTTAAATTGGTTCTGTCATGACTGTGATGTCCCAGAGAGGGGAATAATGCGTCTGTCACCACTGTGGTGTCGCAGAGAGGTGTAAACTGGACTTGTCATTGCAGTGATCTCACCGAGAGGAGAAAACTGAGGCTTTCACTGCTGTGGCTTATCAGAGGGGATGAATTCTGACTTGTCTTTGATATCATGTCACAGAGAGGAGAAAACTGGCACTATCACCGCTGTAAATGTTACAGATAAGTGTAAGTTGGGCTTGTTCAATCTGTGGGGTGACAGAAAGGGTGAAATTTGGCCTGTCAGTGCTGTGATGTCATAATGGGTGGAAAGTGCATCTTTGACTGCTGTGCTGTCACAGGCAGGCGTAAATTGGGGTTCCCACAGTTGTGATGTCACAGAGAGGGGAAAATTGGGGCTATCACAGCTGTGGAGTCTCAGAGAAAGTAACACAGGTGTTATGACTTGTCTGTTGCCACAAAGGAGATGGAATTGGGGTTGTCATGCCTATGGTATGTCAGAGAGGTTTTAATTGGTTCTGTCTGTTCTGGGATGTCACAGAGCGGGGAATAATGGGTCTGTCAGTGCTGTGGTGTTCCATCAGAGCTGAAATTAAGGCTGCCATGGCTGTGATGTCACGATAGAGGAAACCTGAGTCTGTCCCTGCTGTGGTGTCACAGAGAGGGGAAAACTGGGGCTGATCACTGTTGTGCAGTGACAGAGAAATTTACAGAGGTGCTATGACTTGTCTGTTGCCACACAGGGAATAGAATTGGGGTTGTTCGGGCTGTGGTATCACAGAGAGTTTTAAATTGGTTCTGTCATGATTGTGATGTCCCAGAGAGGGGAATAATGCGTCTGTCACCACTGTGGTGTCACAGACAGGCGTAATTTAGAGTTGTCACTGCAGTAATGTCACAGAGACCTTGAACTGGGTCCCTCATTGGTGTGATGTCACACACAGAGAGGAGAATACTGAGGCTGCCGCTGCTCTGGTGTCACAGAGAGGAGTAGTTTTGGCCTGTCACTGCTGTGATGTCAGAGAGAGGGGAAAGCGGGTCTGTCACTGCTGCGGTGTTCCAAAGGGGATGAATTTGAGGCTGTCCTAAGTGTGATGTCACAGAGAGGGGAAAATTGAGGCAGCCACTACTGTGGTGTCACAGAGAGGCGTAAATTAGAGTTGTCAGTGCTGTGATGTCACAGGGAGGCGAAAATTGGGCCTCTCTCAGATGTGATGTCACAGAGAGAGGCGTAATGGATCTGTGAGTGCTGTGGTGTCACCGAGAGGCATAAATTAGAGTTGTCAGTGCAGTGATGTCACGGAGAGGAGAAACTGGGTCCCTCATTGGTGTGATGTCACAGATAGAGGAAACCTGAGTCTGCCACTGCAGTGATGTCACGGAGAGGGGAAAACTGGGGCTATCCCAGCTGTGGAGTCTCAGAGAAATTATCACAGGTGCTATGACTTGTCTGTTGCCACAAAAGAGATGGAATTGGGGTTGTCATGGCTATGATATCACAGAGAGGTTTTAATCGGTTCTGTCTCTTCTGTGATGTCACAGAGAGGGGAATTACGGGTCTGTCACTGCTGTGGTGTTCCTTTGGGGCTGAAATTAAGGCTGCCGTGGCTGTGATGTCACAGATAGAGGCAACCTGAGTCTGTCCCTGCTGTGGTGTCACAGAGAGGGGAAAACTGGGGCTGATCACTGTTGTGCAGTGAAAGTTACACAGGTGCTATGACTTGTCTGTTGCCACACAGGGAATGGAATTGGGGTTGTTAGGGCTGTGGTATCACAGGGAGATTTAAATTGGTTCTGTCATGACTGTGATGTCCCAGAGAGGGGAATAATGCGTCTGTCACCACTGTGGTGTCGCAGAGAGGTGTAAACTGGACTTGTCATTGCAGTGATCTCACCGAGAGGAGAAAACTGAGGCTTTCACTGCTGTGGCTTATCAGAGGGGATGAATTCTGACTTGTCTTTGATATCATGTCACAGAGAGGAGAAAACTGGCACTATCACCGCTGTAAATGTTACAGATAAGTGTAAGTTGGGCTTGTTCAATCTGTGGGGTGACAGAAAGGGTGAAATTTGGCCTGTCAGTGCTGTGATGTCATAATGGGTGGAAAGTGCATCTTTGACTGCTGTGCTGTCACAGGCAGGCGTAAATTGGGGTTCCCACAGTTGTGATGTCACAGAGAGGGGAAAATTGGGGCTATCACAGCTGTGGAGTCTCAGAGAAAGTAACACAGGTGTTATGACTTGTCTGTTGCCACAAAGGAGATGGAATTGGGGTTGTCATGCCTATGGTATGTCAGAGAGGTTTTAATTGGTTCTGTCTGTTCTGGGATGTCACAGAGCAGGGAATAATGGGTCTGTCAGTGCTGTGGTGTTCCATCAGAGCTGAAATTAAGGCTGCCATGGCTGTGATGTCACGATAGAGGAAACCTGAGTCTGTCCCTGCTGTGGTGTCACAGAGAGGGGAAAACTGGGGCTGATCACTGTTGTGCAGTGACAGAGAAATTTACAGAGGTGCTATGACTTGTCTGTTGCCACACAGGGAATAGAATTGGGGTTGTTCGGGCTGTGGTATCACAGAGAGTTTTAAATTGGTTCTGTCATGATTGTGATGTCCCAGAGAGGGGAATAATGCGTCTGTCAGCACTGTGGTGTCACAGACAGGCGTAATTTAGAGTTGTCACTGCAGTAATGTCACAGAGACCTTGAACTGGGTCCCTCATTGGTGTGATGTCACACACAGAGAGGAGAATACTGAGGCTGCCGCTGCTCTGGTGTCACAGAGAGGAGTAGTTTTGGCCTGTCACTGCTGTGATGTCAGAGAGAGGGGAAAGCGGGTCTGTCACTGCTGCGGTGTTCCAAAGGGGATGAATTTGAGGCTGTCCTAAGTGTGATGTCACAGAGAGGGGAAAATTGAGGCAGCCACTACTGTGGTGTCACAGAGAGGCGTAAATTAGAGTTGTCAGTGCTGTGATGTCACAGGGAGGCGAAAATTGGGCCTCTCTCAGATGTGATGTCACAGAGAGAGGCGTAATGGATCTGTGAGTGCTGTGGTGTCACCGAGAGGCATAAATTAGAGTTGTCAGTGCAGTGATGTCACGGAGAGGAGAAACTGGGTCCCTCATTGGTGTGATGTCACAGATAGAGGAAACCTGAGTCTGCCACTGCAGTGATGTCACGGAGAGGGGAAAACTGGGGCTATCCCAGCTGTGGAGTCTCAGAGAAATTATCACAGGTGCTATGACTTGTCTGTTGCCACAAAGGAGATGGAATTGGGGTTGTCATGGCTATGATATCACAGAGAGGTTTTAATCGGTTCTGTCTCTTCTGTGATGTCACAGAGAGGGGAATTACGGGTCTGTCACTGCTGTGGTGTTCCTTTGGGGCTGAAATTAAGGCTGCCGTGGCTGTGATGTCACAGATAGAGGCAACCTGAGTCTGTCCCTGCTGTGGTGTCACAGAGAGGGGAAAACTGGGGCTGATCACTGTTGTGCAGTGAAAGTTACACAGGTGCTATGACTTGTCTGTTGCCACACAGGGAATGGAATTGGGGTTGTTCATGCTGTGGTATCACAGGGAGATTTAAATTGGTTCTGTCATGACTGTGATGTCCCAGAGAGGGGAATAATGCGTCTGTCACCACTGTGGTGTCGCAGAGAGGTGTAAACTGGACTTGTCATTGCAGTGATCTCACCGAGAGGAGAAAACTGAGGCTTTCACTGCTGTGGCTTATCAGAGGGGATGAATTCTGACTTGTCTTTGATATCATGTCACAGAGAGGAGAAAACTGGCACTATCACCGCTGTAAATGTTACAGATAAGTGTAAGTTGGGCTTGTTCAATCTGTGGGGTGACAGAAAGGGTGAAATTTGGCCTCTCAGTGCAGTGATGTCATAATGGGTGGAAAGTGCATCTTTGACTGCTGTGCTGTCACAGGCAGGCGTAAATTGGGGTTCCCACAGTTGTGATGTCACAGAGAGGGGAAAACTGGGGCTATCACAGCTGTGGAGTCTCAGAGAAAGTAACACAGGTGTTATGACTTGTCTGTTGCCACAAAGGAGATGGAATTGGGGTTGTCATGCCTATGGTATGTCAGAGAGGTTTTAATTGGTTCTGTCTGTTCTGGGATGTCACAGAGCGGGGAATAATGGGTCTGTCAGTGCTGTGGTGTTCCATCAGAGCTGAAATTAAGGCTGCCATGGCTGTGATGTCACGATAGAGGAAACCTGAGTCTGTCCCTGCTGTGGTGTCACAGAGAGGGGAAAACTGGGGCTGATCACTGTTGTGCAGTGACAGAGAAATTTACAGAGGTGCTATGACTTGTCTGTTGCCACACAGGGAATAGAATTGGGGTTGTTCGGGCTGTGGTATCACAGAGAGCTTTAAATTGGTTCTGTCATGATTGTGATGTCCCAGAGAGGGGAATAATGCGTCTGTCAGCACTGTGGTGTCACAGACAGGCGTAATTTAGAGTTGTCACTGCAGTAATGTCACAGAGACCTTGAACTGGGTCCCTCATTGGTGTGATGTCACACACAGAGAGGAGAATACTGAGGCTGCCGCTGCTCTGGTGTCACAGAGAGGAGTAGTTTTGGCCTGTCACTGCTGTGATGTCAGAGAGAGGGGAAAGCGGGTCTGTCACTGCTGCGGAGTTCCAAAGGGGATGAATTTGAGGCTGTCCTAAGTGTGATGTCACAGAGAGGGGAAAATTGAGGCAGCCACTACTGTGGTGTCACAGAGAGGCGTAAATTAGAGTTGTCAGTGCTGTGATGTCACAGGGAGGCGAAAATTGGGCCTCTCTCAGATGTGATGTCACAGAGAGAGGCGTAATGGATCTGTGAGTGCTGTGGTGTCACCGAGAGGCATAAATTAGAGTTGTCAGTGCAGTGATGTCACGGAGAGGAGAAACTGGGTCCCTCATTGGTGTGATGTCACAGATAGAGGAAACCTGAGTCTGCCACTGCAGTGATGTCACGGAGAGGGGAAAACTGGGGCTATCCCAGCTGTGGAGTCTCAGAGAAATTATCACAGGTGCTATGACTTGTCTGTTGCCACAAAGGAGATGGAATTGGGGTTGTCATGGCTATGATATCACAGAGAGGTTTTAATCGGTTCTGTCTCTTCTGTGATGTCACAGAGAGGGGAATTACGGGTCTGTCACTGCTGTGGTGTTCCTTTGGGGCTGAAATTAAGGCTGCCGTGGCTGTGATGTCACAGATAGAGGCAACCTGAGTCTGTCCCTGCTGTGGTGTCACAGAGAGGGGAAAACTGGGGCTGATCACTGTTGTGCAGTGAAAGTTACACAGGTGCTATGACTTGTCTGTTGCCACACAGGGAATGGAATTGGGGTTGTTCATGCTGTGGTATCACAGGGAGATTTAAATTGGTTCTGTCATGACTGTGATGTCCCAGAGAGGGGAATAATGCGTCTGTCACCACTGTGGTGTCGCAGAGAGGTGTAAACTGGACTTGTCATTGCAGTGATCTCACCGAGAGGAGAAAACTGAGGCTTTCACTGCTGTGGCTTATCAGAGGGGATGAATTCTGACTTGTCTTTGATATCATGTCACAGAGAGGAGAAAACTGGCACTATCACCGCTGTAAATGTTACAGATAAGTGTAAGTTGGGCTTGTTCAATCTGTGGGGTGACAGAAAGGGTGAAATTTGGCCTGTCAGTGCAGTGATGTCATAATGGGTGGAAAGTGCATCTTTGACTGCTGTGCTGTCACAGGCAGGCGTAAATTGGGGTTCCCACAGTTGTGATGTCACAGAGAGGGGAAAACTGGGGCTATCACAGCTGTGGAGTCTCAGAGAAAGTAACACAGGTGTTATGACTTGTCTGTTGCCACAAAGGAGATGGAATTGGGGTTGTCATGCCTATGGTATGTCAGAGAGGTTTTAATTGGTTCTGTCTGTTCTGGGATGTCACAGAGCGGGGAATAATGGGTCTGTCAGTGCTGTGGTGTTCCATCAGAGCTGAAATTAAGGCTGCCATGGCTGTGATGTCACGATAGAGGAAACCTGAGTCTGTCCCTGCTGTGGTGTCACAGAGAGGGGAAAACTGGGGCTGATCACTGTTGTGCAGTGACAGAGAAATTTACAGAGGTGCTATGACTTGTCTGTTGCCACACAGGGAATAGAATTGGGGTTGTTCGGGCTGTGGTATCACAGAGAGCTTTAAATTGGTTCTGTCATGATTGTGATGTCCCAGAGAGGGGAATAATGCGTCTGTCAGCACTGTGGTGTCACAGACAGGCGTAATTTAGAGTTGTCACTGCAGTAATGTCACAGAGACCTTGAACTGGGTCCCTCATTGGTGTGATGTCACACACAGAGAGGAGAATACTGAGGCTGCCGCTGCTCTGGTGTCACAGAGAGGAGTAGTTTTGGCCTGTCACTGCTGTGATGTCAGAGAGAGGGGAAAGCGGGTCTGTCACTGCTGCGGTGTTCCAAAGGGGATGAATTTGAGGCTGTCCTAAGTGTGATGTCACAGAGAGGGGAAAATTGAGGCAGCCACTACTGTGGTGTCACAGAGAGGCGTAAATTAGAGTTGTCAGTGCTGTGATGTCACAGGGAGGCGAAAATTGGGCCTCTCTCAGATGTGATGTCACAGAGAGAGGCGTAATGGATCTGTGAGTGCTGTGGTGTCACTGAGAGGCATAAATTAGAGTTGTCAGTGCAGTGATGTCACGGAGAGGAGAAACTGGGTCCCTCATTGGTGTGATGTCACAGATAGAGGAAACCTGAGTCTGCCACTGCAGTGATGTCACGGAGAGGGGAAAACTGGGGCTATCCCAGCTGTGGAGTCTCAGAGAAATTATCACAGGTGCTATGACTTGTCTGTTGCCACAAAGGAGATGGAATTGGGGTTGTCATGGCTATGATATCACAGAGAGGTTTTAATCGGTTCTGTCTCTTCTGTGATGTCACAGAGAGGGGAATTACGGGTCTGTCACTGCTGTGGTGTTCCTTTGGGGCTGAAATTAAGGCTGCCGTGGCTGTGATGTCACAGATAGAGGCAACCTGAGTCTGTCCCTGCTGTGGTGTCACAGAGAGGGGAAAACTGGGGCTGATCACTGTTGTGCAGTGAAAGTTACACAGGTGCTATGACTTGTCTGTTGCCACACAGGGAATGGAATTGGGGTTGTTCATGCTGTGGTATCACAGGGAGATTTAAATTGGTTCTGTCATGACTGTGATGTCCCAGAGAGGGGAATAATGCGTCTGTCACCACTGTGGTGTCGCAGAGAGGTGTAAACTGGACTTGTCATTGCAGTGATCTCACCGAGAGGAGAAAACTGAGGCTTTCACTGCTGTGGCTTATCAGAGGGGATGAATTCTGACTTGTCTTTGATATCATGTCACAGAGAGGAGAAAACTGGCACTATCACCGCTGTAAATGTTACAGATAAGTGTAAGTTGGGCTTGTTCAATCTGTGGGGTGACAGAAAGGGTGAAATTTGGCCTGTCAGTGCAGTGATGTCATAATGGGTGGAAAGTGCATCTTTGACTGCTGTGCTGTCACAGGCAGGCGTAAATTGGGGTTCCCACAGTTGTGATGTCACAGAGAGGGGAAAACTGGGGCTATCACAGCTGTGGAGTCTCAGAGAAAGTAACACAGGTGTTATGACTTGTCTGTTGCCACAAAGGAGATGGAATTGGGGTTGTCATGCCTATGGTATGTCAGAGAGGTTTTAATTGGTTCTGTCTGTTCTGGGATGTCACAGAGCGGGGAATAATGGGTCTGTCAGTGCTGTGGTGTTCCATCAGAGCTGAAATTAAGGCTGCCATGGCTGTGATGTCACGATAGAGGAAACCTGAGTCTGTCCCTGCTGTGGTGTCACAGAGAGGGGAAAACTGGGGCTGATCACTGTTGTGCAGTGACAGAGAAATTTACAGAGGTGCTATGACTTGTCTGTTGCCACACAGGGAATAGAATTGGGGTTGTTCGGGCTGTGGTATCACAGAGAGCTTTAAATTGGTTCTGTCATGATTGTGATGTCCCAGAGAGGGGAATAATGCGTCTGTCAGCACTGTGGTGTCACAGACAGGCGTAATTTAGAGTTGTCACTGCAGTAATGTCACAGAGACCTTGAACTGGGTCCCTCATTGGTGTGATGTCACACACAGAGAGGAGAATACTGAGGCTGCCGCTGCTCTGGTGTCACAGAGAGGAGTAGTTTTGGCCTGTCACTGCTGTGATGTCAGAGAGAGGGGAAAGCGGGTCTGTCACTGCTGCGGTGTTCCAAAGGGGATGAATTTGAGGCTGTCCTAAGTGTGATGTCACAGAGAGGGGAAAATTGAGGCAGCCACTACTGTGGTGTCACAGAGAGGCGTAAATTAGAGTTGTCAGTGCTGTGATGTCACAGGGAGGCGAAAATTGGGCCTCTCTCAGATGTGATGTCACAGAGAGAGGCGTAATGGATCTGTGAGTGCTGTGGTGTCACCGAGAGGCATAAATTAGAGTTGTCAGTGCAGTGATGTCACGGAGAGGAGAAACTGGGTCCCTCATTGGTGTGATGTCACAGATAGAGGAAACCTGAGTCTGCCACTGCAGTGATGTCACGGAGAGGGGAAAACTGGGGCTATCCCAGCTGTGGAGTCTCAGAGAAATTATCACAGGTGCTATGACTTGTCTGTTGCCACAAAGGAGATGGAATTGGGGTTGTCATGGCTATGATATCACAGAGAGGTTTTAATCGGTTCTGTCTCTTCTGTGATGTCACAGAGAGGGGAATTACGGGTCTGTCACTGCTGTGGTGTTCCTTTGGGGCTGAAATTAAGGCTGCCGTGGCTGTGATGTCACAGATAGAGGCAACCTGAGTCTGTCCCTGCTGTGGTGTCACAGAGAGGGGAAAACTGGGGCTGATCACTGTTGTGCAGTGAAAGTTACACAGGTGCTATGACTTGTCTGTTGCCACACAGGGAATGGAATTGGGGTTGTTCATGCTGTGGTATCACAGGGAGATTTAAATTGGTTCTGTCATGACTGTGATGTCCCAGAGAGGGGAATAATGCGTCTGTCACCACTGTGGTGTCGCAGAGAGGTGTAAACTGGACTTGTCATTGCAGTGATCTCACCGAGAGGAGAAAACTGAGGCTTTCACTGCTGTGGCTTATCAGAGGGGATGAATTCTGACTTGTCTTTGATATCATGTCACAGAGAGGAGAAAACTGGCACTATCACCGCTGTAAATGTTACAGATAAGTGTAAGTTGGGCTTGTTCAATCTGTGGGGTGACAGAAAGGGTGAAATTTGGCCTGTCAGTGCTGTGATGTCATAATGGGTGGAAAGTGCATCTTTGACTGCTGTGCTGTCACAGGCAGGCGTAAATTGGGGTTCCCACAGTTGTGATGTCACAGAGAGGGGAAAACTGGGGCTATCACAGCTGTGGAGTCTCAGAGAAAGTAACACAGGTGTTATGACTTGTCTGTTGCCACAAAGGAGATGGAATTGGGGTTGTCATGCCTATGGTATGTCAGAGAGGTTTTAATTGGTTCTGTCTGTTCTGGGATGTCACAGAGCGGGGAATAATGGGTCTGTCAGTGCTGTGGTGTTCCATCAGAGCTGAAATTAAGGCTGCCATGGCTGTGATGTCACGATAGAGGAAACCTGAGTCTGTCCCTGCTGTGGTGTCACAGAGAGGGGAAAACTGGGGCTGATCACTGTTGTGCAGTGACAGAGAAATTTACAGAGGTGCTATGACTTGTCTGTTGCCACACAGGGAATAGAATTGGGGTTGTTCGGGCTGTGGTATCACAGAGAGTTTTAAATTGGTTCTGTCATGATTGTGATGTCCCAGAGAGGGGAATAATGCGTCTGTCACCACTGTGGTGTCACAGACAGGCGTAATTTAGAGTTGTCACTGCAGTAATGTCACAGAGACCTTGAACTGGGTCCCTCATTGGTGTGATGTCACACACAGAGAGGAGAATACTGAGGCTGCCTCTGCTCTGGTGTCACAGAGAGGAGTAGTTTTGGCCTGTCACTGCTGTGATGTCAGAGAGAGGGGAAAGCGGGTCTGTCACTGCTGCGGTGTTCCAAAGGGGATGAATTTGAGGCTGTCCTAAGTGTGATGTCACAGAGAGGGGAAAATTGAGGCAGCCACTACTGTGGTGTCACAGAGAGGCGTAAATTAGAGTTGTCAGTGCTGTGATGTCACAGGGAGGCGAAAATTGGGCCTCTCTCAGATGTGATGTCACAGAGAGAGGCGTAATGGATCTGTGAGTGCTGTGGTGTCACCGAGAGGCATAAATTAGAGTTGTCAGTGCAGTGATGTCACGGAGAGGAGAAACTGGGTCCCTCATTGGTGTGATGTCACAGATAGAGGAAACCTGAGTCTGCCACTGCAGTGATGTCACGGAGAGGGGAAAACTGGGGCTATCCCAGCTGTGGAGTCTCAGAGAAATTATCACAGGTGCTAGGACTTGTCTGTTGCCACAAAGGAGATGGAATTGGGGTTGTCATGGCTATGATATCACAGAGAGGTTTTAATTGGTTCTGTCTCTTCTGTGATGTCACAGAGAGGGGAATTACGGGTCTGTCACTGCTGTGGTGTTCCTTTGGGGCTGAAATTAAGGCTGCCGTGGCTGTGATGTCACAGATAGAGGCAACCTGAGTCTGTCCCTGCTGTGGTGTCACAGAGAGGGGAAAACTGGGGCTGATCACTGTTGTGCAGTGAAAGTTACACAGGTGCTATGACTTGTCTGTTGCCACACAGGGAATGGAATTGGGGTTGTTCATGCTGTGGTATCACAGGGAGATTTAAATTGGTTCTGTCATGACTGTGATGTCCCAGAGAGGGGAATAATGCGTCTGTCACCACTGTGGTGTCGCAGAGAGGTGTAAACTGGACTTGTCATTGCAGTGATCTCACCGAGAGGAGAAAACTGAGGCTTTCACTGCTGTGGCTTATCAGAGGGGATGAATTCTGACTTGTCTTTGATATCATGTCACAGAGAGGAGAAAACTGGCACTATCACCGCTGTAAATGTTACAGATAAGTGTAAGTTGGGCTTGTTCAATCTGTGGGGTGACAGAAAGGGTGAAATTTGGCCTGTCAGTGCTGTGATGTCGTAATGGGTGGAAAGTGCATCTTTGACTGCTGTGCTGTCACAGGCAGGCGTAAATTGGGGTTCCCACAGTTGTGATGTCACACAGAGGGGAAAACTGGGGCTATCACAGCTGTGGAGTCTCAGAGAAAGTAACACAGGTGTTATGACTTGTCTGTTGCCACAAAGGAGATGGAATTGGGGTTGTCATGCCTATGGTATGTCAGAGAGGTTTTAATTGGTTCTGTCTGTTCTGGGATGTCACAGAGCGGGGAATAATGGGTCTGTCAGTGCTGTGGTGTTCCATCAGAGCTGAAATTAAGGCTGCCATGGCTGTGATGTCACGATAGAGGAAACCTGAGTCTGTCCCTGCTGTGGTGTCACAGAGAGGGGAAAACTGGGGCTGATCACTGTTGTGCAGTGACAGAGAAATTTACAGAGGTGCTATGACTTGTCTGTTGCCACACAGGGAATAGAATTGGGGTTGTTCGGGCTGTGGTATCACAGAGAGTTTTAAATTGGTTCTGTCATGATTGTGATGTCCCAGAGAGGGGAATAATGCGTCTGTCACCACTGTGGTGTCACAGACAGGCGTAATTTAGAGTTGTCACTGCAGTAATGTCACAGAGACCTTGAACTGGGTCCCTCATTGGTGTGATGTCACACACAGAGAGGAGAATACTGAGGCTGCCGCTGCTCTGGTGTCACAGAGAGGAGTAGTTTTGGCCTGTCACTGCTGTGATGTCAGAGAGAGGGGAAAGCGGGTCTGTCACTGCTGCGGTGTTCCAAAGGGGATGAATTTGAGGCTGTCCTAAGTGTGATGTCACAGAGAGGGGAAAATTGAGGCAGCCACTACTGTGGTGTCACAGAGAGGCGTAAATTAGAGTTGTCAGTGCTGTGATGTCACAGGGAGGCGAAAATTGGGCCTCTCTCAGATGTGATGTCACAGAGAGAGGCGTAATGGATCTGTGAGTGCTGTGGTGTCACCGAGAGGCATAAATTAGAGTTGTCAGTGCAGTGATGTCACGGAGAGGAGAAACTGGGTCCCTCATTGGTGTGATGTCACAGATAGAGGAAACCTGAGTCTGCCACTGCAGTGATGTCACGGAGAGGGGAAAACTGGGGCTATCCCAGCTGTGGAGTCTCAGAGAAATTATCACAGGTGCTATGACTTGTCTGTTGCCACAAAGGAGATGGAATTGGGGTTGTCATGGCTATGATATCACAGAGAGGTTTTAATTGGTTCTGTCTCTTCTGTGATGTCACAGAGAGGGGAATTACGGGTCTGTCACTGCTGTGGTGTTCCTTTGGGGCTGAAATTAAGGCTGCCGTGGCTGTGATGTCACAGATAGAGGCAACCTGAGTCTGTCCCTGCTGTGGTGTCACAGAGAGGGGAAAACTGGGGCTGATCACTGTTGTGCAGTGAAAGTTACACAGGTGCTATGACTTGTCTGTTGCCACACAGGGAATGGAATTGGGGTTGTTCATGCTGTGGTATCACAGGGAGATTTAAATTGGTTCTGTCATGACTGTGATGTCCCAGAGAGGGGAATAATGCGTCTGTCACCACTGTGGTGTCGCAGAGAGGTGTAAACTGGACTTGTCATTGCAGTGATCTCACCGAGAGGAGAAAACTGAGGCTTTCACTGCTGTGGCTTATCAGAGGGGATGAATTCTGACTTGTCTTTGATATCATGTCACAGAGAGGAGAAAACTGGCACTATCACCGCTGTAAATGTTACAGATAAGTGTAAGTTGGGCTTGTTCAATCTGTGGGGTGACAGAAAGGGTGAAATTTGGCCTCTCAGTGCAGTGATGTCATAATGGGTGGAAAGTGCATCTTTGACTGCTGTGCTGTCACAGGCAGGCGTAAATTGGGGTTCCCACAGTTGTGATGTCACAGAGAGGGGAAAACTGGGGCTATCACAGCTGTGGAGTCTCAGAGAAAGTAACACAGGTGTTATGACTTGTCTGTTGCCACAAAGGAGATGGAATTGGGGTTGTCATGCCTATGGTATGTCAGAGAGGTTTTAATTGGTTCTGTCTGTTCTGGGATGTCACAGAGCGGGGAATAATGGGTCTGTCAGTGCTGTGGTGTTCCATCAGAGCTGAAATTAAGGCTGCCATGGCTGTGATGTCACGATAGAGGAAACCTGAGTCTGTCCCTGCTGTGGTGTCACAGAGAGGGGAAAACTGGGGCTGATCACGGTTGTGCAGTGACCGAGAAATTTACAGAGGTGCTATGACTTGTCTGTTGCCACACAGGGAATAGAATTGGGGTTGTTCGGGCTGTGGTATCACAGAGAGTTTTAAATTGGTTCTGTCATGATTGTGATGTCCCAGAGAGGGGAATAATGCGTCTGTCACCACTGTGGTGTCACAGACAGGCGTAATTTAGAGTTGTCACTGCAGTAATGTCACAGAGACCTTGAACTGGGTCCCTCATTGGTGTGATGTCACACACAGAGAGGAGAATACTGAGGCTGCCGCTGCTCTGGTGTCACAGAGAGGAGTAGTTTTGGCCTGTCACTGCTGTGATGTCAGAGAGAGGGGAAAGCGGGTCTGTCACTGCTGCGGTGTTCCAAAGGGGATGAATTTGAGGCTGTCCTAAGTGTGATGTCACAGAGAGGGGAAAATTGAGGCAGCCACTACTGTGGTGTCACAGAGAGGCGTAAATTAGAGTTGTCAGTGCTGTGATGTCACAGGGAGGCGAAAATTGGGCCTCTCTCAGATGTGATGTCACAGAGAGAGGCGTAATGGATGTGTGAGTGCTGTGGTGTCACCGAGAGGCATAAATTAGAGTTGTCAGTGCAGTGATGTCACGGAGAGGAGAAACTGGGTCCCTCATTGGTGTGATGTCACAGATAGAGGAAACCTGAGTCTGCCACTGCAGTGATGTCACGGAGAGGGGAAAACTGGGGCTATCCCAGCTGTGGAGTCTCAGAGAAATTATCACAGGTGCTATGACTTGTCTGTTGCCACAAAGGAGATGGAATTGGGGTTGTCATGGCTATGATATCACAGAGAGGTTTTAATCGGTTCTGTCTCTTCTGTGATGTCACAGAGAGGGGAATTACGGGTCTGTCACTGCTGTGGTGTTCCTTTGGGGCTGAAATTAAGGCTGCCGTGGCTGTGATGTCACAGATAGAGGCAACCTGAGTCTGTCCCTGCTGTGGTGTCACAGAGAGGGGAAAACTGGGGCTGATCACTGTTGTGCAGTGAAATTTACAGAGGTGCTATGACTTGTCTGTTGCCACACAGGGAATGGAATTGGGGTTGTTCATGCTGTGGTATCACAGGGAGATTTAAATTGGTTCTGTCATGACTGTGATGTCCCAGAGAGGGGAATAATGCGTCTGTCACCACTGTGGTGTCGCAGAGAGGTGTAAACTGGACTTGTCATTGCAGTGATCTCACCGAGAGGAGAAAACTGAGGCTTTCACTGCTGTGGCTTATCAGAGGGGATGAATTCTGACTTGTCTTTGATATCATGTCACAGAGAGGAGAAAACTGGCACTATCACCGCTGTAAATGTTACAGATAAGTGTAAGTTGGGCTTGTTCAATCTGTGGGGTGACAGAAAGGGTGAAATTTGGCCTCTCAGTGCAGTGATGTCATAATGGGTGGAAAGTGCATCTTTGACTGCTGTGCTGTCACAGGCAGGCGTAAATTGGGGTTCCCACAGTTGTGATGTCACAGAGAGGGGAAAACTGGGGCTATCACAGCTGTGGAGTCTCAGAGAAAGTAACACAGGTGTTATGACTTGTCTGTTGCCACAAAGGAGATGGAATTGGGGTTGTCATGCCTATGGTATGTCAGAGAGGTTTTAATTGGTTCTGTCTGTTCTGGGATGTCACAGAGCGGGGAATAATGGGTCTGTCAGTGCTGTGGTGTTCCATCAGAGCTGAAATTAAGGCTGCCATGGCTGTGATGTCACGATAGAGGAAACCTGAGTCTGTCCCTGCTGTGGTGTCACAGAGAGGGGAAAACTGGGGCTGATCACTGTTGTGCAGTGACAGAGAAATTTACAGAGGTGCTATGACTTGTCTGTTGCCACACAGGGAATAGAATTGGGGTTGTTCGGGCTGTGGTATCACAGAGAGTTTTAAATTGGTTCTGTCATGATTGTGATGTCCCAGAGAGGGGAATAATGCGTCTGTCACCACTGTGGTGTCACAGACAGGCGTAATTTAGAGTTGTCACTGCAGTAATGTCACAGAGACCTTGAACTGGGTCCCTCATTGGTGTGATGTCACACACAGAGAGGAGAATACTGAGGCTGCCGCTGCTCTGGTGTCACAGAGAGGAGTAGTTTTGGCCTGTCACTGCTGTGATGTCAGAGAGAGGGGAAAGCGGGTCTGTCACTGCTGCGGTGTTCCAAAGGGGATGAATTTGAGGCTGTCCTAAGTGTGATGTCACAGAGAGGGGAAAATTGAGGCAGCCACTACTGTGGTGTCACAGAGAGGCGTAAATTAGAGTTGTCAGTGCTGTGATGTCACAGGGAGGCGAAAATTGGGCCTCTCTCAGATGTGATGTCACAGAGAGAGGCGTAATGGATCTGTGAGTGCTGTGGTGTCACCGAGAGGCATAAATTAGAGTTGTCAGTGCAGTGATGTCACGGAGAGGAGAAACTGGGTCCCTCATTGGTGTGATGTCACAGATAGAGGAAACCTGAGTCTGCCACTGCAGTGATGTCACGGAGAGGGGAAAACTGGGGCTATCCCAGCTGTGGAGTCTCAGAGAAATTATCACAGGTGCTATGACTTGTCTGTTGCCACAAAGGAGATGGAATTGGGGTTGTCATGGCTATGATATCACAGAGAGGTTTTAATCGGTTCTGTCTCTTCTGTGATGTCACAGAGAGGGGAATTACGGGTCTGTCACTGCTGTGGTGTTCCTTTGGGGCTGAAATTAAGGCTGCCGTGGCTGTGATGTCACAGATAGAGGCAACCTGAGTCTGTCCCTGCTGTGGTGTCACAGAGAGGGGAAAACTGGGGCTGATCACTGTTGTGCAGTGAAAGTTACACAGGTGCTATGACTTGTCTGTTGCCACACAGGGAATGGAATTGGGGTTGTTCATGCTGTGGTATCACAGGGAGATTTAAATTGGTTCTGTCATGACTGTGATGTCCCAGAGAGGGGAATAATGCGTCTGTCACCACTGTGGTGTCGCAGAGAGGTGTAAACTGGACTTGTCATTGCAGTGATCTCACCGAGAGGAGAAAACTGAGGCTTTCACTGCTGTGGCTTATCAGAGGGGATGAATTCTGACTTGTCTTTGATATCATGTCACAGAGAGGAGAAAACTGGCACTATCACCGCTGTAAATGTTACAGATAAGTGTAAGTTGGGCTTGTTCAATCTGTGGGGTGACAGAAAGGGTGAAATTTGGCCTCTCAGTGCAGTGATGTCATAATGGGTGGAAAGTGCATCTTTGACTGCTGTGCTGTCACAGGCAGGCGTAAATTGGGGTTCCCACAGTTGTGATGTCACAGAGAGGGGAAAACTGGGGCTATCACAGCTGTGGAGTCTCAGAGAAAGTAACACAGGTGTTATGACTTGTCTGTTGCCACAAAGGAGATGGAATTGGGGTTGTCATGCCTATGGTATGTCAGAGAGGTTTTAATTGGTTCTGTCTGTTCTGGGATGTCACAGAGCGGGGAATAATGGGTCTGTCAGTGCTGTGGTGTTCCATCAGAGCTGAAATTAAGGCTGCCATGGCTGTGATGTCACGATAGAGGAAACCTGAGTCTTTCCCTGCTGTGGTGTCACAGAGAGGGGAAAACTGGGGCTGATCACTGTTGTGCAGTGAAAGTTACACAGGTGCTATGACTTGTCTGTTGCCACACAGGGAATGGAATTGGGGTTGTTCATGCTGTGGTATCACAGGGAGATTTAAATTGGTTCTGTCATGACTGTGATGTCCCAGAGAGGGGAATAATGCGTCTGTCACCACTGTGGTGTCGCAGAGAGGTGTAAACTGGACTTGTCATTGCAGTGATCTCACCGAGAGGAGAAAACTGAGGCTTTCACTGCTGTGGCTTATCAGAGGGGATGAATTCTGACTTGTCTTTGATATCATGTCACAGAGAGGAGAAAACTGGCACTATCACCGCTGTAAATGTTACAGATAAGTGTAAGTTGGGCTTGTTCAATCTGTGGGGTGACAGAAAGGGTGAAATTTGGCCTCTCAGTGCAGTGATGTCATAATGGGTGGAAAGTGCATCTTTGACTGCTGTGCTGTCACAGGCAGGCGTAAATTGGGGTTCCCACAGTTGTGATGTCACAGAGAGGGGAAAACTGGGGCTATCACAGCTGTGGAGTCTCAGAGAAAGTAACACAGGTGTTATGACTTGTCTGTTGCCACAAAGGAGATGGAATTGGGGTTGTCATGCCTATGGTATGTCAGAGAGGTTTTAATTGGTTCTGTCTGTTCTGGGATGTCACAGAGCGGGGAATAATGGGTCTGTCAGTGCTGTGGTGTTCCATCAGAGCTGAAATTACGGCTGCCATGGCTGTGATGTCACGAGAGAGGAAACCTGAGTCTGTCCCTGCTGTGGTGTCACAGAGAGGGGAAAACTGGGGCTGATCACTGTTGTGCAGTGACAGAGAAATTTACAGAGGTGCTATGACTTGTCTGTTGCCACACAGGGAATAGAATTGGGGTTGTTCGGGCTGTGGTATCACAGAGAGTTTTAAATTGGTTCTGTCATGATTGTGATGTCCCAGAGAGGGGAATAATGCGTCTGTCACCACTGTGGTGTCACAGACAGGTGTAATTTAGAGTTGTCACTGCAGTAATGTCACAGAGACCTTGAACTGGGTCCCTCATTGGTGTGATGTCACACACAGAGAGGAGAATACTGAGGCTGCCGCTGCTCTGGTGTCACAGAGAGGAGTAGTTTTGGCCTGTCACTGCTGTGATGTCAGAGAGAGGGGAAAGCGGGTCTGTCACTGCTGCGGTGTTCCAAAGGGGATGAATTTGAGGCTGTCCTAAGTGTGATGTCACAGAGAGGGGAAAATTGAGGCAGCCACTACTGTGGTGTCACAGAGAGGCGTAAATTAGAGTTGTCAGTGCTGTGATGTCACAGGGAGGCGAAAATTGGGCCTCTCTCAGATGTGATGTCACAGAGAGAGGCGTAATGGATCTGTGAGTGCTGTGGTGTCACCGAGAGGCATAAATTAGAGTTGTCAGTGCAGTGATGTCACGGAGAGGAGAAACTGGGTCCCTCATTGGTGTGATGTCACAGATAGAGGAAACCTGAGTCTGCCACTGCAGTGATGTCACGGAGAGGGGAAAACTGGGGCTATCCCAGCTGTGGAGTCTCAGAGAAATTATCACAGGTGCTATGACTTGTCTGTTGCCACAAAGGAGATGGAATTGGGGTTGTCATGGCTATGATATCACAGAGAGGTTTTAATCGGTTCTGTCTCTTCTGTGATGTCACAGAGAGGGGAATTACGGGTCTGTCACTGCTGTGGTGTTCCTTTGGGGCTGAAATTAAGGCTGCCGTGGCTGTGATGTCACAGATAGAGGCAACCTGAGTCTGTCCCTGCTGTGGTGTCACAGAGAGGGGAAAACTGGGGCTGATCACTGTTGTGCAGTGAAATTTACAGAGGTGCTATGACTTGTCTGTTGCCACACAGGGAATGGAATTGGGGTTGTTCATGCTGTGGTATCACAGGGAGATTTAAATTGGTTCTGTCATGACTGTGATGTCCCAGAGAGGGGAATAATGCGTCTGTCAACACTGTGGTGTCGCAGAGAGGTGTAAACTGGACTTGTCATTGCAGTGATCTCACCGAGAGGAGAAAACTGAGGCTTTCACTGCTGTGGCTTATCAGAGGGGATGAATTCTGACTTGTCTTTGATATCATGTCACAGAGAGGAGAAAACTGGCACTATCACCGCTGTAAATGTTACAGATAAGTGTAAGTTGGGCTTGTTCAATCTGTGGGGTGACAGAAAGGGTGAAATTTGGCCTCTCAGTGCAGTGATGTCATAATGGGTGGAAAGTGCATCTTTGACTGCTGTGCTGTCACAGGCAGGCGTAAATTGGGGTTCCCACAGTTGTGATGTCACAGAGAGGGGAAAACTGGGGCTATCACAGCTGTGGAGTCTCAGAGAAAGTAACACAGGTGTTATGACTTGTCTGTTGCCACAAAGGAGATGGAATTGGGGTTGTCATGCCTATGGTATGTCAGAGAGGTTTTAATTGGTTCTGTCTGTTCTGGGATGTCACAGAGCGGGGAATAATGGGTCTGTCAGTGCTGTGGTGTTCCATCAGAGCTGAAATTAAGGCTGCCATGGCTGTGATGTCACGATAGAGGAAACCTGAGTCTGTCCCTGCTGTGGTGTCACAGAGAGGGGAAAACTGGGGCTGATCACTGTTGTGCAGTGACAGAGAAATTTACAGAGGTGCTATGACTTGTCTGTTGCCACACAGGGAATAGAATTGGGGTTGTTCGGGCTGTGGTATCACAGAGAGTTTTAAATTGGTTCTGTCATGATTGTGATGTCCCAGAGAGGGGAATAATGCGTCTGTCACCACTGTGGTGTCACAGACAGGCGTAATTTATAGTTGTCACTGCAGTAATGTCACAGAGACCTTGAACTGGGTCCCTCATTGGTGTGATGTCACACACAGAGAGGAGAATACTGAGGCTGCCGCTGCTCTGGTGTCACAGAGAGGAGTAGTTTTGGCCTGTCACTGCTGTGATGTCAGAGAGAGGGGAAAGCGGGTCTGTCACTGCTGCGGTGTTCCAAAGGGGATGAATTTGAGGCTGTCCTAAGTGTGATGTCACAGAGAGGGGAAAATTGAGGCAGCCACTACTGTGGTGTCACAGAGAGGCGTAAATTAGAGTTGTCAGTGCTGTGATGTCACAGGGAGGCGAAAATTGGGCCTCTCTCAGATGTGATGTCACAGAGAGAGGCGTAATGGATCTGTGAGTGCTGTGGTGTCACCGAGAGGCATAAATTAGAGTTGTCAGTGCAGTGATGTCACGGAGAGGAGAAACTGGGTCCCTCATTGGTGTGATGTCACAGATAGAGGAAACCTGAGTCTGCCACTGCAGTGATGTCACGGAGAGGGGAAAACTGGGGCTATCCCAGCTGTGGAGTCTCAGAGAAATTATCACAGGTGCTATGACTTGTCTGTTGCCACAAAGGAGATGGAATTGGGGTTGTCATGGCTATGATATCACAGAGAGGTTTTAATCGGTTCTGTCTCTTCTGTGATGTCACAGAGAGGGGAATTACGGGTCTGTCACTGCTGTGGTGTTCCTTTGGGGCTGAAATTAAGGCTGCCGTGGCTGTGATGTCACAGATAGAGGAAACCTGAGTCTGTCCCTGCTGTGGTGTCACAGAGAGGGGAAAACTGGGGCTGATCACTGTTGTGCAGTGAAAGTTACACAGGTGCTATGACTTGTCTGTTGCCACACAGGGAATGGAATTGGGGTTGTTAGGGCTGTGGTATCACAGAGAGATTTAAATTGGTTCTGTCATGACTGTGATGTCCCAGAGAGGGGAATAATGAGTCTGTCACCACTGTGGTGTCGCAGAGAGGTGTAAACTGGACTTGTCATTGCAGTGATCTCACCGAGAGGAGAAAACTGAGGCTTTCACTGCTGTGGCTTATCAGAGGGGATGAATTCTGACTTGTCTTTGATATCATGTCACAGAGAGGAGAAAACTGGCACTATCACCGCTGTAAATGTTACAGATAAGTGTAAGTTGGGCTTGTTCAATCTGTGGGGTGACAGAAAGGGTGAAATTTGGCCTGTCAGTGCTGTGATGTCATAATGGGTGGAAAGTGCATCTTTGACTGCTGTGCTGTCACAGGCAGGCGTAAATTGGGGTTCCCACAGTTGTGATGTCACAGAGAGGGGAAAACTGGGGCTATCACAGCTGTGGAGTCTCAGAGAAAGTAACACAGGTGTTATGACTTGTCTGTTGCCACAAAGGAGATGGAATTGGGGTTGTCATGCCTATGGTATGTCAGAGAGGTTTTAATTGGTTCTGTCTGTTCTGGGATGTCACAGAGCGGGGAATAATGGGTCTGTCAGTGCTGTGGTGTTCCATCAGAGCTGAAATTAAGGCTGCCATGGCTGTGATGTCACGATAGAGGAAACCTGAGTCTGTCCCTGCTGTGGTGTCACAGAGAGGGGAAAACTGGGGCTGATCACTGTTGTGCAGTGACAGAGAAATTTACAGAGGTGCTATGACTTGTCTGTTGCCACACAGGGAATAGAATTGGGGTTGTTCGGGCTGTGGTATCACAGAGAGTTTTAAATTGGTTCTGTCATGATTGTGATGTCCCAGAGAGGGGAATAATGCGTCTGTCACCACTGTGGTGTCACAGACAGGCGTAATTTAGAGTTGTCACTGCAGTAATGTCACAGAGACCTTGAACTGGGTCCCTCATTGGTGTGATGTCACACACAGAGAGGAGAATACTGAGGCTGCCGCTGCTCTGGTGTCACAGAGAGGAGTAGTTTTGGCCTGTCACTGCTGTGATGTCAGAGAGAGGGGAAAGCGGGTCTGTCACTGCTGCGGTGTTCCAAAGGGGATGAATTTGAGGCTGTCCTAAGTGTGATGTCACAGAGAGGGGAAAATTGAGGCAGCCACTACTGTGGTGTCACAGAGAGGCGTAAATTAGAGTTGTCAGTGCTGTGATGTCACAGGGAGGAGAAAATTGGGCCTCTCTCAGATGTGATGTCACAGAGAGAGGCGTAATGGATCTGTGAGTGCTGTGGTGTCACCGAGAGGCATAAATTAGAGTTGTCAGTGCAGTGATGTCACGGAGAGGAGAAACTGGGTCCCTCATTGGTGTGATGTCAGAGATAGAGGAAACCTGAGTCTGCCACTGCAGTGATGTCACGGAGAGGGGAAAACTGGGGCTATCCCAGCTGTGGAGTCTCAGAGAAATTATCACAGGTGCTATGACTTGTCTGTTGCCACAAAGGAGATGGAATTGGGGTTGTCATGGCTATGATATCACAGAGAGGTTTTAATCGGTTCTGTCTCTTCTGTGATGTCACAGAGAGGGGAATTACGGGTCTGTCACTGCTGTGGTGTTCCTTTGGGGCTGAAATTAAGGCTGCCGTGGCTGTGATGTCACAGATAGAGGAAACCTGAGTCTGTCCCTGCTGTGGTGTCACAGAGAGGGGAAAACTGGGGCTGATCACTGTTGTGCAGTGAAAGTTACACAGGTGCTATGACTTGTCTGTTGCCACACAGGGAATGGAATTGGGGTTGTTAGGGCTGTGGTATCACAGAGAGATTTAAATTGGTTCTGTCATGACTGTGATGTCCCAGAGAGGGGAATAATGAGTCTGTCACCACTGTGGTGTCGCAGAGAGGTGTAAACTGGACTTGTCATTGCAGTGATCTCACCGAGAGGAGAAAACTGAGGCTTTCACTGCTGTGGCTTATCAGAGGGGATGAATTCTGACTTGTCTTTGATATCATGTCACAGAGAGGAGAAAACTGGCACTATCACCGCTGTAAATGTTACAGATAAGTGTAAGTTGGGCTTGTTCAATCTGTGGGGTGACAGAAAGGGTGAAATTTGGCCTGTCAGTGCTGTGATGTCATAATGGGTGGAAAGTGCATCTTTGACTGCTGTGCTGTCACAGGCAGGCGTAAATTGGGGTTCCCACAGTTGTGATGTCACAGAGAGGGGAAAACTGGGGCTATCACAGCTGTGGAGTCTCAGAGAAAGTAACACAGGTGTTATGACTTGTCTGTTGCCACAAAGGAGATGGAATTGGGGTTGTCATGCCTATGGTATGTCAGAGAGGTTTTAATTGGTTCTGTCTGTTCTGGGATGTCACAGAGCGGGGAATAATGGGTCTGTCAGTGCTGTGGTGTTCCATCAGAGCTGAAATTAAGGCTGCCATGGCTGTGATGTCACGATAGAGGAAACCTGAGTCTGTCCCTGCTGTGGTGTCACAGAGAGGGGAAAACTGGGGCTGATCACTGTTGTGCAGTGACAGAGAAATTTACAGAGGTGCTATGACTTGTCTGTTGCCACACAGGGAATAGAATTGGGGTTGTTCGGGCTGTGGTATCACAGAGAGTTTTAAATTGGTTCTGTCATGATTGTGATGTCCCAGAGAGGGGAATAATGCGTCTGTCACCACTGTGGTGTCACAGACAGGCGTAATTTAGAGTTGTCACTGCAGTAATGTCACAGAGACCTTGAACTGGGTCCCTCATTGGTGTGATGTCACACACAGAGAGGAGAATACTGAGGCTGCCGCTGCTCTGGTGTCACAGAGAGGAGTAGTTTTGGCCTGTCACTGCTGTGATGTCAGAGAGAGGGGAAAGCGGGTCTGTCACTGCTGCGGTGTTCCAAAGGGGATGAATTTGAGGCTGTCCTAAGTGTGATGTCACAGAGAGGGGAAAATTGAGGCAGCCACTACTGTGGTGTCACAGAGAGGCGTAAATTAGAGTTGTCAGTGCTGTGATGTCACAGGGAGGCGAAAATTGGGCCTCTCTCAGATGTGATGTCACAGAGAGAGGCGTAATGGATCTGTGAGTGCTGTGGTGTCACCGAGAGGCATAAATTAGAGTTGTCAGTGCAGTGATGTCACGGAGAGGAGAAACTGGGTCCCTCATTGGTGTGATGTCACAGATAGAGGAAACCTGAGTCTGCCACTGCAGTGATGTCACGGAGAGGGGAAAACTGGGGCTATCCCAGCTGTGGAGTCTCAGAGAAATTATCACAGGTGCTATGACTTGTCTGTTGCCACAAAGGAGATGGAATTGGGGTTGTCATGGCTATGATATCACAGAGAGGTTTTAATCGGTTCTGTCTCTTCTGTGATGTCACAGAGAGGGGAATTACGTCTCTGTCACTGCTGTGGTGTTCCTTTGGGGCTGAAATTAAGGCTGCCGTGGCTGTGATGTCACAGATAGAGGCAACCTGAGTCTGTCCCTGCTGTGGTGTCACAGAGAGGGGAAAACTGGGGCTGATCACGGTTGTGCAGTGAAAGTTACACAGGTGCTATGACTTGTCTGTTGCCACACAGGGAATGGAATTGGGGTTGTTCATGCTGTGGTATCACAGGGAGATTTAAATTGGTTCTGTCATGACTGTGATGTCCCAGAGAGGGGAATAATGCGTCTGTCACCACTGTGGTGTCGCAGAGAGGTGTAAACTGGACTTGTCATTGCAGTGATCTCACCGAGAGGAGAAAACTGAGGCTTTCACTGCTGTGGCTTATCAGAGGGGATGAATTCTGACTTGTCTTTGATATCATGTCACAGAGAGGAGAAAACTGGCACTATCACCGCTGTAAATGTTACAGATAAGTGTAAGTTGGGCTTGTTCAATCTGTGGGGTGACAGAAAGGGTGAAATTTGGCCTCTCAGTGCAGTGATGTCATAATGGGTGGAAAGTGCATCTTTGACTGCTGTGCTGTCACAGGCAGGCGTAAATTGGGGTTCCCACAGTTGTGATGTCACAGAGAGGGGAAAACTGGGGCTATCACAGCTGTGGAGTCTCAGAGAAAGTAACACAGGTGTTATGACTTGTCTGTTGCCACAAAGGAGATGGAATTGGGGTTGTCATGCCTATGGTATGTCAGAGAGGTTTTAATTGGTTCTGTCTGTTCTGGGATGTCACAGAGCGGGGAATAATGGGTCTGTCAGTGCTGTGGTGTTCCATCAGAGCTGAAATTAAGGCTGCCATGGCTGTGATGTCACGATAGAGGAAACCTGAGTCTGTCCCTGCTGTGGTGTCACAGAGAGGGGAAAACTGGGGCTGATCACTGTTGTGCAGTGACAGAGAAATTTACAGAGGTGCTATGACTTGTCTGTTGCCACACAGGGAATAGAATTGGGGTTGTTCGGGCTGTGGTATCACAGAGAGTTTTAAATTGGTTCTGTCATGATTGTGATGTCCCAGAGAGGGGAATAATGCGTCTGTCACCACTGTGGTGTCACAGACAGGCGTAATTTAGAGTTGTCACTGCAGTAATGTCACAGAGACCTTGAACTGGGTCCCTCATTGGTGTGATGTCACACACAGAGAGGAGAATACTGAGGCTGCCGCTGCTCTGGTGTCACAGAGAGGAGTAGTTTTGGCCTGTCACTGCTGTGATGTCAGAGAGAGGGGAAAGCGGGTCTGTCACTGCTGCGGTGTTCCAAAGGGGATGAATTTGAGGCTGTCCTAAGTGTGATGTCACAGAGAGGGGAAAATTGAGGCAGCCACTACTGTGGTGTCACAGAGAGGCGTAAATTAGAGTTGTCAGTGCTGTGATGTCACAGGGAGGCGAAAATTGGGCCTCTCTCAGATGTGATGTCACAGAGAGAGGCGTAATGGATCTGTGAGTGCTGTGGTGTCACCGAGAGGCATAAATTAGAGTTGTCAGTGCAGTGATGTCACGGAGAGGAGAAACTGGGTCCCTCATTGGTGTGATGTCACAGATAGAGGAAACCTGAGTCTGCCACTGCAGTGATGTCACGGAGAGGGGAAAACTGGGGCTATCCCAGCTGTGGAGTCTCAGAGAAATTATCACAGGTGCTATGACTTGTCTGTTGCCACAAAGGAGATGGAATTGGGGTTGTCATGGCTATGATATCACAGAGAGGTTTTAATCGGTTCTGTCTCTTCTGTGATGTCACAGAGAGGGGAATTACGGGTCTGTCACTGCTGTGGTGTTCCTTTGGGGCTGAAATTAAGGCTGCCGTGGCTGTGATGTCACAGATAGAGGCAACCTGAGTCTGTCCCTGCTGTGGTGTCACAGAGAGGGGAAAACTGGGGCTGATCACTGTTGTGCAGTGAAAGTTACACAGGTGCTATGACTTGTCTGTTGCCACACAGGGAATGGAATTGGGGTTGTTAGGGCTGTGGTATCACAGAGAGATTTAAATTGGTTCTGTCATGACTGTGATGTCCCAGAGAGGGGAATAATGCGTCTGTCACCACTGTGGTGTCGCAGAGAGGTGTAAACTGGACTTGTCATTGCAGTGATCTCACCGAGAGGAGAAAACTGAGGCTTTCACTGCTGTGGCTTATCAGAGGGGATGAATTCTGACTTGTCTTTGATATCATGTCACAGAGAGGAGAAAACTGGCACTATCACCGCTGTAAATGTTACAGATAAGTGTAAGTTGGGCTTGTTCAATCTGTGGGGTGACAGAAAGGGTGAAATTTGGCCTGTCAGTGCTGTGATGTCGTAATGGGTGGAAAGTGCATCTTTGACTGCTGTGCTGTCACAGGCAGGCGTAAATTGGGGTTCCCACAGTTGTGATGTCACAGAGAGGGGAAAACTGGGGCTATCACAGCTGTGGAGTCTCAGAGAAAGTAACACAGGTGTTATGACTTGTCTGTTGCCACAAAGGAGATGGAATTGGGGTTGTCATGCCTATGGTATGTCAGAGAGGTTTTAATTGGTTCTGTCTGTTCTGGGATGTCACAGAGCGGGGAATAATGGGTCTGTCAGTGCTGTGGTGTTCCATCAGAGCTGAAATTAAGGCTGCCATGGCTGTGATGTCACGATAGAGGAAACCTGAGTCTGTCCCTGCTGTGGTGTCACAGAGAGGGGAAAACTGGGGCTGATCACTGTTGTGCAGTGACAGAGAAATTTACAGAGGTGCTATGACTTGTCTGTTGCCCCACAGGGAATAGAATTGGGGTTGTTCGGGCTGTGGTATCACAGAGAGTTTTAAATTGGTTCTGTCATGATTGTGATGTCCCAGAGAGGGGAATAATGCGTCTGTCACCACTGTGGTGTCACAGACAGGCGTAATTTAGAGTTGTCACTGCAGTAATGTCACAGAGACCTTGAACTGGGTCCCTCATTGGTGTGATGTCACACACAGAGAGGAGAATACTGAGGCTGCCGCTGCTCTGGTGTCACAGTGAGGAGTAGTTTTGGCCTGTCACTGCTGTGATGTCAGAGAGAGGGGAAAGCGGGTCTGTCACTGCTGCGGTGTTCCAAAGGGGATGAATTTGAGGCTGTCCTAAGTGTGATGTCACAGAGAGGGGAAAATTGAGGCAGCCACTACTGTGGTGTCACAGAGAGGCGTAAATTAGAGTTGTCAGTGCTGTGATGTCACAGGGAGGCGAAAATTGGGCCTCTCTCAGATGTGATGTCACAGAGAGAGGCGTAATGGATCTGTGAGTGCTGTGGTGTCACCGAGAGGCATAAATTAGAGTTGTCAGTGCAGTGATGTCACGGAGAGGAGAAACTGGGTCCCTCATTGGTGTGATGTCACAGATAGAGGAAACCTGAGTCTGCCACTGCAGTGATGTCACGGAGAGGGGAAAACTGGGGCTATCCCAGCTGTGGAGTCTCAGAGAAATTATCACAGGTGCTATGACTTGTCTGTTGCCACAAAGGAGATGGAATTGGGGTTGTCATGGCTATGATATCACAGAGAGGTTTTAATCGGTTCTGTCTCTTCTGTGATGTCACGGAGAGGGGAATTACGGGTCTGTCACTGCTGTGGTGTTCCTTTGGGGCTGAAATTCAGGCTGCCGTGGCTGTGATGTCACAGATAGAGGAAACCTGAGTCTGTCCCTGCTGTGGTGTCACAGAGAGGGGAAAACTGGGGCTGATCACGGTTGTGCAGTGAAAGTTACACAGGTGCTATGACTTGTCTGTTGCCACACAGGGAATGGAATTGGGGTTGTTCGGGCTGTGGTATCACAGAGAGATTTAAATTGGTTCTGTCATGACTGTGATGTCCCAGAGAGGGGAATAATGCGTCTGTCACCACTGTGGTGTCGCAGAGAGGTGTAAACTGGACTTGTCATTGCAGTGATCTCACCGAGAGGAGAAAACTGAGGCTTTCACTGCTGTGGCTTATCAGAGGGGATGAATTCTGACTTGTCTTTGATATCATGTCACAGAGAGGAGAAAACTGGCACTATCACCGCTGTAAATGTTACAGATAAGTGTAAGTTGGGCTTGTTCAATCTGTGGGGTGACAGAAAGGGTGAAATTTGGCCTGTCAGTGCTGTGATGTCATAATGGGTGGAAAGTGCATCTTTGACTGCTGTGCTGTCACAGGCAGGCGTAAATTGGGGTTCCCACAGTTGTGATGTCACAGAGAGGGGAAAATTGGGGCTATCACAGCTGTGGAGTCTCAGAGAAAGTAACACAGGTATTATGACTTGTCTGTTGCCACAAAGGAGATGGAATTGGGGTTGTCATGCCTATGGTATGTCAGAGAGGTTTTAATTGGTTCTGTCTGTTCTGTGATGTCACAGAGCGGGGAATAATGGGTCTGTCAGTGCTGTGGTGTTCCATCAGAGCTGAAATTAAGGCTGCCATGGCTGTGATGTCACGATAGAGGAAACCTGAGTCTGTCCCTGCTGTGGTGTCACAGAGAGGGGAAAACTGGGGCTGATCACTGTTGTGCAGTGACAGAGAAATTTACAGAGGTGCTATGACTTGTCTGTTGCCACACAGGGAATAGAATTGGGGTTGTTCGGGCTGTGGTATCACAGAGAGTTTTAAATTGGTTCTGTCATGATTGTGATGTCCCAGAGAGGGGAATAATGCGTCTGTCACCACTGTGGTGTCACAGACAGGCGTAATTTAGAGTTGTCACTGCAGTAATGTCACAGAGACCTTGAACTGGGTCCCTCATTGGTGTGATGTCACACACAGAGAGGAGAATACTGAGGCTGCCGCTGCTCTGGTGTCACAGAGAGGAGTAGTTTTGGCCTGTCACTGCTGTGATGTCAGAGAGAGGGGAAAGCGGGTCTGTCACTGCTGCGGTGTTCCAAAGGGGATGAATTTGAGGCTGTCCTAAGTGTGATGTCACAGAGAGGGGAAAATTGAGGCAGCCACTACTGTGGTGTCACAGAGAGGCGTAAATTAGAGTTGTCAGTGCTGTGATGTCACAGGGAGGCGAAAATTGGGCCTCTCTCAGATGTGATGTCACAGAGAGAGGCGTAATGGATCTGTGAGTGCTGTGGTGTCACCGAGAGGCATAAATTAGAGTTGTCAGTGCAGTGATGTCACGGAGAGGAGAAACTGGGTCCCTCATTGGTGTGATGTCACAGATAGAGGAAACCTGAGTCTGCCACTGCAGTGATGTCACGGAGAGGGGAAAACTGGGGCTATCCCAGCTGTGGAGTCTCAGAGAAATTATCACAGGTGCTATGACTTGTCTGTTGCCACAAAGGAGATGGAATTGGGGTTGTCATGGCTATGATATCACAGAGAGGTTTTAATCGGTTCTGTCTCTTCTGTGATGTCACGGAGAGGGGAATTACGGGTCTGTCACTGCTGTGGTGTTCCTTTGGGGCTGAAATTAAGGCTGCCGTGGCTGTGATGTCACAGATAGAGGCAACCTGAGTCTGTCCCTGCTGTGGTGTCACAGAGAGGGGAAAACTGGGGCTGATCACGGTTGTGCAGTGAAAGTTACACAGGTGCTATGACTTGTCTGTTGCCACACAGGGAATGGAATTGGGGTTGTTCATGCTGTGGTATCACAGGGAGATTTAAATTGGTTCTGTCATGACTGTGATGTCCCAGAGAGGGGAATAATGCGTCTGTCACCACTGTGGTGTCGCAGAGAGGTGTAAACTGGACTTGTCATTGCAGTGATCTCACCGAGAGGAGAAAACTGAGGCTTTCACTGCTGTGGCTTATCAGAGGGGATGAATTCTGACTTGTCTTTGATATCATGTCACAGAGAGGAGAAAACTGGCACTATCACCGCTGTAAATGTTACAGATAAGTGTAAGTTGGGCTTGTTCAATCTGTGGGGTGACAGAAAGGGTGAAATTTGGCCTCTCAGTGCAGTGATGTCATAATGGGTGGAAAGTGCATCTTTGACTGCTGTGCTGTCACAGGCAGGCGTAAATTGGGGTTCCCACAGTTGTGATGTCACAGAGAGGGGAAAACTGGGGCTATCACAGCTGTGGAGTCTCAGAGAAAGTAACACAGGTGTTATGACTTGTCTGTTGCCACAAAGGAGATGGAATTGGGGTTGTCATGCCTATGGTATGTCAGAGAGGTTTTAATTGGTTCTGTCTGTTCTGGGATGTCACAGAGCGGGGAATAATGGGTCTGTCAGTGCTGTGGTGTTCCATCAGAGCTGAAATTAAGGCTGCCATGGCTGTGATGTCACGATAGAGGAAACCTGAGTCTGTCCCTGCTGTGGTGTCACAGAGAGGGGAAAACTGGGGCTGATCACTGTTGTGCAGTGACAGAGAAATTTACAGAGGTGCTATGACTTGTCTGTTGCCACACAGGGAATAGAATTGGGGTTGTTCGGGCTGTGGTATCACAGAGAGTTTTAAATTGGTTCTGTCATGATTGTGATGTCCCAGAGAGGGGAATAATGCGTCTGTCACCACTGTGGTGTCACAGACAGGCGTAATTTAGAGTTGTCACTGCAGTAATGTCACAGAGACCTTGAACTGGGTCCCTCATTGGTGTGATGTCACACACAGAGAGGAGAATACTGAGGCTGCCGCTGCTCTGGTGTCACAGAGAGGAGTAGTTTTGGCCTGTCACTGCTGTGATGTCAGAGAGAGGGGAAAGCGGGTCTGTCACTGCTGCGGTGTTCCAAAGGGGATGAATTTGAGGCTGTCCTAAGTGTGATGTCACAGAGAGGGGAAAATTGAGGCAGCCACTACTGTGGTGTCACAGAGAGGCGTAAATTAGAGTTGTCAGTGCTGTGATGTCACAGGGAGGCGAAAATTGGGCCTCTCTCAGATGTGATGTCACAGAGAGAGGCGTAATGGATCTGTGAGTGCTGTGGTGTCACCGAGAGGCATAAATTAGAGTTGTCAGTGCAGTGATGTCACGGAGAGGAGAAACTGGGTCCCTCATTGGTGTGATGTCACAGATAGAGGAAACCTGAGTCTGCCACTGCAGTGATGTCACGGAGAGGGGAAAACTGGGGCTATCACAGCTGTGGAGTCTCAGAGAAATTATCACAGGTGCTATGACTTGTCTGTTGCCACAAAGGAGATGGAATTGGGGTTGTCATGGCTATGATATCACAGAGAGGTTTTAATCGGTTCTGTCTCTTCTGTGATGTCACGGAGAGGGGAATTACGGGTCTGTCACTGCTGTGGTGTTCCTTTGGGGCTGAAATTAAGGCTGCCGTGGCTGTGATGTCACAGATAGAGGCAACCTGAGTCTGTCCCTGCTGTGGTGTCACAGAGAGGGGAAAACTGGGGCTGATCACTGTTGTGCAGTGAAAGTTACACAGGTGCTATGACTTGTCTGTTGCCACACAGGGAATGGAATTGGGGTTGTTAGGGCTGTGGTATCACAGAGAGATTTAAATTGGTTCTGTCATGACTGTGATGTCCCAGAGAGGGGAATAATGCGTCTGTCACCACTGTGGTGTCGCAGAGAGGTGTAAACTGGACTTGTCATTGCAGTGATCTCACCGAGAGGAGAAAACTGAGGCTTTCACTGCTGTGGCTTATCAGAGGGGATGAATTCTGACTTGTCTTTGATATCATGTCACAGAGAGGAGAAAACTGGCACTATCACCGCTGTAAATGTTACAGATAAGTGTAAGTTGGGCTTGTTCAATCTGTGGGGTGACAGAAAGGGTGAAATTTGGCCTGTCAGTGCTGTGATGTCGTAATGGGTGGAAAGTGCATCTTTGACTGCTGTGCTGTCACAGGCAGGCGTAAATTGGGGTTCCCACAGTTGTGATGTCACACAGAGGGGAAAACTGGGGCTATCACAGCTGTGGAGTCTCAGAGAAAGTAACACAGGTGTTATGACTTGTCTGTTGCCACAAAGGAGATGGAATTGGGGTTGTCATGCCTATGGTATGTCAGAGAGGTTTTAATTGGTTCTGTCTGTTCTGGGATGTCACAGAGCGGGGAATAATGGGTCTGTCAGTGCTGTGGTGTTCCATCAGAGCTGAAATTAAGGCTGCCATGGCTGTGATGTCACGATAGAGGAAACCTGAGTCTGTCCCTGCTGTGGTGTCACAGAGAGGGGAAAACTGGGGCTGATCACTGTTGTGCAGTGACAGAGAAATTTACAGAGGTGCTATGACTTGTCTGTTGCCCCACAGGGAATAGAATTGGGGTTGTTTGGGCTGTGGTATCACAGAGAGTTTTAAATTGGTTCTGTCATGATTGTGATGTCCCAGAGAGGGGAATAATGCGTCTGTCACCACTGTGGTGTCACAGACAGGCGTAATTTAGAGTTGTCACTGCAGTAATGTCACAGAGACCTTGAACTGGGTCCCTCATTGGTGTGATGTCACACACAGAGAGGAGAATACTGAGGCTGCCGCTGCTCTGGTGTCACAGTGAGGAGTAGTTTTGGCCTGTCACTGCTGTGATGTCAGAGAGAGGGGAAAGCGGGTCTGTCACTGCTGCGGTGTTCCAAAGGGGATGAATTTGAGGCTGTCCTAAGTGTGATGTCACAGAGAGGGGAAAATTGAGGCAGCCACTACTGTGGTGTCACAGAGAGGCGTAAATTAGAGTTGTCAGTGCTGTGATGTCACAGGGAGGCGAAAATTGGGCCTCTCTCAGATGTGATGTCACAGAGAGAGGCGTAATGGATCTGTGAGTGCTGTGGTGTCACCGAGAGGCATAAATTAGAGTTGTCAGTGCAGTGATGTCACGGAGAGGAGAAACTGGGTCCCTCATTGGTGTGATGTCAGAGATAGAGGAAACCTGAGTCTGCCACTGCAGTGATGTCACGGAGAGGGGAAAACTGGGGCTATCACAGCTGTGGAGTCTCAGAGAAATTATCACAGGTGCTATGACTTGTCTGTTGCCACAAAGGAGATGGAATTGGGGTTGTCATGGCTATGATATCACAGAGAGGTTTTAATCGGTTCTGTCTCTTCTGTGATGTCACGGAGAGGGGAATTATGGGTCTGTCACTGCTGTGGTGTTCCTTTGGGGCTGAAATTCAGGCTGCCGTGGCTGTGATGTCACAGATAGAGGAAACCTGAGTCTGTCCCTGCTGTGGTGTCACAGAGAGGGGAAAACTGGGGCTGATCACGGTTGTGCAGTGAAAGTTACACAGGTGCTATGACTTGTCTGTTGCCACACAGGGAATGGAATTGGGGTTGTTCGGGCTGTGGTATCACAGAGAGATTTAAATTGGTTCTGTCATGACTGTGATGTCCCAGAGAGGGGAATAATGCGTCTGTCACCACTGTGGTGTCGCAGAGAGGTGTAAACTGGACTTGTCATTGCAGTGATCTCACCGAGAGGAGAAAACTGAGGCTTTCACTGCTGTGGCTTATCAGAGGGGATGAATTCTGACTTGTCTTTGATATCATGTCACAGAGAGGAGAAAACTGGCACTATCACCGCTGTAAATGTTACAGATAAGTGTAAGTTGGGCTTGTTCAATCTGTGGGGTGACAGAAAGGGTGAAATTTGGCCTGTCAGTGCTGTGATGTCATAATGGGTGGAAAGTGCATCTTTGACTGCTGTGCTGTCACAGGCAGGCGTAAATTGGGGTTCCCACAGTTGTGATGTCACACAGAGGGGAAAACTGGGGCTATCACAGCTGTGGAGTCTCAGAGAAAGTAACACAGGTGTTATGACTTGTCTGTTGCCACAAAGGAGATGGAATTGGGGTTGTCATGCCTATGGTATGTCAGAGAGGTTTTAATTGGTTCTGTCTGTTCTGGGATGTCACAGAGCGGGGAATAATGGGTCTGTCAGTGCTGTGGTGTTCCATCAGAGCTGAAATTAAGGCTGCCATGGCTGTGATGTCACGATAGAGGAAACCTGAGTCTGTCCCTGCTGTGGTGTCACAGAGAGGGGAAAACTGGGGCTGATCACTGTTGTGCAGTGACAGAGAAATTTACAGAGGTGCTATGACTTGTCTGTTGCCCCACAGGGAATAGAATTGGGGTTGTTTGGGCTGTGGTATCACAGAGAGTTTTAAATTGGTTCTGTCATGATTGTGATGTCCCAGAGAGGGGAATAATGCGTCTGTCACCACTGTGGTGTCACAGACAGGCGTAATTTAGAGTTGTCACTGCAGTAATGTCACAGAGACCTTGAACTGTGTCCCTCATTGGTGTGATGTCACACACAGAGAGGAGAATACTGAGGCTGCCGCTGCTCTGGTGTCACAGTGAGGAGTAGTTTTGGCCTGTCACTGCTGTGATGTCAGAGAGAGGGGAAAGCGGGTCTGTCACTGCTGCGGTGTTCCAAAGGGGATGAATTTGAGGCTGTCCTAAGTGTGATGTCACAGAGAGGGGAAAATTGAGGCAGCCACTACTGTGGTGTCACAGAGAGGCGTAAATTAGAGTTGTCAGTGCTGTGATGTCAGAGGGAGGCGAAAATTGGGCCTCTCTCAGATGTGATGTCACAGAGAGAGGCGTAATGGATCTGTGAGTGCTGTGGTGTCACCGAGAGGCATAAATTAGAGTTGTCAGTGCAGTGATGTCACGGAGAGGAGAAACTGGGTCCCTCATTGGTGTGATGTCACAGATAGAGGAAACCTGAGTCTGCCACTGCAGTGATGTCACGGAGAGGGGAAAACTGGGGCTATCACAGCTGTGGAGTCTCAGAGAAATTATCACAGGTGCTATGACTTGTCTGTTGCCACAAAGGAGATGGAATTGGGGTTGTCATGGCTATGATATCACAGAGAGGTTTTAATCGGTTCTGTCTCTTCTGTGATGTCACGGAGAGGGGAATTATGGGTCTGTCACTGCTGTGGTGTTCCTTTGGGGCTGAAATTAAGGCTGCCGTGGCTGTGATGTCACAGATAGAGGAAACCTGAGTCTGTCCCTGCTGTGGTGTCACAGAGAGGGGAAAACTGGGGCTGATCACGGTTGTGCAGTGAAAGTTACACAGGTGCTATGACTTGTCTGTTGCCACACAGGGAATGGAATTGGGGTTGTTAGGGCTGTGGTATCACAGAGAGATTTAAATTGGTTCTGTCATGACTGTGATGTCCCAGAGAGGGGAATAATGCGTCTGTCACCACTGTGGTGTCGCAGAGAGGTGTAAACTGGACTTGTCATTGCAGTGATCTCACCGAGAGGAGAAAACTGAGGCTTTCACTGCTGTGGCTTATCAGAGGGGATGAATTCTGACTTGTCTTTGATATCATGTCACAGAGAGGAGAAAACTGGCACTATCACCGCTGTAAATGTTACAGATAGGTGTAAGTTGGGCTTGTTCAATCTGTGGGGTGACAGAAAGGGTGAAATTTGGCCTGTCAGTGCTGTGATGTCATAATGGGTGGAAAGTGCATCTTTGACTGCTGTGCTGTCACAGGCAGGCGTAAATTGGGGTTCCCACAGTTGTGATGTCACAGAGAGGGGAAAACTGGGGCTATCACAGCTGTGGAGTCTCAGAGAAAGTAACACAGGTGTTATGACTTGTCTGTTGCCACAAAGGAGATGGAATTGGGGTTGTCATGCCTATGGTATGTCAGAGAGGTTTTAATTGGTTCTGTCTGTTCTGTGATGTCACAGAGCGGGGAATAATGGGTCTGTCAATGCTGTGGTGTTCCATCAGAGCTGAAATTAAGGCTGCCATGGCTGTGATGTCACGATAGAGGAAACCTGAGTCTGCCACTGCAGTGATGTCACAGAGAGGGGAAAACTGGGGCTATCACAGCTGTGGAGTCTCAGAGAAATTATCACAGGTGCTATGACTTGTCTGTTGCCACAAAGGAGATGGAATTGGGGTTGTCATGGCTATGATATCACAGAGAGGTTTTAATCGGTTCTGTCTCTTCTGTGATGTCACGGAGAGGGGAATTACGGGTCTGTCACTGCTGTGGTGTTCCTTTGGGGCTGAAATTCAGGCTGCCGTGGCTGTGATGTCACAGATAGAGGAAACCTGAGTCTGTCCCTGCTGTGGTGTCACAGAGAGGGGAAAACTGGGGCTGATCACGGTTGTGCAGTGAAAGTTACACAGGTGCTATGACTTGTCTGTTGCCACACAGGGAATGGAATTGGGGTTGTTCGGGCTGTGGTATCACAGAGAGATTTAAATTGGTTCTGTCATGACTGTGATGTCCCAGAGAGGGGAATAATGCGTCTGTCACCACTGTGGTGTCACAGACAGGCGTAATTTAGAGTTGTCACTGCAGTAATGTCACAGAGACCTTGAACTGTGTCCCTCATTGGTGTGATGTCACACACAGAGAGGAGAATACTGAGGCTGCCGCTGCTCTGGTGTCACAGTGAGGAGTAGTTTTGGCCTGTCACTGCTGTGATGTCAGAGAGAGGGGAAAGCGGGTCTGTCACTGCTGCGGTGTTCCAAAGGGGATGAATTTGAGGCTGTCCTAAGTGTGATGTCACAGAGAGGGGAAAATTGAGGCAGCCACTACTGTGGTGTCACAGAGAGGCGTAAATTAGAGTTGTCAGTGCTGTGATGTCAGAGGGAGGCGAAAATTGGGCCTCTCTCAGATGTGATGTCACAGAGAGAGGCGTAATGGATCTGTGAGTGCTGTGGTGTCACCGAGAGGCATAAATTAGAGTTGTCAGTGCAGTGATGTCACGGAGAGGAGAAACTGGGTCCCTCATTGGTGTGATGTCACAGATAGAGGAAACCTGAGTCTGCCACTGCAGTGATGTCACGGAGAGGGGAAAACTGGGGCTATCACAGCTGTGGAGTCTCAGAGAAATTATCACAGGTGCTATGACTTGTCTGTTGCCACAAAGGAGATGGAATTGGGGTTGTCATGGCTATGATATCACAGAGAGGTTTTAATCGGTTCTGTCTCTTCTGTGATGTCACGGAGAGGGGAATTATGGGTCTGTCACTGCTGTGGTGTTCCTTTGGGGCTGAAATTCAGGCTGCTGTGGCTGTGATGTCACAGATAGAGGAAACCTGAGTCTGTCCCTGCTGTGGTGTCACAGAGAGGGGAAAACTGGGGCTGATCACGGTTGTGCAGTGAAAGTTACACAGGTGCTATGACTTGTCTGTTGCCACACAGGGAATGGAATTGGGGTTGTTCGGGCTGTGGTATCACAGAGAGATTTAAATTGGTTCTGTCATGACTGTGATGTCCCAGAGAGGGGAATAATGCGTCTGTCACCACTGTGGTGTCGCAGAGAGGTGTAAACTGGACTTGTCATTGCAGTGATCTCACCGAGAGGAGAAAACTGAGGCTTTCACTGCTGTGGCTTATCAGAGGGGATGAATTCTGACTTGTCTTTGATATCATGTCACAGAGAGGAGAAAACTGGCACTATCACCGCTGTAAATGTTACAGATAAGTGTAAGTTGGGCTTGTTCAATCTGTGGGGTGACAGAAAGGGTGAAATTTGGCCTCTCAGTGCTGTGATGTCATAATGGGTGGAAAGTGCATCTTTGACTGCTGTGCTGTCACAGGCAGGCGTAAATTGGGGTTCCCACAGTTGTGATGTCACACAGAGGGGAAAACTGGGGCTATCACAGCTGTGGAGTCTCAGAGAAAGTAACACAGGTGTTATGACTTGTCTGTTGCCACAAAGGAGATGGAATTGGGGTTGTCATGCCTATGGTATGTCAGAGAGGTTTTAATTGGTTCTGTCTGTTCTGTGATGTCACAGAGCGGGGAATAATGGGTCTGTCAGTGCTGTGGTGTTCCATCAGAGCTGAAATTACGGCTGCCATGGCTGTGATGTCACGATAGAGGAAACCTGAGTCTGTCCCTGCTGTGGTGTCACAGAGAGGGGAAAACTGGGGCTGATCACTGTTGTGCAGTGACAGAGAAATTTACAGAGGTGCTATGACTTGTCTGTTGCCACACAGGGAATAGAATTGGGGTTGTTTGGGCTGTGGTATCACAGAGAGTTTTAAATTGGTTCTGTCATGACTGTGATGTCCCAGAGAGGGGAATAATGCGTCTGTCACCACTGTGGTGTCACAGACAGGCGTAATTTAGAGTTGTCACTGCAGTAATGTCACAGAGACCTTGAACTGGGTCCCTCATTGGTGTGATGTCACACACAGAGAGGAGAATACTGAGGCTGCCGCTGCTCTGGTGTCACAGAGAGGAGTAGTTTTGGCCTGTCACTGCTGTGATGTCAGAGAGAGGGGAAAGCGGGTCTGTCACTGCTGCGGTGTTCCAAAGGGGATGAATTTGAGGCTGTCCTAAGTGTGATGTCACAGAGAGGGGAAAATTGAGGCAGCCACTACTGTGGTGTCACAGAGAGGCGTAAATTAGAGTTGTCAGTGCTGTGATGTCACAGGGAGGCGAAAATAGGGCCTCTCTCAGATGTGATGTCACAGAGAGAGGCGTAATGGATCTGTGAGTGCTGTGGTGTCACCGAGAGGCATAAATTAGAGTTGTCAGTGCAGTGATGTCACGGAGAGGAGAAACTGGGTCCCTCATTGGTGTGATGTCACAGATAGAGGAAACCTGAGTCTGCCACTGCAGTGATGTCACGGAGAGGGGAAAACTGGGGCTATCACAGCTGTGGAGTCTCAGAGAAATTATCACAGGTGCTATGACTTGTCTGTTGCCACAAAGGAGATGGAATTGGGGTTGTCATGGCTATGATATCACAGAGAGGTTTTAATCGGTTCTGTCTCTTCTGTGATGTCACGGAGAGGGGAATTATGGGTCTGTCACTGCTGTGGTGTTCCTTTGGGGCTGAAATTAAGGCTGCCGTGGCTGTGATGTCACAGATAGAGGAAACCTGAGTCTGTCCCTGCTGTGGTGTCACAGAGAGGGGAAAACTGGGGCTGATCACGGTTGTGCAGTGAAAGTTACACAGGTGCTATGACTTGTCTGTTGCCACACAGGGAATGGAATTGGGGTTGTTAGGGCTGTGGTATCACAGAGAGATTTAAATTGGTTCTGTCATGACTGTGATGTCCCAGAGAGGGGAATAATGCGTCTGTCACCACTGTGGTGTCGCAGAGAGGTGTAAACTGGACTTGTCATTGCAGTGATCTCACCGAGAGGAGAAAACTGAGGCTTTCACTGCTGTGGCTTATCAGAGGGGATGAATTCTGACTTGTCTTTGATATCATGTCACAGAGAGGAGAAAACTGGCACTATCACCGCTGTAAATGTTACAGATAGGTGTAAGTTGGGCTTGTTCAATCTGTGGGGTGACAGAAAGGGTGAAATTTGGCCTGTCAGTGCTGTGATGTCATAATGGGTGGAAAGTGCATCTTTGACTGCTGTGCTGTCACAGGCAGGCGTAAATTGGGGTTCCCACAGTTGTGATGTCACAGAGAGGGGAAAACTGGGGCTATCACAGCTGTGGAGTCTCAGAGAAAGTAACACAGGTGTTATGACTTGTCTGTTGCCACAAAGGAGATGGAATTGGGGTTGTCATGCCTATGGTATGTCAGAGAGGTTTTAATTGGTTCTGTCTGTTCTGTGATGTCACAGAGCGGGGAATAATGGGTCTGTCAATGCTGTGGTGTTCCATCAGAGCTGAAATTAAGGCTGCCATGGCTGTGATGTCACGATAGAGGAAACCTGAGTCTGCCACTGCAGTGATGTCACAGAGAGGGGAAAACTGGGGCTATCACAGCTGTGGAGTCTCAGAGAAATTATCACAGGTGCTATGACTTGTCTGTTGCCACAAAGGAGATGGAATTGGGGTTGTCATGGCTATGATATCACAGAGAGGTTTTAATCGGTTCTGTCTCTTCTGTGATGTCACGGAGAGGGGAATTACGGGTCTGTCACTGCTGTGGTGTTCCTTTGGGGCTGAAATTCAGGCTGCCGTGGCTGTGATGTCACAGATAGAGGAAACCTGAGTCTGTCCCTGCTGTGGTGTCACAGAGAGGGGAAAACTGGGGCTGATCACGGTTGTGCAGTGAAAGTTACACAGGTGCTATGACTTGTCTGTTGCCACACAGGGAATGGAATTGGGGTTGTTCGGGCTGTGGTATCACAGAGAGATTTAAATTGGTTCTGTCATGACTGTGATGTCCCAGAGAGGGGAATAATGCGTCTGTCACCACTGTGGTGTCGCAGAGAGGTGTAAACTGGACTTGTCATTGCAGTGATCTCACCGAGAGGAGAAAACTGAGGCTTTCACTGCTGTGGCTTATCAGAGGGGATGAATTCTGACTTGTCTTTGATATCATGTCACAGAGAGGAGAAAACTGGCACTATCACCGCTGTAAATGTTACAGATAGGTGTAAGTTGGGCTTGTTCAATCTGTGGGGTGACAGAAAGGGTGAAATTTGGCCTGTCAGTGCTGTGATGTCATAATGGTTGGAAAGTGCATCTTTGACTGCTGTGCTGTCACAGGCAGGCGTAAATTGGGGTTCCCAAAGTTGTGATGTCACAGAGAGGGGAAAACTGGGGCTATCACAGCTGTGGAGTCTCAGAGAAAGTAACACAGGTGTTATGACTTGTCTGGTGCCACAAAGGAGATGGAATTGGGGTTGTCATGCCTATGGTATGTCAGAGAGGTTTTAATTGGTTCTGTCTGTTCTGTGATGTCACAGAGCGGGGAATAATGGGTCTGTCAGTGCTGTGGTGTTCCATCAGAGCTGAAATTAAGGCTGCCCAGGCTGTGATGTCACGATAGAGGAAACCTGAGTCTGTCCCTGCTGTGGTGTCACAGAGAGGGGAAAACTGGGGCTGATCACTGTTGTGCAGTGACAGAGAAATTTACACAGGTGCTATGACTTGTCTATTGCCACACAGGGAATGGAATTGGGGTTGTTCGGGCTGTGGTATCACAGAGAGTTTTAAATTGGTTCTGTCATGATTGTGATGTCCCAGAGAGGGGAATAATGCGTCTGTCACCACTGTGGTGTCACAGACAGGCGTAATTTAGAGTTGTCACTGCAGTAATGTCACAGAGACCTTGAACTGGGTCCCTCATTGGTGTGATGTCACACACAGAGAGGAGAATACTGAGGCTGCCGCTGCTCTGGTGTCACAGAGAGGAGTAGTTTTGGCCTGTCACTGCTGTGATGTCAGAGAGAGGGGAAAGCGGGTCTGTCACTGCTGCGGTGTTCCAAAGGGGATGAATTTGAGGCTGTCCTAAGTGTGATGTCACAGAGAGGGGAAAATTGAGGCAGCCACTACTGTGGTGTCACAGAGAGGCGTAAATTAGAGTTGTCAGTGCTGTGATGTCAGAGGGAGGCGAAAATTGGGCCTCTCTCAGATGTGATGTCACAGAGAGAGGCGTAATGGATCTGTGAGTGCTGTGGTGTCACCGAGAGGCATAAATTAGAGTTGTCAGTGCAGTGATGTCACGGAGAGGAGAAACTGGGTCCCTCATTGGTGTGATGTCACAGATAGAGGAAACCTGAGTCTGCCACTGCAGTGATGTCACGGAGAGGGGAAAACTGGGGCTATCACAGCTGTGGAGTCTCAGAGAAATTATCACAGGTGCTATGACTTGTCTGTTGCCACAAAGGAGATGGAATTGGGGTTGTCATGGCTATGATATCACAGAGAGGTTTTAATCGGTTCTGTCTCTTCTGTGATGTCACGGAGAGGGGAATTATGGGTCTGTCACTGCTGTGGTGTTCCTTTGGGGCTGAAATTCAGGCTGCCGTGGCTGTGATGTCACAGATAGAGGAAACCTGAGTCTGTCCCTGCTGTGGTGTCACAGAGAGGGGAAAACTGGGGCTGATCACTGTTGTGCAGTGAAAGTTACACAGGTGCTATGACTTGTCTGTTGCCACACAGGGAATGGAATTGGGGTTGTTCGGGCTGTGGTATCACAGAGAGATTTAAATTGGTTCTGTCATGACTGTGATGTCCCAGAGAGGGGAATAATGCGTCTGTCACCACTGTGGTGTCGCAGAGAGGTGTAAACTGGACTTGTCATTGCAGTGATCTCACCGAGAGGAGAAAACTGAGGCTTTCACTGCTGTGGCTTATCAGTGGGGATGAATTCTGACTTGTCTTTGATATCATGTCACAGAGAGGAGAAAACTGGCACTATCACCGCTGTAAATGTTACAGATAGGTGTAAGTTGGGCTTGTTCAATCTGTGGGTTGACAGAAAGGGTGAAATTTGGCCTGTCAGTGCTGTGATGTCATAATGGTTGGAAAGTGCATCTTTGACTGCTGTGCTGTCACAGGCAGGCGTAAATTGGGGTTCCCAAAGTTGTGATGTCACAGAGAGGGGAAAACTGGGGCTATCACAGCTGTGGAGTCTCAGAGAAAGTAACACAGGTGTTATGACTTGTCTGTTGCCACAAAGGAGATGGAATTGGGGTTGTCATGCCTATGGTATGTCAGAGAGGTTTTAATTTGTTCTGTCTGTTCTGTGATGTCACAGAGCGGGGAATAATGGGTCTGTCAGTGCTGTGGTGTTCCATCAGAGCTGAAATTAAGGCTGCCATGGCTGTGATGTCACGATAGAGGAAACCTGAGTCTGTCCCTGCTGTGGTGTCACAGAGAGGGGAAAACTGGGGCTGATCACTGTTGTGCAGTGACAGAGAAATTTACACAGGTGCTATGACTTGTGTGTTGCCACACAGGGAATGGAATTGGGGTTGTTCGGGCTGTGGTATCACAGAGAGTTTTAAATTGGTTCTGTCATGATTGTGATGTCCCAGAGAGGGGAATAATGCGTCTGTCACCACTGTGGTGTCACAGACAGGCGTAATTTAGAGTTGTCACTGCAGTAATGTCACAGAGACCTTGAACTGGGTCCCTCATTGGTGTGATGTCACACACAGAGAGGAGAATACTGAGGCTGCCGCTGCTCTGGTGTCACAGAGAGGAGTAGTTTTGGCCTGTCACTGCTGTGATGTCAGAGAGAGGGGAAAGCGGGTCTGTCACTGCTGCGGTGTTCCAAAGGGGATGAATTTGAGGCTGTCCTAAGTGTGATGTCACAGAGAGGGGAAAATTGAGGCAGCCACTACTGTGGTGTCACAGAGAGGCGTAAATTAGAGTTGTCAGTGCTGTGATGTCACAGGGAGGCGAAAATTGGGCCTCTCTCAGATGTGATGTCACAGAGAGAGGCGTAATGGATCTGTGAGTGCTGTGGTGTCACCGAGAGGCATAAATTAGAGTTGTCAGTGCAGTGATGTCACGGAGAGGAGAAACTGGGTCCCTCATTGGTGTGATGTCACAGATAGAGGAAACCTGAGTCTGCCACTGCAGTGATGTCACGGAGAGGGGAAAACTGGGGCTATCACAGCTGTGGAGTCTCAGAGAAATTATCACAGGTGCTATGACTTGTCTGTTGCCACAAAGGAGATGGAATTGGGGTTGTCATGGCTATGATATCACAGAGAGGTTTTAATCGGTTCTGTCTCTTCTGTGATGTCACAGAGAGGGGAATTACGGGTCTGTCACTGCTGTGGTGTTCCTTTGGGGCTGAAATTCAGGCTGCCGTGGCTGTGATGTCACAGATAGAGGAAACCTGAGTCTGTCCCTGCTGTGGTGTCACAGAGAGGGGAAAACTGGGGCTGATCACTGTTGTGCAGTGAAAGTTACACAGGTGCTATGACTTGTCTGTTGCCACACAGGGAATGGAATTGGGGTTGTTAGGGCTGTGGTATCACAGAGAGATTTAAATTGGTTCTGTCATGACTGTGATGTCCCAGAGAGGGGAATAATGCGTCTGTCACCACTGTGGTGTCGCAGAGAGGTGTAAACTGGACTTGTCATTGCAGTGATCTCACCGAGAGGAGAAAACTGAGGCTTTCACTGCTGTGGCTTATCAGAGGGGATGAATTCTGACTTGTCTTTGATATCATGTCACAGAGAGGAGAAAACTGGCACTATCACCGCTGTAAATGTTACAGATAGGTGTAAGTTGGGCTTGTTCAATCTGTGGGGTGACAGAAAGGGTGAAATTTGGCCTGTCAGTGCAGTGATGTCATAATGGGTGGAAAGTGCATCTTTGACTGCTGTGCTGTCACAGGCAGGCGTAAATTGGGGTTCCCACAGTTGTGATGTCACAGAGAGGGGAAAACTGGGGCTATCACAGCTGTGGAGTCTCAGAGAAAGTAACACAGGTGTTATGACTTGTCTGTTGCCACAAAGGAGATGGAATTGGGGTTGTCATGCCTATGGTATGTCAGAGAGGTTTTAATTGGTTCTGTCTGTTCTGTGATGTCACAGAGCGGGGAAAAATGGGTCTGTCAGTGCTGTGGTGTTCCATCAGAGCTGAAATTAAGGCTGCCATGGCTGTGATGTCACGATAGAGGAAACCTGAGTCTGTCCCTGCTGTGGTGTCACAGAGAGGGGAAAACTGGGGCTGATCACTGTTGTGCAGTGACAGAGAAATTTACACAGGTGCTATGACTTGTCTGTTGCCACACAGGGAATGGAATTGGGGTTGTTCGGGCTGTGGTATCACAGAGAGTTTTAAATTGGTTCTGTCATGATTGTGATGTCCCAGAGAGGGGAATAATGCGTCTGTCACCACTGTGGTGTCACAGACAGGCGTAATTTAGAGTTGTCACTGCAGTAATGTCACAGAGACCTTGAACTGGGTCCCTCATTGGTGTGATGTCACACACAGAGAGGAGAATACTGAGGCTGCCGCTGCTCTGGTGTCACAGAGAGGAGTAGTTTTGGCCTGTCACTGCTGTGATGTCAGAGAGAGGGGAAAGCGGGTCTGTCACTGCTGCGGTGTTCCAAAGGGGATGAATTTGAGGCTGTCCTAAGTGTGATGTCACAGAGAGGGGAAAATTGAGGCAGCCACTACTGTGGTGTCACAGAGAGGCGTAAATTAGAGTTGTCAGTGCTGTGATGTCACAGGGAGGCGAAAATTTGGCCTCTCTCAGATGTGATGTCACAGAGAGAGGCGTAATGGATCTGTGAGTGCTGTGGTGTCACCGAGAGGCATAAATTAGAGTTGTCAGTGCAGTGATGTCACGGAGAGGAGAAACTGGGTCCCTCATTGGTGTGATGTCACAGATAGAGGAAACCTGAGTCTGCCACTGCAGTGATGTCACGGAGAGGGGAAAACTGGGGCTATCACAGCTGTGGAGTCTCAGAGAAATTATCACAGGTGCTATGACTTGTCTGTTGCCACAAAGGAGATGGAATTGGGGTTGTCATGGCTATGATATCACAGAGAGGTTTTAATTGGTTCTGTCTCTTCTGTGATGTCACGGAGAGGGGAATTCTGGGTCTGTCACTGCTGTGGTGTTCCTTTGGGGCTGAAATTCAGGCTGCCGTGGCTGTGATGTCACAGATAGAGGAAACCTGAGTCTGTCCCTGCTGTGGTGTCACAGAGAGGGGAAAACTGGGGCTGATCACTGTTGTGCAGTGAAAGTTACACAGGTGCTATGACTTGTCTGTTGCCACACAGGGAATGGAATAGGGGTTGTTCATGCTGTGGTATCACAGGGAGATTTAAATTGGTTCTGTCATGACTGTGATGTCCCAGAGAGGGGAATGATGCGTCTGTCACCACTGTGGTGTCGCAGAGAGGTGTAAACTGGACTTGTCATTGCAGTGATCTCACCGAGAGGAGAAAACTGAGGCTTTCACTGCTGTGGCTTATCAGAGGGGATGAATTCTGACTTGTCTTTGATATCATGTCACAGAGAGGAGAAAACTGGCACTATCACCGCTGTAAATGTTACAGATAAGTGTAAGTTGGGCTTGTTCAATCTGTGGGGTGACAGAAAGGGTGAAATTTGGCCTGTCAGTGCTGTGATGTCATAATGGGTGGAAAGTGCATCTTTGACTGCTGTGCTGTCACAGGCAGGCGTAAATTGGGGTTCCCACAGTTGTGATGTCACACAGAGGGGAAAACTGGGGCTATCACAGCTGTGGAGTCTCAGAGAAAGTAACACAGGTGTTATGACTTGTCTGTTGCCACAAAGGAGATGGAATTGGGGTTGTCATGCCTATGGTATGTCAGAGAGGTTTTAATTGGTTCTGTCTGTTCTGGGATGTCACAGAGCGGGGAATAATGGGTCTGTCAGTGCTGTGGTGTTCCATCAGAGCTGAAATTAAGGCTGCCATGGCTGTGATGTCACGATAGAGGAAACCTGAGTCTGTCCCTGCTGTGGTGTCACAGAGAGGGGAAAACTGGGGCTGATCACTGTTGTGCAGTGACAGAGAAATTTACACAGGTGCTATGACTTGTCTGTTGCCACACAGGGAATGGAATTGGGGTTGTTCGGGCTGTGGTATCACAGAGAGTTTTAAATTGGTTCTGTCATGATTGTGATGTCCCAGAGAGGGGAATAATGCGTCTGTCACCACTGTGGTGTCACAGACAGGCGTAATTTAGAGTTGTCACTGCAGTAATGTCACAGAGACCTTGAACTGGGTCCCTCATTGGTGTGATGTCACACACAGAGAGGAGAATACTGAGGCTGCCGCTGCTCTGGTGTCACAGAGAGGAGTAGTTTTGGCCTGTCACTGCTGTGATGTCAGAGAGAGGGGAAAGCGGGTCTGTCACTGCTGCGGTGTTCCAAAGGGGATGAATTTGAGGCTGTCCTAAGTGTGATGTCACAGAGAGGGGAAAATTGAGGCAGCCACTACTGTGGTGTCACAGAGAGGCGTAAATTAGAGTTGTCAGTGCTGTGATGTCACAGGGAGGCGAAAATTGGGCCTCTCTCAGATGTGATGTCACAGAGAGAGGCGTAATGGATCTGTGAGTGCTGTGGTGTCACCGAGAGGCATAAATTAGAGTTGTCAGTGCAGTGATGTCACGGAGAGGAGAAACTGGGTCCCTCATTGGTGTGATGTCACAGATAGAGGAAACCTGAGTCTGCCACTGCAGTGATGTCACGGAGAGGGGAAAACTGGGGCTATCACAGCTGTGGAGTCTCAGAGAAATTATCACAGGTGCTATGACTTGTCTGTTGCCACAAAGGAGATGGAATTGGGGTTGTCATGGCTATGATATCACAGAGAGGTTTTAATCGGTTCTGTCTCTTCTGTGATGTCACGGAGAGGGGAATTCTGGGTCTGTCACTGCTGTGGTGTTCCTTTGGGGCTGAAATTAAGGCTGCCGTGGCTGTGATGTCACAGATAGAGGAAACCTGAGTCTGTCCCTGCTGTGGTGTCACAGAGAGGGGAAAACTGGGGCTGATCACTGTTGTGCAGTGAAAGTTACACAGGTGCTATGACTTGTCTGTTGCCACACAGGGAATGGAATAGGGGTTGTTCATGCTGTGGTATCACAGGGAGATTTAAATTGGTTCTGTCATGACTGTGATGTCCCAGAGAGGGGAATGATGCGTCTGTCACCACTGTGGTGTCGCAGAGAGGTGTAAACTGGACTTGTCATTGCAGTGATCTCACCGAGAGGAGAAAACTGAGGCTTTCACTGCTGTGGCTTATCAGAGGGGATGAATTCTGACTTGTCTTTGATATCATGTCACAGAGAGGAGAAAACTGGCACTATCACCGCTGTAAATGTTACAGATAAGTGTAAGTTGGGCTTGTTCAATCTGTGGGGTGACAGAAAGGGTGAAATTTGGCCTGTCAGTGCTGTGATGTCATAATGGGTGGAAAGTGCATCTTTGACTGCTGTGCTGTCACAGGCAGGCGTAAATTGGGGTTCCCACAGTTGTGATGTCACACAGAGGGGAAAACTGGGGCTATCACAGCTGTGGAGTCTCAGAGAAAGTAACACAGGTGTTATGACTTGTCTGTTGCCACAAAGGAGATGGAATTGGGGTTGTCATGCCTATGGTATGTCAGAGAGGTTTTAATTGGTTCTGTCTGTTCTGGGATGTCACAGAGCGGGGAATAATGGGTCTGTCAGTGCTGTGGTGTTCCATCAGAGCTGAAATTAAGGCTGCCATGGCTGTGATGTCACGATAGAGGAAACCTGAGTCTGTCCCTGCTGTGGTGTCACAGAGAGGGGAAAACTGGGGCTGATCACTGTTGTGCAGTGACAGAGAAATTTACAGAGGTGCTATGACTTGTCTGTTGCCACACAGGGAATAGAATTGGGGTTGTTCGGGCTGTGGTATCACAGAGAGTTTTAAATTGGTTCTGTCATGATTGTGATGTCCCAGAGAGGGGAATAATGCGTCTGTCACCACTGTGGTGTCACAGACAGGCGTAATTTAGAGTTGTCACTGCAGTAATGTCACAGAGACCTTGAACTGGGTCCCTCATTGGTGTGATGTCACACACAGAGAGGAGAATACTGAGGCTGCCGCTGCTCTGGTGTCACAGAGAGGAGTAGTTTTAGCCTGTCACTGCTGTGATGTCAGAGAGAGGGGAAAGCGGGTCTGTCACTGCTGCGGTGTTCCAAAGGGGATGAATTTGAGGCTGTCCTAAGTGTGATGTCACAGAGAGGGGAAAATTGAGGCAGCCACTACTGTGGTGTCACAGAGAGGCGTAAATTAGAGTTGTCAGTGCTGTGATGTCACAGGGAGGCGAAAATTGGGCCTCTCTCAGATGTGATGTCACAGAGAGAGGCGTAATGGATCTGTGAGTGCTGTGGTGTCACCGAGAGGCATAAATTAGAGTTGTCAGTGCAGTGATGTCACGGAGAGGAGAAACTGGGTCCCTCATTGGTGTGATGTCACAGATAGAGGAAACCTGAGTCTGCCACTGCAGTGATGTCACGGAGAGGGGAAAACTGGGGCTATCACAGCTGTGGAGTCTCAGAGAAATTATCACAGGTGCTATGACTTGTCTGTTGCCACAAAGGAGATGGAATTGGGGTTGTCATGGCTATGATATCACAGAGAGGTTTTAATCGGTTCTGTCTCTTCTGTGATGTCACGGAGAGGGGAATTCTGGGTCTGTCACTGCTGTGGTGTTCCTTTGGGGCTGAAATTAAGGCTGCCGTGGCTGTGATGTCACAGATAGAGGAAACCTGAGTCTGTCCCTGCTGTGGTGTCACAGAGAGGGGAAAACTGGGGCTGATCACTGTTGTGCAGTGAAAGTTACACAGGTGCTATGACTTGTCTGTTGCCACACAGGGAATGGAATTGGGGTTGTTAGGGCTGTGGTATCACAGAGAGATTTAAATTGGTTCTGTCATGACTGTGATGTCCCAGAGAGGGGAATAATGCGTCTGTCACCACTGTGGTGTCGCAGAGAGGTGTAAACTGGACTTGTCATTGCAGTGATCTCACCGAGAGGAGAAAACTGAGGCTTTCACTGCTGTGGCTTATCAGAGGGGATGAATTCTGACTTGTCTTTGATATCATGTCACAGAGAGGAGAAAACTGGCACTATCACCGCTGTAAATGTTACAGATAGGTGTAAGTTGGGCTTGTTCAATCTGTGGGGTGACAGAAAGGGTGAAATTTGGCCTGTCAGTGCTGTGATGTCATAATGGGTGGAAAGTGCATCTTTGACTGCTGTGCTGTCACAGGCAGGCGTAAATTGGGGTTCCCACAGTTGTGATGTCACAGAGAGGGGAAAACTGGGGCTATCACAGCTGTGGAGTCTCAGAGAAAGTAACACAGGTGTTATGACTTGTCTGTTGCCACAAAGGAGATGGAATTGGGGTTGTCATGCCTATGGTATGTCAGAGAGGTTTTAATTGGTTCTGTCTGTTCTGGGATGTCACAGAGCGGGGAATAATGGGTCTGTCAGTGCTGTGGTGTTCCATCAGAGCTGAAATTAAGGCTGCCATGGCTGTGATGTCACGATAGAGGAAACCTGAGTCTGTCCCTGCTGTGGTGTCACAGAGAGGGGAAAACTGGGGCTGATCACTGTTGTGCAGTGACAGAGAAATTTACACAGGTGCTATGACTTGTCTGTTGCCACACAGGGAATGGAATTGGGGTTGTTCGGGCTGTGGTATCACAGAGAGTTTTAAATTGGTTCTGTCATGATTGTGATGTCCCAGAGAGGGGAATAATGCGTCTGTCACCACTGTGGTGTCACAGACAGGCGTAATTTAGAGTTGTCACTGCAGTAATGTCACAGAGACCTTGAACTGGGTCCCTCATTGGTGTGATGTCACACACAGAGAGGAGAATACTGAGGCTGCCGCTGCTCTGGTGTCACAGAGAGGAGTAGTTTTGGCCTGTCACTGCTGTGATGTCAGAGAGAGGGGAAAGCGGGTCTGTCACTGCTGCGGTGTTCCAAAGGGGATGAATTTGAGGCTGTCCTAAGTGTGATGTCACAGAGAGGGGAAAATTGAGGCAGCCACTACTGTGGTGTCACAGAGAGGCGTAAATTAGAGTTGTCAGTGCTGTGATGTCACAGGGAGGCGAAAATTGGGCCTCTCTCAGATGTGATGTCACAGAGAGAGGCGTAATGGATCTGTGAGTGCTGTGGTGTCACCGAGAGGCATAAATTAGAGTTGTCAGTGCAGTGATGTCACGGAGAGGAGAAACTGGGTCCCTCATTGGTGTGATGTCAGAGATAGAGGAAACCTGAGTCTGCCACTGCAGTGATGTCACGGAGAGGGGAAAACTGGGGCTATCCCAGCTGTGGAGTCTCAGAGAAATTATCACAGGTGCTATGACTTGTCTGTTGCCACAAAGGAGATGGAATTGGGGTTGTCATGGCTATGATATCACAGAGAGGTTTTAATCGGTTCTGTCTCTTCTGTGATGTCACGGAGAGGGGAATTACGGGTCTGTCACTGCTGTGGTGTTCCTTTGGGGCTGAAATTAAGGCTGCCGTGGCTGTGATGTCACAGATAGAGGAAACCTGAGTCTGTCCCTGCTGTGGTGTCACAGAGAGGGGAAAACTGGGGCTGATCACGGTTGTGCAGTGAAAGTTACACAGGTGCTATGACTTGTCTGTTGCCACACAGGGAATGGAATTGGGGTTGTTAGGGCTGTGGTATCACAGAGAGATTTAAATTGGTTCTGTCATGACTGTGATGTCCCAGAGAGGGGAATAATGCGTCTGTCACCACTGTGGTGTCGCAGAGAGGTGTAAACTGGACTTGTCATTGCAGTGATCTCACCGAGAGGAGAAAACTGAGGCTTTCACTGCTGTGGCTTATCAGAGGGGATGAATTCTGACTTGTCTTTGATATCATGTCACAGAGAGGAGAAAACTGGCACTATCACCGCTGTAAATGTTACAGATAAGTGTAAGTTGGGCTTGTTCAATCTGTGGGGTGACAGAAAGGGTGAAATTTGGCCTGTCAGTGCTGTGATGTCATAATGGTTGGAAAGTGCATCTTTGACTGCTGTGCTGTCACAGGCAGGCGTAAATTGGGGTTCCCACAGTTGTGATGTCACAGAGAGGGGAAAACTGGGGCTATCACAGCTGTGGAGTCTCAGAGAAAGTAACACAGGTGTTATGACTTGTCTGTTGCCACAAAGGAGATGGAATTGGGGTTGTCATGCCTATGGTATGTCAGAGAGGTTTTAATTGGTTCTGTCTGTTCTGTCATGTCACAGAGCGGGGAATAATGGGTCTGTCAGTGCTGTGGTGTTCCATCAGAGCTGAAATTAAGGCTGCCATGGCTGTGATGTCACGATAGAGGAAACCTGAGTCTGTCCCTGCTGTGGTGTCACAGAGAGGGGAAAACTGGGGCTGATCACTGTTGTGCAGTGACAGAGAAATTTACACAGGTGCTATGACTTGTGTGTTGCCACACAGGGAATGGAATTGGGGTTGTTCGGGCTGTGGTATCACAGAGAGTTTTAAATTGGTTCTGTCATGATTGTGATGTCCCAGAGAGGGGAATAATGCGTCTGTCACCACTGTGGTGTCACAGACAGGCGTAATTTAGAGTTGTCACTGCAGTAATGTCACAGAGACCTTGAACTGGGTCCCTCATTGGTGTGATGTCACACACAGAGAGGAGAATACTGAGGCTGCCGCTGCTCTGGTGTCACAGAGAGGAGTAGTTTTGGCCTGTCACTGCTGTGATGTCAGAGAGAGGGGAAAGCGGGTCTGTCACTGCTGCGGTGTTCCAAAGGGGATGAATTTGAGGCTGTCCTAAGTGTGATGTCACAGAGAGGGGAAAATTGAGGCAGCCACTACTGTGGTGTCACAGAGAGGCGTAAATTAGAGTTGTCAGTGCTGTGATGTCACAGGGAGGCGAAAATTGGGCCTCTCTCAGATGTGATGTCACAGAGAGAGGCGTAATGGATCTGTGAGTGCTGTGGTGTCACCGAGAGGCATAAATTAGAGTTGTCAGTGCAGTGATGTCACGGAGAGGAGAAACTGGGTCCCTCATTGGTGTGATGTCACAGATAGAGGAAACCTGAGTCTGCCACTGCAGTGATGTCACGGAGAGGGGAAAACTGGGGCTATCACAGCTGTGGAGTCTCAGAGAAATTATCACAGGTGCTATGACTTGTCTGTTGCCACAAAGGAGATGGAATTGGGGTTGTCATGGCTATGATATCACAGAGAGGTTTTAATCGGTTCTGTCTCTTCTGTGATGTCACGGAGAGGGGAATTCTGGGTCTGTCACTGCTGTGGTGTTCCTTTGGGGCTGAAATTCAGGCTGCCGTGGCTGTGATGTCACAGATAGAGGAAACCTGAGTCTGTCCCTGCTGTGGTGTCACAGAGAGGGGAAAACTGGGGCTGATCACTGTTGTGCAGTGAAAGTTACACAGGTGCTATGACTTGTCTGTTGCCACACAGGGAATGGAATTGGGGTTGTTCGGGCTGTGGTATCACAGAGAGATTTAAATTGGTTCTGTCATGACTGTGATGTCCCAGAGAGGGGAATAATGCGTCTGTCACCACTGTGGTGTCGCAGAGAGGTGTAAACTGGACTTGTCATTGCAGTGATCTCACCGAGAGGAGAAAACTGAGGCTTTCACTGCTGTGGCTTATCAGAGGGGATGAATTCTGACTTGTCTTTGATATCATGTCACAGAGAGGAGAAAACTGGCACTATCACCGCTGTAAATGTTACAGATAAGTGTAAGTTGGGCTTGTTCAATCTGTGGGGTGACAGAAAGGGTGAAATTTGGCCTGTCAGTGCTGTGATGTCATAATGGGTGGAAAGTGCATCTTTGACTGCTGTGCTGTCACAGGCAGGCGTAAATTGGGGTTCCCACAGTTGTGATGTCACAGAGAGGGGAAAACTGGGGCTATCACAGCTGTGGAGTCTCAGAGAAAGTAACACAGGTGTTATGACTTGTCTGTTGCCACAAAGGAGATGGAATTGGGGTTGTCATGCCTATGGTATGTCAGAGAGGTTTTAATTGGTTCTGTCTGTTCTGGGATGTCACAGAGCGGGGAATAATGGGTCTGTCAGTGCTGTGGTGTTCCATCAGAGCTGAAATTAAGGCTGCCATGGCTGTGATGTCACGATAGAGGAAACCTGAGTCTGTCCCTGCTGTGGTGTCACAGAGAGGGGAAAACTGGGGCTGATCACTGTTGTGCAGTGACAGAGAAATTTACAGAGGTGCTATGACTTGTCTGTTGCCACACAGGGAATAGAATTGGGGTTGTTCGGGCTGTGGTATCACAGAGAGTTTTAAATTGGTTCTGTCATGATTGTGATGTCCCAGAGAGGGGAATAATGCGTCTGTCACCACTGTGGTGTCACAGACAGGCGTAATTTAGAGTTGTCACTGCAGTAATGTCACAGAGACCTTGAACTGGGTCCCTCATTGGTGTGATGTCACACACAGAGAGGAGAATACTGAGGCTGCCGCTGCTCTGGTGTCACAGAGAGGAGTAGTTTTGGCCTGTCACTGCTGTGATGTCAGAGAGAGGGGAAAGCGGGTCTGTCACTGCTGCGGTGTTCCAAAGGGGATGAATTTGAGGCTGTCCTAAGTGTGATGTCACAGAGAGGGGAAAATTGAGGCAGCCACTACTGTGGTGTCACAGAGAGGCGTAAATTAGAGTTGTCAGTGCTGTGATGTCACAGGGAGGCGAAAATTGGGCCTCTCTCAGATGTGATGTCACAGAGAGAGGCGTAATGGATCTGTGAGTGCTGTGGTGTCACCGAGAGGCATAAATTAGAGTTGTCAGTGCAGTGATGTCACGGAGAGGAGAAACTGGGTCCCTCATTGGTGTGATGTCAGAGATAGAGGAAACCTGAGTCTGCCACTGCAGTGATGTCACGGAGAGGGGAAAACTGGGGCTATCCCAGCTGTGGAGTCTCAGAGAAATTATCACAGGTGCTATGACTTGTCTGTTGCCACAAAGGAGATGGAATTGGGGTTGTCATGGCTATGATATCACAGAGAGGTTTTAATCGGTTCTGTCTCTTCTGTGATGTCACAGAGAGGGGAATTACGGGTCTGTCACTGCTGTGGTGTTCCTTTGGGGCTGAAATTAAGGCTGCCGTGGCTGTGATGTCACAGATAGAGGCAACCTGAGTCTGTCCCTGCTGTGGTGTCACAGAGAGGGGAAAACTGGGGCTGATCACTGTTGTGCAGTGAAAGTTACACAGGTGCTATGACTTGTCTGTTGCCACACAGGGAATGGAATTGGGGTTGTTCATGCTGTGGTATCACAGGGAGATTTAAATTGGTTCTGTCATGACTGTGATGTCCCAGAGAGGGGAATAATGCGTCTGTCACCACTGTGGTGTCGCAGAGAGGTGTAAACTGGACTTGTCATTGCAGTGATCTCACCGAGAGGAGAAAACTGAGGCTTTCACTGCTGTGGCTTATCAGAGGGGATGAATTCTGACTTGTCTTTGATATCATGTCACAGAGAGGAGAAAACTGGCACTATCACCGCTGTAAATGTTACAGATAAGTGTAAGTTGGGCTTGTTCAATCTGTGGGGTGACAGAAAGGGTGAAATTTGGCCTCTCAGTGCAGTGATGTCATAATGGGTGGAAAGTGCATCTTTGACTGCTGTGCTGTCACAGGCAGGCGTAAATTGGGGTTCCCACAGTTGTGATGTCACAGAGAGGGGAAAACTGGGGCTATCACAGCTGTGGAGTCTCAGAGAAAGTAACACAGGTGTTATGACTTGTCTGTTGCCACAAAGGAGATGGAATTGGGGTTGTCATGCCTATGGTATGTCAGAGAGGTTTTAATTGGTTCTGTCTGTTCTGGGATGTCACAGAGCGGGGAATAATGGGTCTGTCAGTGCTGTGGTGTTCCATCAGAGCTGAAATTAAGGCTGCCATGGCTGTGATGTCACGATAGAGGAAACCTGAGTCTGTCCCTGCTGTGGTGTCACAGAGAGGGGAAAACTGGGGCTGATCACTGTTGTGCAGTGACAGAGAAATTTACAGAGGTGCTATGACTTGTCTGTTGCCACACAGGGAATAGAATTGGGGTTGTTCGGGCTGTGGTATCACAGAGAGTTTTAAATTGGTTCTGTCATGATTGTGATGTCCCAGAGAGGGGAATAATGCGTCTGTCACCACTGTGGTGTCACAGACAGGCGTAATTTAGAGTTGTCACTGCAGTAATGTCACAGAGACCTTGAACTGGGTCCCTCATTGGTGTGATGTCACACACAGAGAGGAGAATACTGAGGCTGCCGCTGCTCTGGTGTCACAGAGAGGAGTAGTTTTGGCCTGTCACTGCTGTGATGTCAGAGAGAGGGGAAAGCGGGTCTGTCACTGCTGCGGTGTTCCAAAGGGGATGAATTTGAGGCTGTCCTAAGTGTGATGTCACAGAGAGGGGAAAATTGAGGCAGCCACTACTGTGGTGTCACAGAGAGGCGTAAATTAGAGTTGTCAGTGCTGTGATGTCACAGGGAGGCGAAAATTGGGCCTCTCTCAGATGTGATGTCACAGAGAGAGGCGTAATGGATGTGTGAGTGCTGTGGTGTCACCGAGAGGCATAAATTAGAGTTGTCAGTGCAGTGATGTCACGGAGAGGAGAAACTGGGTCCCTCATTGGTGTGATGTCAGAGATAGAGGAAACCTGAGTCTGCCACTGCAGTGATGTCACGGAGAGGGGAAAACTGGGGCTATCACAGCTGTGGAGTCTCAGAGAAATTATCACAGGTGCTATGACTTCTCTGTTGCCACAAAGGAGATGGAATTGGGGTTGTCATGGCTATGATATCACAGAGAGGTTTTAATCGGTTCTGTCTCTTCTGTGATGTCACAGAGAGGGGAATTACGGGTCTGTCACTGCTGTGGTGTTCCTTTGGGGCTGAAATTAAGGCTGCCGTGGCTGTGATGTCACAGATAGAGGCAACCTGAGTCTGTCCCTGCTGTGGTGTCACAGAGAGGGGAAAACTGGGGCTGATCACTGTTGTGCAGTGAAAGTTACACAGGTGCTATGACTTGTCTGTTGCCACACAGGGAATGGAATTGGGGTTGTTCATGCTGTGGTATCACAGGGAGATTTAAATTGGTTCTGTCATGACTGTGATGTCCCAGAGAGGGGAATAATGCGTCTGTCACCACTGTGGTGTCGCAGAGAGGTGTAAACTGGACTTGTCATTGCAGTGATCTCACCGAGAGGAGAAAACTGAGGCTTTCACTGCTGTGGCTTATCAGAGGGGATGAATTCTGACTTGTCTTTGATATCATGTCACAGAGAGGAGAAAACTGGCACTATCACCGCTGTAAATGTTACAGATAAGTGTAAGTTGGGCTTGTTCAATCTGTGGGGTGACAGAAAGGGTGAAATTTGGCCTCTCAGTGCAGTGATGTCATAATGGGTGGAAAGTGCATCTTTGACTGCTGTGCTGTCACAGGCAGGCGTAAATTGGGGTTCCCACAGTTGTGATGTCACAGAGAGGGGAAAACTGGGGCTATCACAGCTGTGGAGTCTCAGAGAAAGTAACACAGGTGTTATGACTTGTCTGTTGCCACAAAGGAGATGGAATTGGGGTTGTCATGCCTATGGTATGTCAGAGAGGTTTTAATTGGTTCTGTCTGTTCTGGGATGTCACAGAGCGGGGAATAATGGGTCTGTCAGTGCTGTGGTGTTCCATCAGAGCTGAAATTAAGGCTGCCATGGCTGTGATGTCACCATAGAGGAAACCTGAGTCTGTCCCTGCTGTGGTGTCACAGAGAGGGGAAAACTGGGGCTGATCACTGTTGTGCAGTGACAGAGAAATTTACAGAGGTGCTATGACTTGTCTGTTGCCACACAGGGAATAGAATTGGGGTTGTTCGGGCTGTGGTATCACAGAGAGTTTTAAATTGGTTCTGTCATGATTGTGATGTCCCAGAGAGGGGAATAATGCGTCTGTCACCACTGTGGTGTCACAGACAGGCGTAATTTAGAGTTGTCACTGCAGTAATGTCACAGAGACCTTGAACTGGGTCCCTCATTGGTGTGATGTCACACACAGAGAGGAGAATACTGAGGCTGCCGCTGCTCTGGTGTCACAGAGAGGAGTAGTTTTGGCCTGTCACTGCTGTGATGTCAGAGAGAGGGGAAAGCGGGTCTGTCACTGCTGCGGTGTTCCAAAGGGGATGAATTTGAGGCTGTCCTAAGTGTGATGTCACAGAGAGGGGAAAATTGAGGCAGCCACTACTGTGGTGTCACAGAGAGGCGTAAATTAGAGTTGTCAGTGCTGTGATGTCACAGGGAGGCGAAAATTGGGCCTCTCTCAGATGTGATGTCACAGAGAGAGGCGTAATGGATCTGTGAGTGCTGTGGTGTCACCGAGAGGCATAAATTAGAGTTGTCAGTGCAGTGATGTCACGGAGAGGAGAAACTGGGTCCCTCATTGGTGTGATGTCAGAGATAGAGGAAACCTGAGTCTGCCACTGCAGTGTTTTCACGAAGAGGGGAAAACTGGGGCTATCACAGCTGTGGAGTCTCAGAGAAATTATCACAGGTGCTATGACTTGTCTGTTGCCACAGAGGAGATGGAATTGGGGTTGTCATGGCTATGATATCACAGAGAGGTTTTAATTGGTTCTTTCTCTTCTGTGATGTCACGGAGAGGGGAATTATGGGTCTGTCACTGCTGTGGTGTTCCTTTGGGGCTGAAATTCAGGCTGCCGTGGCTGTGATGTCACAGATAGAGGAAACCTGAGTCTGTCCCTGCTGTGGTGTCACAGAGAGGGGAAAACTGGGGCTGATCACTGTTGTGCAGTGAAAGTTACACAGGTGCTATGACTTGTCTGTTGCCACACAGGGAATGGAATTGGAGTTGTTCGGGCTGTGGTATCACAGAGAGATTTAAATTGGTTCTGTCATGACTGTGATGTCCCAGAGAGGGGAATAATGCGTCTGTCACCACTGTGGTGTCGCAGAGAGGTGTAAACTGGACTTGTCATTGCAGTGATCTCACCGAGAGGAGAAAACTGAGGCTTTCACTGCTGTGGCTTATCAGAGGGGATGAATTCTGACTTGTCTTTGATATCATGTCACAGAGAGGAGAAAACTGGCACTATCACCGCTGTAAATGTTACAGATAGGTGTAAGTTGGGCTTGTTCAATCTGTGGGGTGACAGAAAGGGTGAAATTTGGCCTGTCAGTGCTGTGATGTCATAATGGGTGGAAAGTGCATCTTTGACTGCTGTGCTGTCACAGGCAGGCGTAAATTGGGGTTCCCACAGTTGTGATGTCACAGAGAGGGGAAAACTGGGGCTATCACAGCTGTGGAGTCTCAGAGAAAGTAACACAGGTGTTATGACTTGTCTGTTGCCACAAAGGAGATGGAATTGGGGTTGTCATGCCTATGGTATGTCAGAGAGGTTTTAATTGGTTCTGTCTGTTCTGTGATGTCACAGAGCAGGGAATAATGGGTCTGTCAGTGCTGTGGTGTTCCATCAGAGCTGAAATTAAGGCTGCCATGGCTGTGATGTCACGACAGAGGAAACCTGAGTCTGTCCCTGCTGTGGTGTCACAGAGAGGGGAAAACTGGGGCTGATCACTGTTGTGCAGTGACAGAGAAATTTACAGAGGTGCTATGACTTGTCTGTTGCCACACAGGGAATAGAATTGGGGTTGTTCGGGCTGTGGTATCACAGAGAGTTTTAAATTGGTTCTGTCATGATTGTGATGTCCCAGAGAGGGGAATAATGCGTCTGTCACCACTGTGGTGTCACAGACAGGCGTAATTTAGAGTTGTCACTGCAGTAATGTCACAGAGACCTTGAACTGGGTCCCTCATTGGTGTGATGTCACACACAGAGAGGAGAATACTTTGGCTGCCGCTGCTCTGGTGTCACAGAGAGGAGTAGTTTTGGCCTGTCACTGCTGTGATGTCAGAGAGAGGGGAAAGCGGGTCTGTCACTGCTGCGGTGTTCCAAAGGGGATGAATTTGAGGCTGTCCTAAGTGTGACGTCACAGAGAGGGGAAAATTGAGGCAGCCACTACTGTGGTGTCACAGAGAGGCGTAAATTAGAGTTGTCAGTGCTGTGATGTCACAGGGAGGCGAAAATTGGGCCTCTCTCAGATGTGATGTCACAGAGAGAGGCGTAATGGATCTGTGAGTGCTGTGGTGTCACCGAGAGGCATAAATTAGAGTTGTCAGTGCAGTGATGTCACGGAGAGGAGAAACTGGGTCCCTCATTGGTGTGATGTCAGAGATAGAGGAAAGCTGAGTCTGCCACTGCAGTGATGTCACGGAGAGGGGAAAACTGGGGCTATCCCAGCTGTGGAGTCTCAGAGAAATTATCACAGGTGCTATGACTTGTCTGTTGCCACAAAGGAGATGGAATTGGGGTTGTCATGGCTATGATATCACAGAGAGGTTTTAATCGGTTCTGTCTCTTCTGTGATGTCACGGAGAGGGGAATTACGGGTCTGTCACTGCTGTGGTGTTCCTTTGGGGCTGAAATTAAGGCTGCCGTGGCTGTGATGTAACAGATAGAGGAAACCTGAGTCTGTCCCTGCTGTGGTGTCACAGAGAGGGGAAAACTGGGGCTGATCACTGTTGTGCAGTGAAAGTTACACAGGTGCTATGACTTGTCTGTTGCCACACAGGGAATGGAATTGGGGTTGTTCATGCTGTGGTATCACAGGGAGATTTAAATTGGTTCTGTCATGACTGTGATGTCCCAGAGAGGGGAATAATGCGTCTGTCACCACTGTGGTGTCGCAGAGAGGTGTAAACTGGACTTGTCATTGCAGTGATCTCACCGAGAGGAGAAAACTGAGGCTTTCACTGCTGTGGCTTATCAGAGGGGATGAATTCTGACTTGTCTTTGATATCATGTCACAGAGAGGAGAAAACTGGCACTATCACCGCTGTAAATGTTACAGATAAGTGTAAGTTGGGCTTGTTCAATCTGTGGGGTGACAGAAAGGGTGAAATTTGGCCTCTCAGTGCAGTGATGTCATAATGGGTGGAAAGTGCATCTTTGACTGCTGTGCTGTCACAGGCAGGCGTAAATTGGGGTTCCCACAGTTGTGATGTCACAGAGAGGGGAAAACTGGGGCTATCACAGCTGTGGAGTCTCAGAGAAAGTAACACAGGTGTTATTACTTGTCTGTTGCCACAAAGGAGATGGAATTGGGGTTGTCATGCCTATGGTATGTCAGAGAGGTTTTAATTGGTTCTGTCTGTTCTGGGATGTCACAGAGCGGGGAATAATGGGTCTGTCAGTGCTGTGGTGTTCCATCAGAGCTGAAATTAAGGCTGCCATGGCTGTGATGTCACGATAGAGGAAACCTGAGTCTGTCCCTGCTGTGGTGTCACAGAGAGGGGAAAACTGGGGCTGATCACTGTTGTGCAGTGACAGAGAAATTTACAGAGGTGCTATGACTTGTCTGTTGCCACACAGGGAATAGAATTGGGGTTGTTCGGGCTGTGGTATCACAGAGAGTTTTAAATTGGTTCTGTCATGATTGTGATGTCCCAGAGAGGGGAATAATGCGTCTGTCACCACTGTGGTGTCACAGACAGGCGTAATTTAGAGTTGTCACTGCAGTAATGTCACAGAGACCTTGAACTGGGTCCCTCATTGGTGTGATGTCACACACAGAGAGGAGAATACTGAGGCTGCCGCTGCTCTGGTGTCACAGAGAGGAGTAGTTTTGGCCTGTCACTGCTGTGATGTCAGAGAGAGGGGAAAGCGGGTCTGTCACTGCTGCGGTGTTCCAAAGGGGATGAATTTGAGGCTGTCCTAAGTGTGATGTCACAGAGAGGGGAAAATTGAGGCAGCCACTACTGTGGTGTCACAGAGAGGCGTAAATTAGAGTTGTCAGTGCTGTGATGTCACAGGGAGGCGAAAATTGGGCCTCTCTCAGATGTGATGTCACAGAGAGAGGCGTAATGGATCTGTGAGTGCTGTGGTGTCACCGAGAGGCATAAATTAGAGTTGTCAGTGCAGTGATGTCACGGAGAGGAGAAACTGGGTCCCTCATTGGTGTGATGTCACAGATAGAGGAAACCTGAGTCTGCCACTGCAGTGATGTCACGGAGAGGGGAAAACTGGGGCTATCACAGCTGTGGAGTCTCAGAGAAATTATCACAGGTGCTATGACTTGTCTGTTGCCACAAAGGAGATGGAATTGGGGTTGTCATGGCTATGATATCACAGAGAGGTTTTAATCGGTTCTGTCTCTTCTGTGATGTCACGGAGAGGGGAATTACGGGTCTGTCACTGCTGTGGTGTTCCTTTGGGGCTGAAATTAAGGCTGCCGTGGCTGTGATGTCACAGATAGAGGAAACCTGAGTCTGTCCCTGCTGTGGTGTCACAGAGAGGGGAAAACTGGGGCTGATCACTGTTGTGCAGTGAAAGTTACACAGGTGCTATGACTTGTCTGTTGCCACACAGGGAATGGAATTGGGGTTGTTAGGGCTGTGGTATCACAGAGAGATTTAAATTGGTTCTGTCATGACTGTGATGTCCCAGAGAGGGGAATAATGCGTCTGTCACCACTGTGGTGTCGCAGAGAGGTGTAAACTGGACTTGTCATTGCAGTGATCTCACCGAGAGGAGAAAACTGAGGCTTTCACTGCTGTGGCTTATCAGAGGGGATGAATTCTGACTTGTCTTTGATATCATGTCACAGAGAGGAGAAAACTGGCACTATCACCGCTGTAAATGTTACAGATAAGTGTAAGTTGGGCTTGTTCAATCTGTGGGGTGACAGAAAGGGTGAAATTTGGCCTGTCAGTGCTGTGATGTCATAATGGGTGGAAAGTGCATCTTTGCTGTGCTGTCACAGGCAGGCGTAAATTGGGGTTCCCACAGTTGTGATGTCACAGAGAGGGGAAAACTGGGGCTATCACAGCTGTGGAGTCTCAGAGAAAGTAACACAGGTGTTATGACTTGTCTGTTGCCACAAAGGAGATGGAATTGGGGTTGTCATGCCTATGGTATGTCAGAGAGGTTTTAATTGGTTCTGTCTGTTCTGGGATGTCACAGAGCGGGGAATAATGGGTCTGTCAGTGCTGTGGTGTTCCATCAGAGCTGAAATTAAGGCTGCCATGGCTGTGATGTCACGACAGAGGAAACCTGAGTCTGTCCCTGCTGTGGTGTCACAGAGAGGGGAAAACTGGGGCTGATCACTGTTGTGCAGTGACAGAGAAATTTACACAGGTGCTATGACTTGTCTGTTGCCACACAGGGAATGGAATTGGGGTTGTTCGGGCTGTGGTATCACAGAGAGTTTTAAATTGGTTCTGTCATGATTGTGATGTCCCAGAGAGGGGAATAATGCGTCTGTCACCACTGTGGTGTCACAGACAGGCGTAATTTAGAGTTGTCACTGCAGTAATGTCACAGAGACCTTGAACTGGGTCCCTCATTGGTGTGATGTCACACACAGAGAGGAGAATACTTTGGCTGCCGCTGCTCTGGTGTCACAGTGAGGAGTAGTTTTGGCCTGTCACTGCTGTGATGTCAGAGAGAGGGGAAAGCGGGTCTGTCACTGCTGCGGTGTTCCAAAGGGGATGAATTTGAGGCTGTCCTAAGTGTGATGTCACAGAGAGGGGAAAATTGAGGCAGCCACTACTGTGGTGTCACAGAGAGGCGTAAATTAGAGTTGTCAGTGCTGTGATGTCACAGGGAGGCGAAAATTGGGCCTCTCTCAGATGTGATGTCACAGAGAGAGGCGTAATGGATCTGTGAGTGCTGTGGTGTCACCGAGAGGCATAAATTAGAGTTGTCAGTGCAGTGATGTCACGGAGAGGAGAAACTGGGTCCCTCATTGGTGTGATGTCACAGATAGAGGAAACCTGAGTCTGCCACTGCAGTGATGTCACGGAGAGGGGAAAACTGGGGCTATCACAGCTGTGGAGTCTCAGAGAAATTATCACAGGTGCTACGACTTGTCTGTTGCCACAAAGGAGATGGAATTGGGGTTGTCATGGCTATGATATCACAGAGAGGTTTTAATTGGTTCTGTCTCTTCTGTGATGTCACGGAGAGGGGAATTATGGGTCTGTCACTGCTGTGGTGTTCCTTTGGGGCTGAAATTAAGGCTGCCGTGGCTGTGATGTCACAGATAGAGGCAACCTGAGTCTGTCCCTGCTGTGGTGTCACAGAGAGGGGAAAACTGGGGCTGATCACTGTTGTGCAGTGAAAGTTACACAGGTGCTATGACTTGTCTGTTGCCACACAGGGAATGGAATTGGGGTTGTTCATGCTGTGGTATCACAGGGAGATTTAAATTGGTTCTGTCATGACTGTGATGTCCCAGAGAGGGGAATAATGCGTCTGTCACCACTGTGGTGTCGCAGAGAGGTGTAAACTGGACTTGTCATTGCAGTGATCTCACCGAGAGGAGAAAACTGAGGCTTTCACTGCTGTGGCTTATCAGAGGGGATGAATTCTGACTTGTCTTTGATATCATGTCACAGAGAGGAGAAAACTGGCACTATCACCGCTGTAAATGTTACAGATAAGTGTAAGTTGGGCTTGTTCAATCTGTGGGGTGACAGAAAGGGTGAAATTTGGCCTGTCAGTGCTGTGATGTCATAATGGGTGGAAAGTGCATCTTTGACTGCTGTGCTGTCACAGGCAGGCGTAAATTGGGGTTCCCACAGTTGTGATGTCACAGAGAGGGGAAAACTGGGGCTATCACAGCTGTGGAGTCTCAGAGAAAGTAACACAGGTGTTATTACTTGTCTGTTGCCACAAAGGAGATGGAATTGGGGTTGTCATGCCTATGGTATGTCAGAGAGGTTTTAATTGGTTCTGTCTGTTCTGGGATGTCACAGAGCGGGGAATAATGGGTCTGTCAGTGCTGTGGTGTTCCATCAGAGCTGAAATTAAGGCTGCCATGGCTGTGATGTCACGATAGAGGAAACCTGAGTCTGTCCCTGCTGTGGTGTCACAGAGAGGGGAAAACTGGGGCTGATCACTGTTGTGCAGTGACAGAGAAATTTACAGAGGTGCTATGACTTGTCTGTTGCCACACAGGGAATAGAATTGGGGTTGTTCGGGCTGTGGTATCACAGAGAGTTTTAAATTGGTTCTGTCATGATTGTGATGTCCCAGAGAGGGGAATAATGCGTCTGTCACCACTGTGGTGTCACAGACAGGCGTAATTTAGAGTTGTCACTGCAGTAATGTCACAGAGACCTTGAACTGGGTCCCTCATTGGTGTGATGTCACACACAGAGAGGAGAATACTGAGGCTGCCGCTGCTCTGGTGTCACAGAGAGGAGTAGTTTTGGCCTGTCACTGCTGTGATGTCAGAGAGAGGGGAAAGCGGGTCTGTCACTGCTGCGGTGTTCCAAAGGGGATGAATTTGAGGCTGTCCTAAGTGTGATGTCACAGAGAGGGGAAAATTGAGGCAGCCACTACTGTGGTGTCACAGAGAGGCGTAAATTAGAGTTGTCAGTGCTGTGATGTCACAGGGAGGCGAAAATTGGGCCTCTCTCAGATGTGATGTCACAGAGAGAGGCGTAATGGATGTGTGAGTGCTGTGGTGTCACCGAGAGGCATAAATTAGAGTTGTCAGTGCAGTGATGTCACGGAGAGGAGAAACTGGGTCCCTCATTGGTGTGATGTCACAGATAGAGGAAACCTGAGTCTGCCACTGCAGTGATGTCACGGAGAGGGGAAAACTGGGGCTATCACAGCTGTGGAGTCTCAGAGAAATTATCACAGGTGCTATGACTTGTCTGTTGCCACAAAGGAGATGGAATTGGGGTTGTCATGGCTATGATATCACAGAGAGGTTTTAATCGGTTCTGTCTCTTCTGTGATGTCACAGAGAGGGGAATTACGGGTCTGTCACTGCTGTGGTGTTCCTTTGGGGCTGAAATTAAGGCTGCCGTGGCTGTGATGTCACAGATAGAGGCAACCTGAGTCTGTCCCTGCTGTGGTGTCACAGAGAGGGGAAAACTGGGGCTGATCACTGTTGTGCAGTGAAAGTTACACAGGTGCTATGACTTGTCTGTTGCCACACAGGGAATGGAATTGGGGTTGTTCATGCTGTGGTATCACAGGGAGATTTAAATTGGTTCTGTCATGACTGTGATGTCCCAGAGAGGGGAATAATGCGTCTGTCACCACTGTGGTGTCGCAGAGAGGTGTAAACTGGACTTGTCATTGCAGTGATCTCACCGAGAGGAGAAAACTGAGGCTTTCACTGCTGTGGCTTATCAGAGGGGATGAATTCTGACTTGTCTTTGATATCATGTCACAGAGAGGAGAAAACTGGCACTATCACCGCTGTAAATGTTACAGATAAGTGTAAGTTGGGCTTGTTCAATCTGTGGGGTGACAGAAAGGGTGAAATTTGGCCTGTCAGTGCTGTGATGTCATAATGGGTGGAAAGTGCATCTTTGACTGCTGTGCTGTCACAGGCAGGCGTAAATTGGGGTTCCCACAGTTGTGATGTCACAGAGAGGGGAAAACTGGGGCTATCACAGCTGTGGAGTCTCAGAGAAAGTAACACAGGTGTTATGACTTGTCTGTTGCCACAAAGGAGATGGAATTGGGGTTGTCATGCCTATGGTATGTCAGAGAGGTTTTAATTGGTTCTGTCTGTTCTGGGATGTCACAGAGCGGGGAATAATGGGTCTGTCAGTGCTGTGGTGTTCCATCAGAGCTGAAATTAAGGCTGCCATGGCTGTGATGTCACGATAGAGGAAACCTGAGTCTGTCCCTGCTGTGGTGTCACAGAGAGGGGAAAACTGGGGCTGATCACTGTTGTGCAGTGACAGAGAAATTTACAGAGGTGCTATGACTTGTCTGTTGCCACACAGGGAATAGAATTGGGGTTGTTCGGGCTGTGGTATCACAGAGAGTTTTAAATTGGTTCTGTCATGATTGTGATGTCCCAGAGAGGGGAATAATGCGTCTGTCACCACTGTGGTGTCACAGACAGGCGTAATTTAGAGTTGTCACTGCAGTAATGTCACAGAGACCTTGAACTGGGTCCCTCATTGGTGTGATGTCACACACAGAGAGGAGAATACTGAGGCTGCCGCTGCTCTGGTGTCACAGAGAGGAGTAGTTTTGGCCTGTCACTGCTGTGATGTCAGAGAGAGGGGAAAGCGGGTCTGTCACTGCTGCGGTGTTCCAAAGGGGATGAATTTGAGGCTGTCCTAAGTGTGATGTCACAGAGAGGGGAAAATTGAGGCAGCCACTACTGTGGTGTCACAGAGAGGCGTAAATTAGAGTTGTCAGTGCTGTGATGTCACAGGGAGGCGAAAATTGGGCCTCTCTCAGATGTGATGTCACAGAGAGAGGCGTAATGGATCTGTGAGTGCTGTGGTGTCACCGAGAGGCATAAATTAGAGTTGTCAGTGCAGTGATGTCACGGAGAGGAGAAACTGGGTCCCTCATTGGTGTGATGTCACAGATAGAGGAAACCTGAGTCTGCCACTGCAGTGATGTCACGGAGAGGGGAAAACTGGGGCTATCCCAGCTGTGGAGTCTCAGAGAAATTATCACAGGTGCTATGACTTGTCTGTTGCCACAAAGGAGATGGAATTGGGGTTGTCATGGCTATGATATCACAGAGAGGTTTTAATCGGTTCTGTCTCTTCTGTGATGTCACGGAGAGGGGAATTACGGGTCTGTCACTGCTGTGGTGTTCCTTTGGGGCTGAAATTAAGGCTGCCGTGGCTGTGATGTCACAGATAGAGGCAACCTGAGTCTGTCCCTGCTGTGGTGTCACAGAGAGGGGAAAACTGGGGCTGATCACGGTTGTGCAGTGAAAGTTACACAGGTGCTATGACTTGTCTGTTGCCACACAGGGAATGGAATTGGGGTTGTTCATGCTGTGGTATCACAGGGAGATTTAAATTGGTTCTGTCATGACTGTGATGTCCCAGAGAGGGGAATAATGCGTCTGTCACCACTGTGGTGTCGCAGAGAGGTGTAAACTGGACTTGTCATTGCAGTGATCTCACCGAGAGGAGAAAACTGAGGCTTTCACTGCTGTGGCTTATCAGAGGGGATGAATTCTGACTTGTCTTTGATATCATGTCACAGAGAGGAGAAAACTGGCACTATCACCGCTGTAAATGTTACAGATAAGTGTAAGTTGGGCTTGTTCAATCTGTGGGGTGACAGAAAGGGTGAAATTTGGCCTGTCAGTGCTGTGATGTCGTAATGGGTGGAAAGTGCATCTTTGACTGCTGTGCTGTCACAGGCAGGCGTAAATTGGGGTTCCCACAGTTGTGATGTCACACAGAGGGGAAAACTGGGGCTATCACAGCTGTGGAGTCTCAGAGAAAGTAACACAGGTGTTATGACTTGTCTGTTGCCACAAAGGAGATGGAATTGGGGTTGTCATGCCTATGGTATGTCAGAGAGGTTTTAATTGGTTCTGTCTGTTCTGGGATGTCACAGAGCGGGGAATAATGGGTCTGTCAGTGCTGTGGTGTTCCATCAGAGCTGAAATTAAGGCTGCCATGGCTGTGATGTCACGATAGAGGAAACCTGAGTCTGTCCCTGCTGTGGTGTCACAGAGAGGGGAAAACTGGGGCTGATCACTGTTGTGCAGTGACAGAGAAATTTACAGAGGTGCTATGACTTGTCTGTTGCCCCACAGGGAATAGAATTGGGGTTGTTTGGGCTGTGGTATCACAGAGAGTTTTAAATTGGTTCTGTCATGATTGTGATGTCCCAGAGAGGGGAATAATGCGTCTGTCACCACTGTGGTGTCACAGACAGGCGTAATTTAGAGTTGTCACTGCAGTAATGTCACAGAGACCTTGAACTGGGTCCCTCATTGGTGTGATGTCACACACAGAGAGGAGAATACTGAGGCTGCCGCTGCTCTGGTGTCACAGTGAGGAGTAGTTTTGGCCTGTCACTGCTGTGATGTCAGAGAGAGGGGAAAGCGGGTCTGTCACTGCTGCGGTGTTCCAAAGGGGATGAATTTGAGGCTGTCCTAAGTGTGATGTCACAGAGAGGGGAAAATTGAGGCAGCCACTACTGTGGTGTCACAGAGAGGCGTAAATTAGAGTTGTCAGTGCTGTGATGTCACAGGGAGGCGAAAATTGGGCCTCTCTCAGATGTGATGTCACAGAGAGAGGCGTAATGGATCTGTGAGTGCTGTGGTGTCACCGAGAGGCATAAATTAGAGTTGTCAGTGCAGTGATGTCACGGAGAGGAGAAACTGGGTCCCTCATTGGTGTGATGTCACAGATAGAGGAAACCTGAGTCTGCCACTGCAGTGATGTCACGGAGAGGGGAAAACTGGGGCTATCACAGCTGTGGAGTCTCAGAGAAATTATCACAGGTGCTATGACTTGTCTGTTGCCACAAAGGAGATGGAATTGGGGTTGTCATGGCTATGATATCACAGAGAGGTTTTAATCGGTTCTGTCTCTTCTGTGATGTCACGGAGAGGGGAATTATGGGTCTGTCACTGCTGTGGTGTTCCTTTGGGGCTGAAATTCAGGCTGCCGTGGCTGTGATGTCACAGATAGAGGAAACCTGAGTCTGTCCCTGCTGTGGTGTCACAGAGAGGGGAAAACTGGGGCTGATCACGGTTGTGCAGTGAAAGTTACACAGGTGCTATGACTTGTCTGTTGCCACACAGGGAATGGAATTGGGGTTGTTCGGGCTGTGGTATCACAGAGAGATTTAAATTGGTTCTGTCATGACTGTGATGTCCCAGAGAGGGGAATAATGCGTCTGTCACCACTGTGGTGTCGCAGAGAGGTGTAAACTGGACTTGTCATTGCAGTGATCTCACCGAGAGGAGAAAACTGAGGCTTTCACTGCTGTGGCTTATCAGAGGGGATGAATTCTGACTTGTCTTTGATATCATGTCACAGAGAGGAGAAAACTGGCACTATCACTGCTGTAAATGTTACAGATAAGTGTAAGTTGGGCTTGTTCAATCTGTGGGGTGACAGAAAGGGTGAAATTTGGCCTGTCAGTGCTGTGATGTCATAATGGGTGGAAAGTGCATCTTTGACTGCTGTGCTGTCACAGGCAGGCGTAAATTGGGGTTCCCACAGTTGTGATGTCACAGAGAGGGGAAAACTGGGGCTATCACAGCTGTGGAGTCTCAGAGAAAGTAACACAGGTGTTATGACTTGTCTGTTGCCACAAAGGAGATGGAATTGGGGTTGTCATGCCTATGGTATGTCAGAGAGGTTTTAATTGGTTCTGTCTGTTCTGGGATGTCACAGAGCGGGGAATAATGGGTCTGTCAGTGCTGTGGTGTTCCATCACAGCTGAAATTAAGGCTGCCATGGCTGTGATGTCACGATAGAGGAAACCTGAGTCTGTCCCTGCTGTGGTGTCACAGAGAGGGGAAAACTGGGGCTGATCACTGTTGTGCAGTGACAGAGAAATTTACAGAGGTGCTATGACTTGTCTGTTGCCACACAGGGAATAGAATTGGGGTTGTTTGGGCTGTGGTATCACAGAGAGTTTTAAATTGGTTCTGTCATGATTGTGATGTCCCAGAGAGGGGAATAATGCGTCTGTCACCACTGTGGTGTCACAGACAGGCGTAATTTAGAGTTGTCACTGCAGTAATGTCACAGAGACCTTGAACTGTGTCCCTCATTGGTGTGATGTCACACACAGAGAGGAGAATACTGAGGCTGCCGCTGCTCTGGTGTCACAGTGAGGAGTAGTTTTGGCCTGTCACTGCTGTGATGTCAGAGAGAGGGGAAAGCGGGTCTGTCACTGCTGCGGTGTTCCAAAGGGGATGAATTTGAGGCTGTCCTAAGTGTGATGTCACAGAGAGGGGAAAATTGAGGCAGCCACTACTGTGGTGTCACAGAGAGGCGTAAATTAGAGTTGTCAGTGCTGTGATGTCAGAGGGAGGCGAAAATTGGGCCTCTCTCAGATGTGATGTCACAGAGAGAGGCGTAATGGATCTGTGAGTGCTGTGGTGTCACCGAGAGGCATAAATTAGAGTTGTCAGTGCAGTGATGTCACGGAGAGGAGAAACTGGGTCCCTCATTGGTGTGATGTCACAGATAGAGGAAACCTGAGTCTGCCACTGCAGTGATGTCACGGAGAGGGGAAAACTGGGGCTATCACAGCTGTGGAGTCTCAGAGAAATTATCACAGGTGCTATGACTTGTCTGTTGCCACAAAGGAGATGGAATTGGGGTTGTCATGGCTATGATATCACAGAGAGGTTTTAATCGGTTCTGTCTCTTCTGTGATGTCACGGAGAGGGGAATTATGGGTCTGTCACTGCTGTGGTGTTCCTTTGGGGCTGAAATTCAGGCTGCTGTGGCTGTGATGTCACAGATAGAGGAAACCTGAGTCTGTCCCTGCTGTGGTGTCACAGAGAGGGGAAAACTGGGGCTGATCACGGTTGTGCAGTGAAAGTTACACAGGTGCTATGACTTGTCTGTTGCCACACAGGGAATGGAATTGGGGTTGTTCGGGCTGTGGTATCACAGAGAGATTTAAATTGGTTCTGTCATGACTGTGATGTCCCAGAGAGGGGAATAATGCGTCTGTCACCACTGTGGTGTCGCAGAGAGGTGTAAACTGGACTTGTCATTGCAGTGATCTCACCGAGAGGAGAAAACTGAGGCTTTCACTGCTGTGGCTTATCAGAGGGGATGAATTCTGACTTGTCTTTGATATCATGTCACAGAGAGGAGAAAACTGGCACTATCACCGCTGTAAATGTTACAGATAAGTGTAAGTTGGGCTTGTTCAATCTGTGGGGTGACAGAAAGGGTGAAATTTGGCCTCTCAGTGCTGTGATGTCATAATGGGTGGAAAGTGCATCTTTGACTGCTGTGCTGTCACAGGCAGGCGTAAATTGGGGTTCCCACAGTTGTGATGTCACACAGAGGGGAAAACTGGGGCTATCACAGCTGTGGAGTCTCAGAGAAAGTAACACAGGTGTTATGACTTGTCTGTTGCCACAAAGGAGATGGAATTGGGGTTGTCATGCCTATGGTATGTCAGAGAGGTTTTAATTGGTTCTGTCTGTTCTGTGATGTCACAGAGCGGGGAATAATGGGTCTGTCAGTGCTGTGGTGTTCCATCAGAGCTGAAATTACGGCTGCCATGGCTGTGATGTCACGATAGAGGAAACCTGAGTCTGTCCCTGCTGTGGTGTCACAGAGAGGGGAAAACTGGGGCTGATCACTGTTGTGCAGTGACAGAGAAATTTACAGAGGTGCTATGACTTGTCTGTTGCCACACAGGGAATAGAATTGGGGTTGTTTGGGCTGTGGTATCACAGAGAGTTTTAAATTGGTTCTGTCATGACTGTGATGTCCCAGAGAGGGGAATAATGCGTCTGTCACCACTGTGGTGTCACAGACAGGCGTAATTTAGAGTTGTCACTGCAGTAATGTCACAGAGACCTTGAACTGGGTCCCTCATTGGTGTGATGTCACACACAGAGAGGAGAATACTGAGGCTGCCGCTGCTCTGGTGTCACAGAGAGGAGTAGTTTTGGCCTGTCACTGCTGTGATGTCAGAGAGAGGGGAAAGCGGGTCTGTCACTGCTGCGGTGTTCCAAAGGGGATGAATTTGAGGCTGTCCTAAGTGTGATGTCACAGAGAGGGGAAAATTGAGGCAGCCACTACTGTGGTGTCACAGAGAGGCGTAAATTAGAGTTGTCAGTGCTGTGATGTCACAGGGAGGCGAAAATAGGGCCTCTCTCAGATGTGATGTCACAGAGAGAGGCGTAATGGATCTGTGAGTGCTGTGGTGTCACCGAGAGGCATAAATTAGAGTTGTCAGTGCAGTGATGTCACGGAGAGGAGAAACTGGGTCCCTCATTGGTGTGATGTCACAGATAGAGGAAACCTGAGTCTGCCACTGCAGTGATGTCACGGAGAGGGGAAAACTGGGGCTATCACAGCTGTGGAGTCTCAGAGAAATTATCACAGGTGCTATGACTTGTCTGTTGCCACAAAGGAGATGGAATTGGGGTTGTCATGGCTATGATATCACAGAGAGGTTTTAATCGGTTCTGTCTCTTCTGTGATGTCACGGAGAGGGGAATTATGGGTCTGTCACTGCTGTGGTGTTCCTTTGGGGCTGAAATTAAGGCTGCCGTGGCTGTGATGTCACAGATAGAGGAAACCTGAGTCTGTCCCTGCTGTGGTGTCACAGAGAGGGGAAAACTGGGGCTGATCACGGTTGTGCAGTGAAAGTTACACAGGTGCTATGACTTGTCTGTTGCCACACAGGGAATGGAATTGGGGTTGTTAGGGCTGTGGTATCACAGAGAGATTTAAATTGGTTCTGTCATGACTGTGATGTCCCAGAGAGGGGAATAATGCGTCTGTCACCACTGTGGTGTCGCAGAGAGGTGTAAACTGGACTTGTCATTGCAGTGATCTCACCGAGAGGAGAAAACTGAGGCTTTCACTGCTGTGGCTTATCAGAGGGGATGAATTCTGACTTGTCTTTGATATCATGTCACAGAGAGGAGAAAACTGGCACTATCACCGCTGTAAATGTTACAGATAGGTGTAAGTTGGGCTTGTTCAATCTGTGGGGTGACAGAAAGGGTGAAATTTGGCCTGTCAGTGCTGTGATGTCATAATGGGTGGAAAGTGCATCTTTGACTGCTGTGCTGTCACAGGCAGGCGTAAATTGGGGTTCCCACAGTTGTGATGTCACAGAGAGGGGAAAACTGGGGCTATCACAGCTGTGGAGTCTCAGAGAAAGTAACACAGGTGTTATGACTTGTCTGTTGCCACAAAGGAGATGGAATTGGGGTTGTCATGCCTATGGTATGTCAGAGAGGTTTTAATTGGTTCTGTCTGTTCTGTGATGTCACAGAGCGGGGAATAATGGGTCTGTCAATGCTGTGGTGTTCCATCAGAGCTGAAATTAAGGCTGCCATGGCTGTGATGTCACGATAGAGGAAACCTGAGTCTGCCACTGCAGTGATGTCACAGAGAGGGGAAAACTGGGGCTATCACAGCTGTGGAGTCTCAGAGAAATTATCACAGGTGCTATGACTTGTCTGTTGCCACAAAGGAGATGGAATTGGGGTTGTCATGGCTATGATATCACAGAGAGGTTTTAATCGGTTCTGTCTCTTCTGTGATGTCACGGAGAGGGGAATTACGGGTCTGTCACTGCTGTGGTGTTCCTTTGGGGCTGAAATTCAGGCTGCCGTGGCTGTGATGTCACAGATAGAGGAAACCTGAGTCTGTCCCTGCTGTGGTGTCACAGAGAGGGGAAAACTGGGGCTGATCACGGTTGTGCAGTGAAAGTTACACAGGTGCTATGACTTGTCTGTTGCCACACAGGGAATGGAATTGGGGTTGTTCGGGCTGTGGTATCACAGAGAGATTTAAATTGGTTCTGTCATGACTGTGATGTCCCAGAGAGGGGAATAATGCGTCTGTCACCACTGTGGTGTCGCAGAGAGGTGTAAACTGGACTTGTCATTGCAGTGATCTCACCGAGAGGAGAAAACTGAGGCTTTCACTGCTGTGGCTTATCAGAGGGGATGAATTCTGACTTGTCTTTGATATCATGTCACAGAGAGGAGAAAACTGGCACTATCACCGCTGTAAATGTTACAGATAGGTGTAAGTTGGGCTTGTTCAATCTGTGGGGTGACAGAAAGGGTGAAATTTGGCCTGTCAGTGCTGTGATGTCATAATGGTTGGAAAGTGCATCTTTGACTGCTGTGCTGTCACAGGCAGGCGTAAATTGGGGTTCCCAAAGTTGTGATGTCACAGAGAGGGGAAAACTGGGGCTATCACAGCTGTGGAGTCTCAGAGAAAGTAACACAGATGTTATGACTTGTCTGGTGCCACAAAGGAGATGGAATTGGGGTTGTCATGCCTATGGTATGTCAGAGAGGTTTTAATTGGTTCTGTCTGTTCTGGGATGTCACAGAGCGGGGAATAATGGGTCTGTCAGTGCTGTGGTGTTCCATCAGAGCTGAAATTAAGGCTGCCATGGCTGTGATGTCATGATAGAGGAAACCTGAGTCTGTCCCTGCTGTGGTGTCACAGAGAGGGGAAAACTGGGGCTGATCACTGTTGTGCAGTGACAGAGAAATTTACACAGGTGCTATGACTTGTCTATTGCCACACAGGGAATGGAATTGGGGTTGTTCGGGCTGTGGTATCACAGAGAGTTTTAAATTGGTTCTGTCATGATTGTGATGTCCCAGAGAGGGGAATAATGCGTCTGTCACCACTGTGGTGTCACAGACAGGCGTAATTTAGAGTTGTCACTGCAGTAATGTCACAGAGACCTTGAACTGGGTCCCTCATTGGTGTGATGTCACACACAGAGAGGAGAATACTGAGGCTGCCGCTGCTCTGGTGTCACAGAGAGGAGTAGTTTTGGCCTGTCACTGCTGTGATGTCAGAGAGAGGGGAAAGCGGGTCTGTCACTGCTGCGGTGTTCCAAAGGGGATGAATTTGAGGCTGTCCTAAGTGTGATGTCACAGAGAGGGGAAAATTGAGGCAGCCACTACTGTGGTGTCACAGAGAGGCGTAAATTAGAGTTGTCAGTGCTGTGATGTCACAGGGAGGCGAAAATTGGGCCTCTCTCAGATGTGATGTCACAGAGAGAGGCGTAATGGATCTGTGAGTGCTGTGGTGTCACCGAGAGGCATAAATTAGAGTTGTCAGTGCAGTGATGTCACGGAGAGGAGAAACTGGGTCCCTCATTGGTGTGATGTCACAGATAGAGGAAACCTGAGTCTGCCACTGCAGTGATGTCACGGAGAGGGGAAAACTGGGGCTATCACAGCTGTGGAGTCTCAGAGAAATTATCACAGGTGCTATGACTTGTCTGTTGCCACAAAGGAGATGGAATTGGGGTTGTCATGGCTATGATATCACAGAGAGGTTTTAATCGGTTCTGTCTCTTCTGTGATGTCACGGAGAGGGGAATTATGGGTCTGTCACTGCTGTGGTGTTCCTTTGGGGCTGAAATTCAGGCTGCCGTGGCTGTGATGTCACAGATAGAGGAAACCTGAGTCTGTCCCTGCTGTGGTGTCACAGAGAGGGGAAAACTGGGGCTGATCACTGTTGTGCAGTGAAAGTTACACAGGTGCTATGACTTGTCTGTTGCCACACAGGGAATGGAATTGGGGTTGTTCGGGCTGTGGTATCACAGAGAGATTTAAATTGGTTCTGTCATGACTGTGATGTCCCAGAGAGGGGAATAATGCGTCTGTCACCACTGTGGTGTCGCAGAGAGGTGTAAACTGGACTTGTCATTGCAGTGATCTCACCGAGAGGAGAAAACTGAGGCTTTCACTGCTGTGGCTTATCAGAGGGGATGAATTCTGACTTGTCTTTGATATCATGTCACAGAGAGGAGAAAACTGGCACTATCACCGCTGTAAATGTTACAGATAGGTGTAAGTTGGGCTTGTTCAATCTGTGGGTTGACAGAAAGGGTGAAATTTGGCCTGTCAGTGCTGTGATGTCATAATGGTTGGAAAGTGCATCTTTGACTGCTGTGCTGTCACAGGCAGGCGTAAATTGGGGTTCCCAAAGTTGTGATGTCACAGAGAGGGGAAAACTGGGGCTATCACAGCTGTGGAGTCTCAGAGAAAGTAACACAGGTGTTATGACTTGTCTGTTGCCACAAAGGAGATGGAATTGGGGTTGTCATGCCTATGGTATGTCAGAGAGGTTTTAATTGGTTCTGTCTGTTCTGTGATGTCACAGAGCGGGGAATAATGGGTCTGTCAGTGCTGTGGTGTTCCATCAGAGCTGAAATTAAGGCTGCCATGGCTGTGATGTCACGATAGAGGAAACCTGAGTCTGTCCCTGCTGTGGTGTCACAGAGAGGGGAAAACTGGGGCTGATCACTGTTGTGCAGTGACAGAGAAATTTACACAGGTGCTATGACTTGTGTGTTGCCACACAGGGAATGGAATTGGGGTTGTTCGGGCTGTGGTATCACAGAGAGTTTTAAATTGGTTCTGTCATGATTGTGATGTCCCAGAGAGGGGAATAATGCGTCTGTCACCACTGTGGTGTCACAGACAGGCGTAATTTAGAGTTGTCACTGCAGTAATGTCACAGAGACCTTGAACTGGGTCCCTCATTGGTGTGATGTCACACACAGAGAGGAGAATACTGAGGCTGCCGCTGCTCTGGTGTCACAGAGAGGAGTAGTTTTGGCCTGTCACTGCTGTGATGTCAGAGAGAGGGGAAAGCGGGTCTGTCACTGCTGCGGTGTTCCAAAGGGGATGAATTTGAGGCTGTCCTAAGTGTGATGTCACAGAGAGGGGAAAATTGAGGCAGCCACTACTGTGGTGTCACAGAGAGGCGTAAATTAGAGTTGTCAGTGCTGTGATGTCACAGGGAGGCGAAAATTGGGCCTCTCTCAGATGTGATGTCACAGAGAGAGGCGTAATGGATCTGTGAGTGCTGTGGTGTCACCGAGAGGCATAAATTAGAGTTGTCAGTGCAGTGATGTCACGGAGAGGAGAAACTGGGTCCCTCATTGGTGTGATGTCACAGATAGAGGAAACCTGAGTCTGCCACTGCAGTGATGTCACGGAGAGGGGAAAACTGGGGCTATCCCAGCTGTGGAGTCTCAGAGAAATTATCACAGGTGCTATGACTTGTCTGTTGCCACAAAGGAGATGGAATTGGGGTTGTCATGGCTATGATATCACAGAGAGGTTTTAATCGGTTCTGTCTCTTCTGTGATGTCACAGAGAGGGGAATTACGGGTCTGTCACTGCTGTGGTGTTCCTTTGGGGCTGAAATTAAGGCTGCCGTGGCTGTGATGTCACAGATAGAGGAAACCTGAGTCTGTCCCTGCTGTGGTGTCACAGAGAGGGGAAAACTGGGGCTGATCACTGTTGTGCAGTGAAAGTTACACAGGTGCTATGACTTGTCTGTTGCCACACAGGGAATGGAATTGGGGTTGTTAGGGCTGTGGTATCACAGAGAGATTTAAATTGGTTCTGTCATGACTGTGATGTCCCAGAGAGGGGAATAATGCGTCTGTCACCACTGTGGTGTCGCAGAGAGGTGTAAACTGGACTTGTCATTGCAGTGATCTCACCGAGAGGAGAAAACTGAGGCTTTCACTGCTGTGGCTTATCAGAGGGGATGAATTCTGACTTGTCTTTGATATCATGTCACAGAGAGGAGAAAACTGGCACTATCACCGCTGTAAATGTTACAGATAGGTGTAAGTTGGGCTTGTTCAATCTGTGGGGTGACAGAAAGGGTGAAATTTGGCCTGTCAGTGCAGTGATGTCATAATGGGTGGAAAGTGCATCTTTGACTGCTGTGCTGTCACAGGCAGGCGTAAATTGGGGTTCCCACAGTTGTGATGTCACAGAGAGGGGAAAACTGGGGCTATCACAGCTGTGGAGTCTCAGAGAAAGTAACACAGGTGTTATGACTTGTCTGTTGCCACAAAGGAGATGGAATTGGGGTTGTCATGCCTATGGTATGTCAGAGAGGTTTTAATTGGTTCTGTCTGTTCTGTGATGTCACAGAGCGGGGAAAAATGGGTCTGTCAGTGCTGTGGTGTTCCATCAGAGCTGAAATTAAGGCTGCCATGGCTGTGATGTCACGATAGAGGAAACCTGAGTCTGTCCCTGCTGTGGTGTCACAGAGAGGGGAAAACTGGGGCTGATCACTGTTGTGCAGTGACAGAGAAATTTACACAGGTGCTATGACTTGTCTGTTGCCACACAGGGAATGGAATTGGGGTTGTTCGGGCTGTGGTATCACAGAGAGTTTTAAATTGGTTCTGTCATGATTGTGATGTCCCAGAGAGGGGAATAATGCGTCTGTCACCACTGTGGTGTCACAGACAGGCGTAATTTAGAGTTGTCACTGCAGTAATGTCACAGAGACCTTGAACTGGGTCCCTCATTGGTGTGATGTCACACACAGAGAGGAGAATACTGAGGCTGCCGCTGCTCTGGTGTCACAGAGAGGAGTAGTTTTGGCCTGTCACTGCTGTGATGTCAGAGAGAGGGGAAAGCGGGTCTGTCACTGCTGCGGTGTTCCAAAGGGGATGAATTTGAGGCTGTCCTAAGTGTGATGTCACAGAGAGGGGAAAATTGAGGCAGCCACTACTGTGGTGTCACAGAGAGGCGTAAATTAGAGTTGTCAGTGCTGTGATGTCACAGGGAGGCGAAAATTGGGCCTCTCTCAGATGTGATGTCACAGAGAGAGGCGTAATGGATCTGTGAGTGCTGTGGTGTCACCGAGAGGCATAAATTAGAGTTGTCAGTGCAGTGATGTCACGGAGAGGAGAAACTGGGTCCCTCATTGGTGTGATGTCACAGATAGAGGAAACCTGAGTCTGCCACTGCAGTGATGTCACGGAGAGGGGAAAACTGGGGCTATCACAGCTGTGGAGTCTCAGAGAAATTATCACAGGTGCTATGACTTGTCTGTTGCCACAAAGGAGATGGAATTGGGGTTGTCATGGCTATGATATCACAGAGAGGTTTTAATTGGTTCTGTCTCTTCTGTGATGTCACGGAGAGGGGAATTATGGGTCTGTCACTGCTGTGGTGTTCCTTTGGGGCTGAAATTCAGGCTGCCGTGGCTGTGATGTCACAGATAGAGGAAACCTGAGTCTGTCCCTGCTGTGGTGTCACAGAGAGGGGAAAACTGGGGCTGATCACTGTTGTGCAGTGAAAGTTACACAGGTGCTATGACTTGTCTGTTGCCACACAGGGAATGGAATAGGGGTTGTTCATGCTGTGGTATCACAGGGAGATTTAAATTGGTTCTGTCATGACTGTGATGTCCCAGAGAGGGGAATGATGCGTCTGTCACCACTGTGGTGTCGCAGAGAGGTGTAAACTGGACTTGTCATTGCAGTGATCTCACCGAGAGGAGAAAACTGAGGCTTTCACTGCTGTGGCTTATCAGAGGGGATGAATTCTGACTTGTCTTTGATATCATGTCACAGAGAGGAGAAAACTGGCACTATCACCGCTGTAAATGTTACAGATAAGTGTAAGTTGGGCTTGTTCAATCTGTGGGGTGACAGAAAGGGTGAAATTTGGCCTGTCAGTGCTGTGATGTCATAATGGGTGGAAAGTGCATCTTTGACTGCTGTGCTGTCACAGGCAGGCGTAAATTGGGGTTCCCACAGTTGTGATGTCACACAGAGGGGAAAACTGGGGCTATCACAGCTGTGGAGTCTCAGAGAAAGTAACACAGGTGTTATGACTTGTCTGTTGCCACAAAGGAGATGGAATTGGGGTTGTCATGCCTATGGTATGTCAGAGAGGTTTTAATTGGTTCTGTCTGTTCTGGGATGTCACAGAGCGGGGAATAATGGGTCTGTCAGTGCTGTGGTGTTCCATCAGAGCTGAAATTAAGGCTGCCATGGCTGTGATGTCACGATAGAGGAAACCTGAGTCTGTCCCTGCTGTGGTGTCACAGAGAGGGGAAAACTGGGGCTGATCACTGTTGTGCAGTGACAGAGAAATTTACAGAGGTGCTATGACTTGTCTGTTGCCACACAGGGAATAGAATTGGGGTTGTTCGGGCTGTGGTATCACAGAGAGTTTTAAATTGGTTCTGTCATGATTGTGATGTCCCAGAGAGGGGAATAATGCGTCTGTCACCACTGTGGTGTCACAGACAGGCGTAATTTAGAGTTGTCACTGCAGTAATGTCACAGAGACCTTGAACTGGGTCCCTCATTGGTGTGATGTCACACACAGAGAGGAGAATACTGAGGCTGCCGCTGCTCTGGTGTCACAGAGAGGAGTAGTTTTGGCCTGTCACTGCTGTGATGTCAGAGAGAGGGGAAAGCGGGTCTGTCACTGCTGCGGTGTTCCAAAGGGGATGAATTTGAGGCTGTCCTAAGTGTGATGTCACAGAGAGGGGAAAATTGAGGCAGCCACTACTGTGGTGTCACAGAGAGGCGTAAATTAGAGTTGTCAGTGCTGTGATGTCACAGGGAGGCGAAAATTGGGCCTCTCTCAGATGTGATGTCACAGAGAGAGGCGTAATGGATCTGTGAGTGCTGTGGTGTCACCGAGAGGCATAAATTAGAGTTGTCAGTGCAGTGATGTCACGGAGAGGAGAAACTGGGTCCCTCATTGGTGTGATGTCACAGATAGAGGAAACCTGAGTCTGCCACTGCAGTGATGTCACGGAGAGGGGAAAACTGGGGCTATCACAGCTGTGGAGTCTCAGAGAAATTATCACAGGTGCTATGACTTGTCTGTTGCCACAAAGGAGATGGAATTGGGGTTGTCATGGCTATGATATCACAGAGAGGTTTTAATCGGTTCTGTCTCTTCTGTGATGTCACGGAGAGGGGAATTCTGGGTCTGTCACTGCTGTGGTGTTCCTTTGGGGCTGAAATTAAGGCTGCCGTGGCTGTGATGTCACAGATAGAGGAAACCTGAGTCTGTCCCTGCTGTGGTGTCACAGAGAGGGGAAAACTGGGGCTGATCACTGTTGTGCAGTGAAAGTTACACAGGTGCTATGACTTGTCTGTTGCCACACAGGGAATGGAATAGGGGTTGTTCATGCTGTGGTATCACAGGGAGATTTAAATTGGTTCTGTCATGACTGTGATGTCCCAGAGAGGGGAATGATGCGTCTGTCACCACTGTGGTGTCGCAGAGAGGTGTAAACTGGACTTGTCATTGCAGTGATCTCACCGAGAGGAGAAAACTGAGGCTTTCACTGCTGTGGCTTATCAGAGGGGATGAATTCTGACTTGTCTTTGATATCATGTCACAGAGAGGAGAAAACTGGCACTATCACCGCTGTAAATGTTACAGATAAGTGTAAGTTGGGCTTGTTCAATCTGTGGGGTGACAGAAAGGGTGAAATTTGGCCTGTCAGTGCTGTGATGTCATAATGGGTGGAAAGTGCATCTTTGACTGCTGTGCTGTCACAGGCAGGCGTAAATTGGGGTTCCCACAGTTGTGATGTCACACAGAGGGGAAAACTGGGGCTATCACAGCTGTGGAGTCTCAGAGAAAGTAACACAGGTGTTATGACTTGTCTGTTGCCACAAAGGAGATGGAATTGGGGTTGTCATGCCTATGGTATGTCAGAGAGGTTTTAATTGGTTCTGTCTGTTCTGGGATGTCACAGAGCGGGGAATAATGGGTCTGTCAGTGCTGTGGTGTTCCATCAGAGCTGAAATTAAGGCTGCCATGGCTGTGATGTCACGATAGAGGAAACCTGAGTCTGTCCCTGCTGTGGTGTCACAGAGAGGGGAAAACTGGGGCTGATCACTGTTGTGCAGTGACAGAGAAATTTACAGAGGTGCTATGACTTGTCTGTTGCCACACAGGGAATAGAATTGGGGTTGTTCGGGCTGTGGTATCACAGAGAGTTTTAAATTGGTTCTGTCATGATTGTGATGTCCCAGAGAGGGGAATAATGCGTCTGTCACCACTGTGGTGTCACAGACAGGCGTAATTTAGAGTTGTCACTGCAGTAATGTCACAGAGACCTTGAACTGGGTCCCTCATTGGTGTGATGTCACACACAGAGAGGAGAATACTGAGGCTGCCGCTGCTCTGGTGTCACAGAGAGGAGTAGTTTTGGCCTGTCACTGCTGTGATGTCAGAGAGAGGGGAAAGCGGGTCTGTCACTGCTGCGGTGTTCCAAAGGGGATGAATTTGAGGCTGTCCTAAGTGTGATGTCACAGAGAGGGGAAAATTGAGGCAGCCACTACTGTGGTGTCACAGAGAGGCGTAAATTAGAGTTGTCAGTGCTGTGATGTCACAGGGAGGCGAAAATTGGGCCTCTCTCAGATGTGATGTCACAGAGAGAGGCGTAATGGATCTGTGAGTGCTGTGGTGTCACCGAGAGGCATAAATTAGAGTTGTCAGTGCAGTGATGTCACGGAGAGGAGAAACTGGGTCCCTCATTGGTGTGATGTCACAGATAGAGGAAACCTGAGTCTGCCACTGCAGTGATGTCACGGAGAGGGGAAAACTGGGGCTATCACAGCTGTGGAGTCTCAGAGAAATTATCACAGGTGCTATGACTTGTCTGTTGCCACAAAGGAGATGGAATTGGGGTTGTCATGGCTATGATATCACAGAGAGGTTTTAATCGGTTCTGTCTCTTCTGTGATGTCACGGAGAGGGGAATTCTGGGTCTGTCACTGCTGTGGTGTTCCTTTGGGGCTGAAATTAAGGCTGCCGTGGCTGTGATGTCACAGATAGAGGAAACCTGAGTCTGTCCCTGCTGTGGTGTCACAGAGAGGGGAAAACTGGGGCTGATCACTGTTGTGCAGTGAAAGTTACACAGGTGCTATGACTTGTCTGTTGCCACACAGGGAATGGAATAGGGGTTGTTCATGCTGTGGTATCACAGGGAGATTTAAATTGGTTCTGTCATGACTGTGATGTCCCAGAGAGGGGAATGATGCGTCTGTCACCACTGTGGTGTCGCAGAGAGGTGTAAACTGGACTTGTCATTGCAGTGATCTCACAGAGAGGAGAAAACTGAGGCTTTCACTGCTGTGGCTTATCAGAGGGGATGAATTCTGACTTGTCTTTGATATCATGTCACAGAGAGGAGAAAACTGGCACTATCACCGCTGTAAATGTTACAGATAAGTGTAAGTTGGGCTTGTTCAATCTGTGGGGTGACAGAAAGGGTGAAATTTGGCCTGTCAGTGCTGTGATGTCATAATGGGTGGAAAGTGCATCTTTGACTGCTGTGCTGTCACAGGCAGGCGTAAATTGGGGTTCCCACAGTTGTGATGTCACACAGAGGGGAAAACTGGGGCTATCACAGCTGTGGAGTCTCAGAGAAAGTAACACAGGTGTTATGACTTGTCTGTTGCCACAAAGGAGATGGAATTGGGGTTGTCATGCCTATGGTATGTCAGAGAGGTTTTAATTGGTTCTGTCTGTTCTGGGATGTCACAGAGCGGGGAATAATGGGTCTGTCAGTGCTGTGGTGTTCCATCAGAGCTGAAATTAAGGCTGCCATGGCTGTGATGTCACGATAGAGGAAACCTGAGTCTGTCCCTGCTGTGGTGTCACAGAGAGGGGAAAACTGGGGCTGATCACTGTTGTGCAGTGACAGAGAAATTTACAGAGGTGCTATGACTTGTCTGTTGCCACACAGGGAATAGAATTGGGGTTGTTCGGGCTGTGGTATCACAGAGAGTTTTAAATTGGTTCTGTCATGATTGTGATGTCCCAGAGAGGGGAATAATGCGTCTGTCACCACTGTGGTGTCACAGACAGGCGTAATTTAGAGTTGTCACTGCAGTAATGTCACAGAGACCTTGAACTGGGTCCCTCATTGGTGTGATGTCACACACAGAGAGGAGAATACTGAGGCTGCCGCTGCTCTGGTGTCACAGAGAGGAGTAGTTTTAGCCTGTCACTGCTGTGATGTCAGAGAGAGGGGAAAGCGGGTCTGTCACTGCTGCGGTGTTCCAAAGGGGATGAATTTGAGGCTGTCCTAAGTGTGATGTCACAGAGAGGGGAAAATTGAGGCAGCCACTACTGTGGTGTCACAGAGAGGCGTAAATTAGAGTTGTCAGTGCTGTGATGTCACAGGGAGGCGAAAATTGGGCCTCTCTCAGATGTGATGTCACAGAGAGAGGCGTAATGGATCTGTGAGTGCTGTGGTGTCACCGAGAGGCATAAATTAGAGTTGTCAGTGCAGTGATGTCACGGAGAGGAGAAACTGGGTCCCTCATTGGTGTGATGTCAGAGATAGAGGAAACCTGAGTCTGCCACTGCAGTGATGTCACGGAGACGGGAAAACTGGGGCTATCCCAGCTGTGGAGTCTCAGAGAAATTATCACAGGTGCTATGACTTGTCTGTTGCCACAAAGGAGATGGAATTGGGGTTGTCATGGCTATGATATCACAGAGAGGTTTTAATCGGTTCTGTCTCTTCTGTGATGTCACGGAGAGGGGAATTCTGGGTCTGTCACTGCTGTGGTGTTCCTTTGGGGCTGAAATTAAGGCTGCCGTGGCTGTGATGTCACAGATAGAGGAAACCTGAGTCTGTCCCTGCTGTGGTGTCACAGAGAGGGGAAAACTGGGGCTGATCACTGTTGTGCAGTGAAAGTTACACAGGTGCTATGACTTGTCTGTTGCCACACAGGGAATGGAATTGGGGTTGTTAGGGCTGTGGTATCACAGAGAGATTTAAATTGGTTCTGTCATGACTGTGATGTCCCAGAGAGGGGAATAATGCATCTGTCACCACTGTGGTGTCGCAGAGAGGTGTAAACTGGACTTGTCATTGCAGTGATCTCACCGAGAGGAGAAAACTGAGGCTTTCACTGCTGTGGCTTATCAGAGGGGATGAATTCTGACTTGTCTTTGATATCATGTCACAGAGAGGAGAAAACTGGCACTATCACCGCTGTAAATGTTACAGATAGGTGTAAGTTGGGCTTGTTCAATCTGTGGGGTGACAGAAAGGGTGAAATTTGGCCTGTCAGTGCTGTGATGTCATAATGGGTGGAAAGTGCATCTTTGACTGCTGTGCTGTCACAGGCAGGCGTAAATTGGGGTTCCCACAGTTGTGATGTCACAGAGAGGGGAAAACTGGGGCTATCACAGCTGTGGAGTCTCAGAGAAAGTAACACAGGTGTTATGACTTGTCTGTTGCCACAAAGGAGATGGAATTGGGGTTGTCATGCCTATGGTATGTCAGAGAGGTTTTAATTGGTTCTGTCTGTTCTGGGATGTCACAGAGCGGGGAATAATGGGTCTGTCAGTGCTGTGGTGTTCCATCAGAGCTGAAATTAAGGCTGCCATGGCTGTGATGTCACGATAGAGGAAACCTGAGTCTGTCCCTGCTGTGGTGTCACAGAGAGGGGAAAACTGGGGCTGATCACTGTTGTGCAGTGACAGAGAAATTTACACAGGTGCTATGACTTGTCTGTTGCCACACAGGGAATGGAATTGGGGTTGTTCGGGCTGTGGTATCACAGAGAGTTTTAAATTGGTTCTGTCATGATTGTGATGTCCCAGAGAGGGGAATAATGCGTCTGTCACCACTGTGGTGTCACAGACAGGCGTAATTTAGAGTTGTCACTGCAGTAATGTCACAGAGACCTTGAACTGGGTCCCTCATTGGTGTGATGTCACACACAGAGAGGAGAATACTGAGGCTGCCGCTGCTCTGGTGTCACAGAGAGGAGTAGTTTTGGCCTGTCACTGCTGTGATGTCAGAGAGAGGGGAAAGCGGGTCTGTCACTGCTGCGGTGTTCCAAAGGGGATGAATTTGAGGCTGTCCTAAGTGTGATGTCACAGAGAGGGGAAAATTGAGGCAGCCACTACTGTGGTGTCACAGAGAGGCGTAAATTAGAGTTGTCAGTGCTGTGATGTCACAGGGAGGCGAAAATTGGGCCTCTCTCAGATGTGATGTCACAGAGAGAGGCGTAATGGATCTGTGAGTGCTGTGGTGTCACCGAGAGGCATAAATTAGAGTTGTCAGTGCAGTGATGTCACGGAGAGGAGAAACTGGGTCCCTCATTGGTGTGATGTCACAGATAGAGGAAACCTGAGTCTGCCACTGCAGTGATGTCACGGAGAGGGGAAAACTGGGGCTATCACAGCTGTGGAGTCTCAGAGAAATTATCACAGGTGCTATGACTTGTCTGTTGCCACAAAGGAGATGGAATTGGGGTTGTCATGGCTATGATATCACAGAGAGGTTTTAATCGGTTCTGTCTCTTCTGTGATGTCACGGAGAGGGGAATTCTGGGTCTGTCACTGCTGTGGTGTTCCTTTGGGGCTGAAATTAAGGCTGCCGTGGCTGTGATGTCACAGATAGAGGAAACCTGAGTCTGTCCCTGCTGTGGTGTCACAGAGAGGGGAAAACTGGGGCTGATCACTGTTGTGCAGTGAAAGTTACACAGGTGCTATGACTTGTCTGTTGCCACACAGGGAATGGAATAGGGGTTGTTCATGCTGTGGTATCACAGGGACATTTAAATTGGTTCTGTCATGACTGTGATGTCCCAGAGAGGGGAATAATGCGTCTGTCACCACTGTGGTGTCGCAGAGAGGTGTAAACTGGACTTGTCATTGCAGTGATCTCACAGAGAGGAGAAAACTGAGGCTTTCACTGCTGTGGCTTATCAGAGGGGATGAATTCTGACTTGTCTTTGATATCATGTCACAGAGAGGAGAAAACTGGCACTATCACCGCTGTAAATGTTACAGATAAGTGTAAGTTGGGCTTGTTCAATCTGTGGGGTGACAGAAAGGGTGAAATTTGGCCTGTCAGTGCTGTGATGTCATAATGGGTGGAAAGTGCATCTTTGACTGCTGTGCTGTCACAGGCAGGCGTAAATTGGGGTTCCCACAGTTGTGATGTCACAGAGAGGGGAAAACTGGGGCTATCACAGCTGTGGAGTCTCAGAGAAAGTAACACAGGTGTTATGACTTGTCTGTTGCCACAAAGGAGATGGAATTGGGGTTGTCATGCCTATGGTATGTCAGAGAGGTTTTAATTGGTTCTGTCTGTTCTGGGATGTCACAGAGCGGGGAATAATGGGTCTGTCAGTGCTGTGGTGTTCCATCAGAGCTGAAATTAAGGCTGCCATGGCTGTGATGTCACGATAGAGGAAACCTGAGTCTGTCCCTGCTGTGGTGTCACAGAGAGGGGAAAACTGGGGCTGATCACTGTTGTGCAGTGACAGAGAAATTTACAGAGGTGCTATGACTTGTCTGTTGCCACACAGGGAATAGAATTGGGGTTGTTCGGGCTGTGGTATCACAGAGAGTTTTAAATTGGTTCTGTCATGATTGTGATGTCCCAGAGAGGGGAATAATGCGTCTGTCACCACTGTGGTGTCACAGACAGGCGTAATTTAGAGTTGTCACTGCAGTAATGTCACAGAGACCTTGAACTGGGTCCCTCATTGGTGTGATGTCACACACAGAGAGGAGAATACTGAGGCTGCCGCTGCTCTGGTGTCACAGAGAGGAGTAGTTTTAGCCTGTCACTGCTGTGATGTCAGAGAGAGGGGAAAGCGGGTCTGTCACTGCTGCGGTGTTCCAAAGGGGATGAATTTGAGGCTGTCCTAAGTGTGATGTCACAGAGAGGGGAAAATTGAGGCAGCCACTACTGTGGTGTCACAGAGAGGCGTAAATTAGAGTTGTCAGTGCTGTGATGTCACAGGGAGGCGAAAATTGGGCCTCTCTCAGATGTGATGTCACAGAGAGAGGCGTAATGGATCTGTGAGTGCTGTGGTGTCACCGAGAGGCATAAATTAGAGTTGTCAGTGCAGTGATGTCACGGAGAGGAGAAACTGGGTCCCTCATTGGTGTGATGTCACAGATAGAGGAAACCTGAGTCTGCCACTGCAGTGATGTCACGGAGACGGGAAAACTGGGGCTATCCCAGCTGTGGAGTCTCAGAGAAATTATCACAGGTGCTATGACTTGTCTGTTGCCACAAAGGAGATGGAATTGGGGTTGTCATGGCTATGATATCACAGAGAGGTTTTAATCGGTTCTGTCTCTTCTGTGATGTCACGGAGAGGGGAATTCTGGGTCTGTCACTGCTGTGGTGTTCCTTTGGGGCTGAAATTAAGGCTGCCGTGGCTGTGATGTCACAGATAGAGGAAACCTGAGTCTGTCCCTGCTGTGGTGTCACAGAGAGGGGAAAACTGGGGCTGATCACTGTTGTGCAGTGAAAGTTACACAGGTGCTATGACTTGTCTGTTGCCACACAGGGAATGGAATTGGGGTTGTTAGGGCTGTGGTATCACAGAGAGATTTAAATTGGTTCTGTCATGACTGTGATGTCCCAGAGAGGGGAATAATGCGTCTGTCACCACTGTGGTGTCGCAGAGAGGTGTAAACTGGACTTGTCATTGCAGTGATCTCACCGAGAGGAGAAAACTGAGGCTTTCACTGCTGTGGCTTATCAGAGGGGATGAATTCTGACTTGTCTTTGATATCATGTCACAGAGAGGAGAAAACTGGCACTATCACCGCTGTAAATGTTACAGATAGGTGTAAGTTGGGCTTGTTCAATCTGTGGGGTGACAGAAAGGGTGAAATTTGGCCTGTCAGTGCTGTGATGTCATAATGGGTGGAAAGTGCATCTTTGACTGCTGTGCTGTCACAGGCAGGCGTAAATTGGGGTTCCCACAGTTGTGATGTCACAGAGAGGGGAAAACTGGGGCTATCACAGCTGTGGAGTCTCAGAGAAAGTAACACAGGTGTTATGACTTGTCTGTTGCCACAAAGGAGATGGAATTGGGGTTGTCATGCCTATGGTATGTCAGAGAGGTTTTAATTGGTTCTGTCTGTTCTGGGATGTCACAGAGCGGGGAATAATGGGTCTGTCAGTGCTGTGGTGTTCCATCAGAGCTGAAATTAAGGCTGCCATGGCTGTGATGTCACGATAGAGGAAACCTGAGTCTGTCCCTGCTGTGGTGTCACAGAGAGGGGAAAACTGGGGCTGATCACTGTTGTGCAGTGACAGAGAAATTTACACAGGTGCTATGACTTGTCTGTTGCCACACAGGGAATGGAATTGGGGTTGTTCGGGCTGTGGTATCACAGAGAGTTTTAAATTGGTTCTGTCATGATTGTGATGTCCCAGAGAGGGGAATAATGCGTCTGTCACCACTGTGGTGTCACAGACAGGCGTAATTTAGAGTTGTCACTGCAGTAATGTCACAGAGACCTTGAACTGGGTCCCTCATTGGTGTGATGTCACACACAGAGAGGAGAATACTGAGGCTGCCGCTGCTCTGGTGTCACAGAGAGGAGTAGTTTTGGCCTGTCACTGCTGTGATGTCAGAGAGAGGGGAAAGCGGGTCTGTCACTGCTGCGGTGTTCCAAAGGGGATGAATTTGAGGCTGTCCTAAGTGTGATGTCACAGAGAGGGGAAAATTGAGGCAGCCACTACTGTGGTGTCACAGAGAGGCGTAAATTAGAGTTGTCAGTGCTGTGATGTCACAGGGAGGCGAAAATTGGGCCTCTCTCAGATGTGATGTCACAGAGAGAGGCGTAATGGATCTGTGAGTGCTGTGGTGTCACCGAGAGGCATAAATTAGAGTTGTCAGTGCAGTGATGTCACGGAGAGGAGAAACTGGGTCCCTCATTGGTGTGATGTCAGAGATAGAGGAAACCTGAGTCTGCCACTGCAGTGATGTCACGGAGAGGGGAAAACTGGGGCTATCCCAGCTGTGGAGTCTCAGAGAAATTATCACAGGTGCTATGACTTGTCTGTTGCCACAAAGGAGATGGAATTGGGGTTGTCATGGCTATGATATCACAGAGAGGTTTTAATCGGTTCTGTCTCTTCTGTGATGTCACGGAGAGGGGAATTACGGGTCTGTCACTGCTGTGGTGTTCCTTTGGGGCTGAAATTAAGGCTGCCGTGGCTGTGATGTCACAGATAGAGGAAACCTGAGTCTGTCCCTGCTGTGGTGTCACAGAGAGGGGAAAACTGGGGCTGATCACGGTTGTGCAGTGAAAGTTACACAGGTGCTATGACTTGTCTGTTGCCACACAGGGAATGGAATTGGGGTTGTTAGGGCTGTGGTATCACAGAGAGATTTAAATTGGTTCTGTCATGACTGTGATGTCCCAGAGAGGGGAATAATGCGTCTGTCACCACTGTGGTGTCGCAGAGAGGTGTAAACTGGACTTGTCATTGCAGTGATCTCACCGAGAGGAGAAAACTGAGGCTTTCACTGCTGTGGCTTATCAGAGGGGATGAATTCTGACTTGTCTTTGATATCATGTCACAGAGAGGAGAAAACTGGCACTATCACCGCTGTAAATGTTACAGATAAGTGTAAGTTGGGCTTGTTCAATCTGTGGGGTGACAGAAAGGGTGAAATTTGGCCTGTCAGTGCTGTGATGTCATAATGGTTGGAAAGTGCATCTTTGACTGCTGTGCTGTCACAGGCAGGCGTAAATTGGGGTTCCCACAGTTGTGATGTCACAGAGAGGGGAAAACTGGGGCTATCACAGCTGTGGAGTCTCAGAGAAAGTAACACAGGTGTTATGACTTGTCTGTTGCCACAAAGGAGATGGAATTGGGGTTGTCATGCCTATGGTATGTCAGAGAGGTTTTAATTGGTTCTGTCTGTTCTGTCATGTCACAGAGCGGGGAATAATGGGTCTGTCAGTGCTGTGGTGTTCCATCAGAGCTGAAATTAAGGCTGCCATGGCTGTGATGTCACGATAGAGGAAACCTGAGTCTGTCCCTGCTGTGGTGTCACAGAGAGGGGAAAACTGGGGCTGATCACTGTTGTGCAGTGACAGAGAAATTTACACAGGTGCTATGACTTGTGTGTTGCCACACAGGGAATGGAATTGGGGTTGTTCGGGCTGTGGTATCACAGAGAGTTTTAAATTGGTTCTGTCATGATTGTGATGTCCCAGAGAGGGGAATAATGCGTCTGTCACCACTGTGGTGTCACAGACAGGCGTAATTTAGAGTTGTCACTGCAGTAATGTCACAGAGACCTTGAACTGGGTCCCTCATTGGTGTGATGTCACACACAGAGAGGAGAATACTGAGGCTGCCGCTGCTCTGGTGTCACAGAGAGGAGTAGTTTTGGCCTGTCACTGCTGTGATGTCAGAGAGAGGGGAAAGCGGGTCTGTCACTGCTGCGGTGTTCCAAAGGGGATGAATTTGAGGCTGTCCTAAGTGTGATGTCACAGAGAGGGGAAAATTGAGGCAGCCACTACTGTGGTGTCACAGAGAGGCGTAAATTAGAGTTGTCAGTGCTGTGATGTCACAGGGAGGCGAAAATTGGGCCTCTCTCAGATGTGATGTCACAGAGAGAGGCGTAATGGATCTGTGAGTGCTGTGGTGTCACCGAGAGGCATAAATTAGAGTTGTCAGTGCAGTGATGTCACGGAGAGGAGAAACTGGGTCCCTCATTGGTGTGATGTCACAGATAGAGGAAACCTGAGTCTGCCACTGCAGTGATGTCACGGAGAGGGGAAAACTGGGGCTATCACAGCTGTGGAGTCTCAGAGAAATTATCACAGGTGCTATGACTTGTCTGTTGCCACAAAGGAGATGGAATTGGGGTTGTCATGGCTATGATATCACAGAGAGGTTTTAATCGGTTCTGTCTCTTCTGTGATGTCACGGAGAGGGGAATTCTGGGTCTGTCACTGCTGTGGTGTTCCTTTGGGGCTGAAATTCAGGCTGCCGTGGCTGTGATGTCACAGATAGAGGAAACCTGAGTCTGTCCCTGCTGTGGTGTCACAGAGAGGGGAAAACTGGGGCTGATCACTGTTGTGCAGTGAAAGTTACACAGGTGCTATGACTTGTCTGTTGCCACACAGGGAATGGAATTGGGGTTGTTCGGGCTGTGGTATCACAGAGAGATTTAAATTGGTTCTGTCATGACTGTGATGTCCCAGAGAGGGGAATAATGCGTCTGTCACCACTGTGGTGTCGCAGAGAGGTGTAAACTGGACTTGTCATTGCAGTGATCTCACCGAGAGGAGAAAACTGAGGCTTTCACTGCTGTGGCTTATCAGAGGGGATGAATTCTGACTTGTCTTTGATATCATGTCACAGAGAGGAGAAAACTGGCACTATCACCGCTGTAAATGTTACAGATAAGTGTAAGTTGGGCTTGTTCAATCTGTGGGGTGACAGAAAGGGTGAAATTTGGCCTGTCAGTGCTGTGATGTCATAATGGGTGGAAAGTGCATCTTTGACTGCTGTGCTGTCACAGGCAGGCGTAAATTGGGGTTCCCACAGTTGTGATGTCACAGAGAGGGGAAAACTGGGGCTATCACAGCTGTGGAGTCTCAGAGAAAGTAACACAGGTGTTATGACTTGTCTGTTGCCACAAAGGAGATGGAATTGGGGTTGTCATGCCTATGGTATGTCAGAGAGGTTTTAATTGGTTCTGTCTGTTCTGGGATGTCACAGAGCGGGGAATAATGGGTCTGTCAGTGCTGTGGTGTTCCATCAGAGCTGAAATTAAGGCTGCCATGGCTGTGATGTCACGATAGAGGAAACCTGAGTCTGTCCCTGCTGTGGTGTCACAGAGAGGGGAAAACTGGGGCTGATCACTGTTGTGCAGTGACAGAGAAATTTACAGAGGTGCTATGACTTGTCTGTTGCCACACAGGGAATAGAATTGGGGTTGTTCGGGCTGTGGTATCACAGAGAGTTTTAAATTGGTTCTGTCATGATTGTGATGTCCCAGAGAGGGGAATAATGCGTCTGTCACCACTGTGGTGTCACAGACAGGCGTAATTTAGAGTTGTCACTGCAGTAATGTCACAGAGACCTTGAACTGGGTCCCTCATTGGTGTGATGTCACACACAGAGAGGAGAATACTGAGGCTGCCGCTGCTCTGGTGTCACAGAGAGGAGTAGTTTTGGCCTGTCACTGCTGTGATGTCAGAGAGAGGGGAAAGCGGGTCTGTCACTGCTGCGGTGTTCCAAAGGGGATGAATTTGAGGCTGTCCTAAGTGTGATGTCACAGAGAGGGGAAAATTGAGGCAGCCACTACTGTGGTGTCACAGAGAGGCGTAAATTAGAGTTGTCAGTGCTGTGATGTCACAGGGAGGCGAAAATTGGGCCTCTCTCAGATGTGATGTCACAGAGAGAGGCGTAATGGATCTGTGAGTGCTGTGGTGTCACCGAGAGGCATAAATTAGAGTTGTCAGTGCAGTGATGTCACGGAGAGGAGAAACTGGGTCCCTCATTGGTGTGATGTCAGAGATAGAGGAAACCTGAGTCTGCCACTGCAGTGATGTCACGGAGAGGGGAAAACTGGGGCTATCCCAGCTGTGGAGTCTCAGAGAAATTATCACAGGTGCTATGACTTGTCTGTTGCCACAAAGGAGATGGAATTGGGGTTGTCATGGCTATGATATCACAGAGAGGTTTTAATCGGTTCTGTCTCTTCTGTGATGTCACAGAGAGGGGAATTACGGGTCTGTCACTGCTGTGGTGTTCCTTTGGGGCTGAAATTCAGGCTGCCGTGGCTGTGATGTCACAGATAGAGGCAACCTGAGTCTGTCCCTGCTGTGGTGTCACAGAGAGGGGAAAACTGGGGCTGATCACTGTTGTGCAGTGAAAGTTACACAGGTGCTATGACTTGTCTGTTGCCACACAGGGAATGGAATTGGGGTTGTTCATGCTGTGGTATCACAGGGAGATTTAAATTGGTTCTGTCATGACTGTGATGTCCCAGAGAGGGGAATAATGCGTCTGTCACCACTGTGGTGTCGCAGAGAGGTGTAAACTGGACTTGTCATTGCAGTGATCTCACCGAGAGGAGAAAACTGAGGCTTTCACTGCTGTGGCTTATCAGAGGGGATGAATTCTGACTTGTCTTTGATATCATGTCACAGAGAGGAGAAAACTGGCACTATCACCGCTGTAAATGTTACAGATAAGTGTAAGTTGGGCTTGTTCAATCTGTGGGGTGACAGAAAGGGTGAAATTTGGCCTCTCAGTGCAGTGATGTCATAATGGGTGGAAAGTGCATCTTTGACTGCTGTGCTGTCACAGGCAGGCGTAAATTGGGGTTCCCACAGTTGTGATGTCACAGAGAGGGGAAAACTGGGGCTATCACAGCTGTGGAGTCTCAGAGAAAGTAACACAGGTGTTATGACTTGTCTGTTGCCACAAAGGAGATGGAATTGGGGTTGTCATGCCTATGGTATGTCAGAGAGGTTTTAATTGGTTCTGTCTGTTCTGGGATGTCACAGAGCGGGGAATAATGGGTCTGTCAGTGCTGTGGTGTTCCATCAGAGCTGAAATTAAGGCTGCCATGGCTGTGATGTCACGATAGAGGAAACCTGAGTCTGTCCCTGCTGTGGTGTCACAGAGAGGGGAAAACTGGGGCTGATCACTGTTGTGCAGTGACAGAGAAATTTACAGAGGTGCTATGACTTGTCTGTTGCCACACAGGGAATAGAATTGGGGTTGTTCGGGCTGTGGTATCACAGAGAGTTTTAAATTGGTTCTGTCATGATTGTGATGTCCCAGAGAGGGGAATAATGCGTCTGTCACCACTGTGGTGTCACAGACAGGCGTAATTTAGAGTTGTCACTGCAGTAATGTCACAGAGACCTTGAACTGGGTCCCTCATTGGTGTGATGTCACACACAGAGAGGAGAATACTGAGGCTGCCGCTGCTCTGGTGTCACAGAGAGGAGTAGTTTTGGCCTGTCACTGCTGTGATGTCAGAGAGAGGGGAAAGCGGGTCTGTCACTGCTGCGGTGTTCCAAAGGGGATGAATTTGAGGCTGTCCTAAGTGTGATGTCACAGAGAGGGGAAAATTGAGGCAGCCACTACTGTGGTGTCACAGAGAGGCGTAAATTAGAGTTGTCAGTGCTGTGATGTCACAGGGAGGCGAAAATTGGGCCTCTCTCAGATGTGATGTCACAGAGAGAGGCGTAATGGATCTGTGAGTGCTGTGGTGTCACCGAGAGGCATAAATTAGAGTTGTCAGTGCAGTGATGTCACGGAGAGGAGAAACTGGGTCCCTCATTGGTGTGATGTCAGAGATAGAGGAAACCTGAGTCTGCCACTGCAGTGATGTCACGGAGAGGGGAAAACTGGGGCTATCACAGCTGTGGAGTCTCAGAGAAATTATCACAGGTGCTATGACTTGTCTGTTGCCACAAAGGAGATGGAATTGGGGTTGTCATGGCTATGATATCACAGAGAGGTTTTAATCGGTTCTGTCTCTTCTGTGATGTCACAGAGAGGGGAATTACGGGTCTGTCACTGCTGTGGTGTTCCTTTGGGGCTGAAATTAAGGCTGCCGTGGCTGTGATGTCACAGATAGAGGCAACCTGAGTCTGTCCCTGCTGTGGTGTCACAGAGAGGGGAAAACTGGGGCTGATCACTGTTGTGCAGTGAAAGTTACACAGGTGCTATGACTTGTCTGTTGCCACACAGGGAATGGAATTGGGGTTGTTCATGCTGTGGTATCACAGGGACATTTAAATTGGTTCTGTCATGACTGTGATGTCCCAGAGAGGGGAATAATGCGTCTGTCACCACTGTGGTGTCGCAGAGAGGTGTAAACTGGACTTGTCATTGCAGTGATCTCACCGAGAGGAGAAAACTGAGGCTTTCACTGCTGTGGCTTATCAGAGGGGATGAATTCTGACTTGTCTTTGATATCATGTCACAGAGAGGAGAAAACTGGCACTATCACCGCTGTAAATGTTACAGATAAGTGTAAGTTGGGCTTGTTCAATCTGTGGGGTGACAGAAAGGGTGAAATTTGGCCTCTCAGTGCAGTGATGTCATAATGGGTGGAAAGTGCATCTTTGACTGCTGTGCTGTCACAGGCAGGCGTAAATTGGGGTTCCCACAGTTGTGATGTCACAGAGAGGGGAAAACTGGGGCTATCACAGCTGTGGAGTCTCAGAGAAAGTAACACAGGTGTTATGACTTGTCTGTTGCCACAAAGGAGATGGAATTGGGGTTGTCATGCCTATGGTATGTCAGAGAGGTTTTAATTGGTTCTGTCTGTTCTGGGATGTCACAGAGCGGGGAATAATGGGTCTGTCAGTGCTGTGGTGTTCCATCAGAGCTGAAATTAAGGCTGCCATGGCTGTGATGTCACCATAGAGGAAACCTGAGTCTGTCCCTGCTGTGGTGTCACAGAGAGGGGAAAACTGGGGCTGATCACTGTTGTGCAGTGACAGAGAAATTTACAGAGGTGCTATGACTTGTCTGTTGCCACACAGGGAATAGAATTGGGGTTGTTCGGGCTGTGGTATCACAGAGAGTTTTAAATTGGTTCTGTCATGATTGTGATGTCCCAGAGAGGGGAATAATGCGTCTGTCACCACTGTGGTGTCACAGACAGGCGTAATTTAGAGTTGTCACTGCAGTAATGTCACAGAGACCTTGAACTGGGTCCCTCATTGGTGTGATGTCACACACAGAGAGGAGAATACTGAGGCTGCCGCTGCTCTGGTGTCACAGAGAGGAGTAGTTTTGGCCTGTCACTGCTGTGATGTCAGAGAGAGGGGAAAGCGGGTCTGTCACTGCTGCGGTGTTCCAAAGGGGATGAATTTGAGGCTGTCCTAAGTGTGATGTCACAGAGAGGGGAAAATTGAGGCAGCCACTACTGTGGTGTCACAGAGAGGCGTAAATTAGAGTTGTCAGTGCTGTGATGTCACAGGGAGGCGAAAATTGGGCCTCTCTCAGATGTGATGTCACAGAGAGAGGCGTAATGGATCTGTGAGTGCTGTGGTGTCACCGAGAGGCATAAATTAGAGTTGTCAGTGCAGTGATGTCACGGAGAGGAGAAACTGGGTCCCTCATTGGTGTGATGTCAGAGATAGAGGAAACCTGAGTCTGCCACTGCAGTGATGTCACGGAGAGGGGAAAACTGGGGCTATCACAGCTGTGGAGTCTCAGAGAAATTATCACAGGTGCTATGACTTGTCTGTTGCCACAAAGGAGATGGAATTGGGGTTGTCATGGCTATGATATCACAGAGAGGTTTTAATCGGTTCTGTCTCTTCTGTGATGTCACAGAGAGGGGAATTACGGGTCTGTCACTGCTGTGGTGTTCCTTTGGGGCTGAAATTAAGGCTGCCGTGGCTGTGATGTCACAGATAGAGGCAACCTGAGTCTGTCCCTGCTGTGGTGTCACAGAGAGGGGAAAACTGGGGCTGATCACTGTTGTGCAGTGAAAGTTACACAGGTGCTATGACTTGTCTGTTGCCACACAGGGAATGGAATTGGGGTTGTTCATGCTGTGGTATCACAGGGAGATTTAATTTGGTTCTGTCATGACTGTGATGTCCCAGAGAGGGGAATAATGCGTCTGTCACCACTGTGGTGTCGCAGAGAGGTGTAAACTGGACTTGTCATTGCAGTGATCTCACCGAGAGGAGAAAACTGAGGCTTTCACTGCTGTGGCTTATCAGAGGGGATGAATTCTGACTTGTCTTTGATATCATGTCACAGAGAGGAGAAAACTGGCACTATCACCGCTGTAAATGTTACAGATAAGTGTAAGTTGGGCTTGTTCAATCTGTGGGGTGACAGAAAGGGTGAAATTTGGCCTCTCAGTGCTGTGATGTCATAATGGGTGGAAAGTGCATCTTTGACTGCTGTGCTGTCACAGGCAGGCGTAAATTGGGGTTCCCACAGTTGTGATGTCACAGAGAGGGGAAAACTGGGGCTATCACAGCTGTGGAGTCTCAGAGAAAGTAACACAGGTGTTATTACTTGTCTGTTGCCACAAAGGAGATGGAATTGGGGTTGTCATGCCTATGGTATGTCAGAGAGGTTTTAATTGGTTCTGTCTGTTCTGGGATGTCACAGAGCGGGGAATAATGGGTCTGTCAGTGCTGTGGTGTTCCATCAGAGCTGAAATTAAGGCTGCCATGGCTGTGATGTCACGATAGAGGAAACCTGAGTCTGTCCCTGCTGTGGTGTCACAGAGAGGGGAAAACTGGGCCTGATCACTGTTGTGCAGTGACAGAGAAATTTACAGAGGTGCTATGACTTGTCTGTTGCCACACAGGGAATAGAATTGGGGTTGTTCGGGCTGTGGTATCACAGAGAGTTTTAAATTGGTTCTGTCATGATTGTGATGTCCCAGAGAGGGGAATAATGCGTCTGTCACCACTGTGGTGTCACAGACAGGCGTAATTTAGAGTTGTCACTGCAGTAATGTCACAGAGACCTTGAACTGGGTCCCTCATTGGTGTGATGTCACACACAGAGAGGAGAATACTGAGGCTGCCGCTGCTCTGGTGTCACAGAGAGGAGTAGTTTTGGCCTGTCACTGCTGTGATGTCAGAGAGAGGGGAAAGCGGGTCTGTCACTGCTGCGGTGTTCCAAAGGGGATGAATTTGAGGCTGTCCTAAGTGTGATGTCACAGAGAGGGGAAAATTGAGGCAGCCACTACTGTGGTGTCACAGAGAGGCGTAAATTAGAGTTGTCAGTGCTGTGATGTCACAGGTAGGCGAAAATTGGGCCTCTCTCAGATGTGATGTCACAGAGAGAGGCGTAATGGATCTGTGAGTGCTGTGGTGTCACCGAGAGGCATAAATTAGAGTTGTCAGTGCAGTGATGTCACGGAGAGGAGAAACTGGGTCCCTCATTGGTGTGATGTCACAGATAGAGGAAACCTGAGTCTGCCACTGCAGTGATGTCACGGAGAGGGGAAAACTGGGGCTATCACAGCTGTGGAGTCTCAGAGAAATTATCACAGGTGCTATGACTTGTCTGTTGCCACAAAGGAGATGGAATTGGGGTTGTCATGGCTATGATATCACAGAGAGGTTTTAATCGGTTCTGTCTCTTCTGTGATGTCACGGAGAGGGGAATTCTGGGTCTGTCACTGCTGTGGTGTTCCTTTGGGGCTGAAATTAAGGCTGCCGTGGCTGTGATGTCACAGATAGAGGAAACCTGAGTCTGTCCCTGCTGTGGTGTCACAGAGAGGGGAAAACTGGGGCTGATCACTGTTGTGCAGTGAAAGTTACACAGGTGCTATGACTTGTCTGTTGCCACACAGGGAATGGAATTGGGGTTGTTCATGCTGTGGTATCACAGAGAGATTTAAATTGGTTCTGTCATGACTGTGATGTCCCAGAGAGGGGAATAATGCGTCTGTCACCACTGTGGTGTCGCAGAGAGGTGTAAACTGGACTTGTCATTGCAGTGATCTCACCGAGAGGAGAAAACTGAGGCTTTCACTGCTGTGGCTTATCAGAGGGGATGAATTCTGACTTGTCTTTGATATCATGTCACAGAGAGGAGAAAACTGGCACTATCACCGCTGTAAATGTTACAGATAAGTGTAAGTTGGGCTTGTTCAATCTGTGGGGTGACAGAAAGGGTGAAATTTGGCCTGTCAGTGCTGTGATGTCATAATGGGTGGAAAGTGCATCTTTGACTGCTGTGCTGTCACAGGCAGGCGTAAATTGGGGTTCCCACAGTTGTGATGTCACAGAGAGGGGAAAACTGGGGCTATCACAGCTGTGGAGTCTCAGAGAAAGTAACACAGGTGTTATTACTTGTCTGTTGCCACAAAGGAGATGGAATTGGGGTTGTCATGCCTATGGTATGTCAGAGAGGTTTTAATTGGTTCTGTCTGTTCTGGGATGTCACAGAGCGGGGAATAATGGGTCTGTCAGTGCTGTGGTGTTCCATCAGAGCTGAAATTAAGGCTGCCATGGCTGTGATGTCACGATAGAGGAAACCTGAGTCTGTCCCTGCTGTGGTGTCACAGAGAGGGGAAAACTGGGCCTGATCACTGTTGTGCAGTGAAAGTTACACAGGTGCTATGACTTGTGTGTTGCCACACAGGGAATGGAATTGGGGTTGTTCGGGCTGTGGTATCACAGAGAGTTTTAAATTGGTTCTGTCATGATTGTGATGTCCCAGAGAGGGGAATAATGCGTCTGTCACCACTGTGGTGTCACAGACAGGCGTAATTTAGAGTTGTCACTGCAGTAATGTCACAGAGACCTTGAACTGGGTCCCTCATTGGTGTGATGTCACACACAGAGAGGAGAATACTGAGGCTGCCGCTGCTCTGGTGTCACAGAGAGGAGTAGTTTTGGCCTGTCACTGCTGTGATGTCAGAGAGAGGGGAAAGCGGGTCTGTCACTGCTGCGGTGTTCCAAAGGGGATGAATTTGAGGCTGTCCTAAGTGTGATGTCACAGAGAGGGGAAAATTGAGGCAGCCACTACTGTGGTGTCACAGAGAGGCGTTAATTAGAGTTGTCAGTGCTGTGATGTCACAGGGAGGCGAAAATTGGGCCTCTCTCAGATGTCATGTCACAGAGAGAGGCGTAATGGATCTGTGAGTGCTGTGGTGTCACCGAGAGGCATAAATTAGAGTTGTCAGTGCAGTGATGTCACGGAGAGGAGAAACTGGGTCCCTCATTGGTGTGATGTCACAGATAGAGGAAACCTGAGTCTGCCACTGCAGTGTTTTCACGAAGAGGGGAAAACTGGGGCTATCCCAGCTGTGGAGTCTCAGAGAAATTATCACAGGTGCTATGACTTGTCTGTTGCCACAGAGGAGATGGAATTGGGGTTGTCATGGCTATGATATCACAGAGAGGTTTTAATTGGTTCTTTCTCTTCTGTGATGTCACGGAGAGGGGAATTCTGGGTCTGTCACTGCTGTGGTGTTCCTTTGGGGCTGAAATTCAGGCTGCCGTGGCTGTGATGTCACAGATAGAGGAAACCTGAGTCTGTCCCTGCTGTGGTGTCACAGAGAGGGGAAAACTGGGGCTGATCACTGTTGTGCAGTGAAAGTTACACAGGTGCTATGACTTGTCTGTTGCCACACAGGGAATGGAATTGGAGTTGTTCGGGCTGTGGTATCACAGAGAGATTTAAATTGGTTCTGTCATGACTGTGATGTCCCAGAGAGGGGAATAATGCGTCTGTCACCACTGTGGTGTCGCAGAGAGGTGTAAACTGGACTTGTCATTGCAGTGATCTCACCGAGAGGAGAAAACTGAGGCTTTCACTGCTGTGGCTTATCAGAGGGGATGAATTCTGACTTGTCTTTGATATCATGTCACAGAGAGGAGAAAACTGGCACTATCACCGCTGTAAATGTTACAGATAGGTGTAAGTTGGGCTTGTTCAATCTGTGGGGTGACAGAAAGGGTGAAATTTGGCCTGTCAGTGCTGTGATGTCATAATGGGTGGAAAGTGCATCTTTGACTGCTGTGCTGTCACAGGCAGGCGTAAATTGGGGTTCCCACAGTTGTGATGTCACAGAGAGGGGAAAACTGGGGCTATCACAGCTGTGGAGTCTCAGAGAAAGTAACACAGGTGTTATGACTTGTCTGTTGCCACAAAGGAGATGGAATTGGGGTTGTCATGCCTATGGTATGTCAGAGAGGTTTTAATTGGTTCTGTCTGTTCTGTGATGTCACAGAGCAGGGAATAATGGGTCTGTCAGTGCTGTGGTGTTCCATCAGAGCTGAAATTAAGGCTGCCATGGCTGTGATGTCACGACAGAGGAAACCTGAGTCTGTCCCTGCTGTGGTGTCACAGAGAGGGGAAAACTGGGGCTGATCACTGTTGTGCAGTGACAGAGAAATTTACAGAGGTGCTATGACTTGTCTGTTGCCACACAGGGAATAGAATTGGGGTTGTTCGGGCTGTGGTATCACAGAGAGTTTTAAATTGGTTCTGTCATGATTGTGATGTCCCAGAGAGGGGAATAATGCGTCTGTCACCACTGTGGTGTCACAGACAGGCGTAATTTAGAGTTGTCACTGCAGTAATGTCACAGAGACCTTGAACTGGGTCCCTCATTGGTGTGATGTCACACACAGAGAGGAGAATACTTTGGCTGCCGCTGCTCTGGTGTCACAGAGAGGAGTAGTTTTGGCCTGTCACTGCTGTGATGTCAGAGAGAGGGGAAAGCGGGTCTGTCACTGCTGCGGTGTTCCAAAGGGGATGAATTTGAGGCTGTCCTAAGTGTGACGTCACAGAGAGGGGAAAATTGAGGCAGCCACTACTGTGGTGTCACAGAGAGGCGTAAATTAGAGTTGTCAGTGCTGTGATGTCACAGGGAGGCGAAAATTGGGCCTCTCTCAGATGTGATGTCACAGAGAGAGGCGTAATGGATCTGTGAGTGCTGTGGTGTCACCGAGAGGCATAAATTAGAGTTGTCAGTGCAGTGATGTCACGGAGAGGAGAAACTGGGTCCCTCATTGGTGTGATGTCAGAGATAGAGGAAAGCTGAGTCTGCCACTGCAGTGATGTCACGGAGAGGGGAAAACTGGGGCTATCCCAGCTGTGGAGTCTCAGAGAAATTATCACAGGTGCTATGACTTGTCTGTTGCCACAAAGGAGATGGAATTGGGGTTGTCATGGCTATGATATCACAGAGAGGTTTTAATTGGTTCTGTCTCTTCTGTGATGTCACGGAGAGGGGAATTACGGGTCTGTCACTGCTGTGGTGTTCCTTTGGGGCTGAAATTAAGGCTGCCGTGGCTGTGATGTAACAGATAGAGGAAACCTGAGTCTGTCCCTGCTGTGGTGTCACAGAGAGGGGAAAACTGGGGCTGATCACTGTTGTGCAGTGAAAGTTACACAGGTGCTATGACTTGTCTGTTGCCACACAGGGAATGGAATTGGGGTTGTTCATGCTGTGGTATCACAGGGAGATTTAAATTGGTTCTGTCATGACTGTGATGTCCCAGAGAGGGGAATAATGCGTCTGTCACCACTGTGGTGTCGCAGAGAGGTGTAAACTGGACTTGTCATTGCAGTGATCTCACCGAGAGGAGAAAACTGAGGCTTTCACTGCTGTGGCTTATCAGAGGGGATGAATTCTGACTTGTCTTTGATATCATGTCACAGAGAGGAGAAAACTGGCACTATCACCGCTGTAAATGTTACAGATAAGTGTAAGTTGGGCTTGTTCAATCTGTGGGGTGACAGAAAGGGTGAAATTTGGCCTGTCAGTGCTGTGATGTCATAATGGGTGGAAAGTGCATCTTTGACTGCTGTGCTGTCACAGGCAGGCGTAAATTGGGGTTCCCACAGTTGTGATGTCACAGAGAGGGGAAAACTGGGGCTATCACAGCTGTGGAGTCTCAGAGAAAGTAACACAGGTGTTATGACTTGTCTGTTGCCACAAAGGAGATGGAATTGGGGTTGTCATGCCTATGGTATGTCAGAGAGGTTTTAATTGGTTCTGTCTGTTCTGGGATGTCACAGAGCGGGGAATAATGGGTCTGTCAGTGCTGTGGTGTTCCATCAGAGCTGAAATTAAGGCTGCCATGGCTGTGATGTCACGATAGAGGAAACCTGAGTCTGTCCCTGCTGTGGTGTCACAGAGAGGGGAAAACTGGGGCTGATCACTGTTGTGCAGTGACAGAGAAATTTACAGAGGTGCTATGACTTGTCTGTTGCCACACAGGGAATAGAATTGGGGTTGTTCGGGCTGTGGTATCACAGAGAGTTTTAAATTGGTTCTGTCATGATTGTGATGTCCCAGAGAGGGGAATAATGCGTCTGTCACCACTGTGGTGTCACAGACAGGCGTAATTTAGAGTTGTCACTGCAGTAATGTCACAGAGACCTTGAACTGGGTCCCTCATTGGTGTGATGTCACACACAGAGAGGAGAATACTGAGGCTGCCGCTGCTCTGGTGTCACAGAGAGGAGTAGTTTTGGCCTGTCACTGCTGTGATGTCAGAGAGAGGGGAAAGCGGGTCTGTCACTGCTGCGGTGTTCCAAAGGGGATGAATTTGAGGCTGTCCTAAGTGTGATGTCACAGAGAGGGGAAAATTGAGGCAGCCACTACTGTGGTGTCACAGAGAGGCGTAAATTAGAGTTGTCAGTGCTGTGATGTCACAGGGAGGCGAAAATTGGGCCTCTCTCAGATGTGATGTCACAGAGAGAGGCGTAATGGATCTGTGAGTGCTGTGGTGTCACCGAGAGGCATAAATTAGAGTTGTCAGTGCAGTGATGTCACGGAGAGGAGAAACTGGGTCCCTCATTGGTGTGATGTCACAGATAGAGGAAACCTGAGTCTGCCACTGCAGTGATGTCACGGAGAGGGGAAAACTGGGGCTATCACAGCTGTGGAGTCTCAGAGAAATTATCACAGGTGCTATGACTTGTCTGTTGCCACAAAGGAGATGGAATTGGGGTTGTCATGGCTATGATATCACAGAGAGGTTTTAATCGGTTCTGTCTCTTCTGTGATGTCACGGAGAGGGGAATTACGGGTCTGTCACTGCTGTGGTGTTCCTTTGGGGCTGAAATTAAGGCTGCCGTGGCTGTGATGTCACAGATAGAGGAAACCTGAGTCTGTCCCTGCTGTGGTGTCACAGAGAGGGGAAAACTGGGGCTGATCACTGTTGTGCAGTGAAAGTTACACAGGTGCTATGACTTGTCTGTTGCCACACAGGGAATGGAATTGGGGTTGTTCGGGCTGTGGTATCACAGAGAGATTTAAATTGGTTCTGTCATGACTGTGATGTCCCAGAGAGGGGAATAATGCGTCTGTCACCACTGTGGTGTCGCAGAGAGGTGTAAACTGGACTTGTCATTGCAGTGATCTCACCGAGAGGAGAAAACTGAGGCTTTCACTGCTGTGGCTTATCAGAGGGGATGAATTCTGACTTGTCTTTGATATCATGTCACAGAGAGGAGAAAACTGGCACTATCACCGCTGTAAATGTTACAGATAAGTGTAAGTTGGGCTTGTTCAATCTGTGGGGTGACAGAAAGGGTGAAATTTGGCCTGTCAGTGCTGTGATGTCATAATGGGTGGAAAGTGCATCTTTGCTGTGCTGTCACAGGCAGGCGTAAATTGGGGTTCCCACAGTTGTGATGTCACAGAGAGGGGAAAACTGGGGCTATCACAGCTGTGGAGTCTCAGAGAAAGTAACACAGGTGTTATGACTTGTCTGTTGCCACAAAGGAGATGGAATTGGGGTTGTCATGCCTATGGTATGTCAGAGAGGTTTTAATTGGTTCTGTCTGTTCTGGGATGTCACAGAGCGGGGAATAATGGGTCTGTCAGTGCTGTGGTGTTCCATCAGAGCTGAAATTAAGGCTGCCATGGCTGTGATGTCACGACAGAGGAAACCTGAGTCTGTCCCTGCTGTGGTGTCACAGAGAGGGGAAAACTGGGGCTGATCACTGTTGTGCAGTGACAGAGAAATTTACACAGGTGCTATGACTTGTCTGTTGCCACACAGGGAATGGAATTGGGGTTGTTCGGGCTGTGGTATCACAGAGAGTTTTAAATTGGTTCTGTCATGATTGTGATGTCCCAGAGAGGGGAATAATGCGTCTGTCACCACTGTGGTGTCACAGACAGGCGTAATTTAGAGTTGTCACTGCAGTAATGTCACAGAGACCTTGAACTGGGTCCCTCATTGGTGTGATGTCACACACAGAGAGGAGAATACTTTGGCTGCCGCTGCTCTGGTGTCACAGTGAGGAGTAGTTTTGGCCTGTCACTGCTGTGATGTCAGAGAGAGGGGAAAGCGGGTCTGTCACTGCTGCGGTGTTCCAAAGGGGATGAATTTGAGGCTGTCCTAAGTGTGATGTCACAGAGAGGGGAAAATTGAGGCAGCCACTACTGTGGTGTCACAGAGAGGCGTAAATTAGAGTTGTCAGTGCTGTGATGTCACAGGGAGGCGAAAATTGGGCCTCTCTCAGATGTGATGTCACAGAGAGAGGCGTAATGGATCTGTGAGTGCTGTGGTGTCACCGAGAGGCATAAATTAGAGTTGTCAGTGCAGTGATGTCACGGAGAGGAGAAACTGGGTCCCTCATTGGTGTGATGTCACAGATAGAGGAAACCAGAGTCTGCCACTGCAGTGATGTCACGGAGAGGGGAAAACTGGGGCTATCACAGCTGTGGAGTCTCAGAGAAATTATCACAGGTGCTACGACTTGTCTGTTGCCACAAAGGAGATGGAATTGGGGTTGTCATGGCTATGATATCACAGAGAGGTTTTAATTGGTTCTGTCTCTTCTGTGATGTCACGGAGAGGGGAATTATGGGTCTGTCACTGCTGTGGTGTTCCTTTGGGGCTGAAATTAAGGCTGCCGTGGCTGTGATGTCACAGATAGAGGCAACCTGAGTCTGTCCCTGCTGTGGTGTCACAGAGAGGGGAAAACTGGGGCTGATCACTGTTGTGCAGTGAAAGTTACACAGGTGCTATGACTTGTCTGTTGCCACACAGGGAATGGAATTGGGGTTGTTCATGCTGTGGTATCACAGGGAGATTTAAATTGGTTCTGTCATGACTGTGATGTCCCAGAGAGGGGAATAATGCGTCTGTCACCACTGTGGTGTCGCAGAGAGGTGTAAACTGGACTTGTCATTGCAGTGATCTCACCGAGAGGAGAAAACTGAGGCTTTCACTGCTGTGGCTTATCAGAGGGGATGAATTCTGACTTGTCTTTGATATCATGTCACAGAGAGGAGAAAACTGGCACTATCACCGCTGTAAATGTTACAGATAAGTGTAAGTTGGGCTTGTTCAATCTGTGGGGTGACAGAAAGGGTGAAATTTGGCCTGTCAGTGCTGTGATGTCATAATGGGTGGAAAGTGCATCTTTGACTGCTGTGCTGTCACAGGCAGGCGTAAATTGGGGTTCCCACAGTTGTGATGTCACAGAGAGGGGAAAACTGGGGCTATCACAGCTGTGGAGTCTCAGAGAAAGTAACACAGGTGTTATTACTTGTCTGTTGCCACAAAGGAGATGGAATTGGGGTTGTCATGCCTATGGTATGTCAGAGAGGTTTTAATTGGTTCTGTCTGTTCTGGGATGTCACAGAGCGGGGAATAATGGGTCTGTCAGTGCTGTGGTGTTCCATCAGAGCTGAAATTAAGGCTGCCATGGCTGTGATGTCACGATAGAGGAAACCTGAGTCTGTCCCTGCTGTGGTGTCACAGAGAGGGGAAAACTGGGGCTGATCACTGTTGTGCAGTGACAGAGAAATTTACAGAGGTGCTATGACTTGTCTGTTGCCACACAGGGAATAGAATTGGGGTTGTTCGGGCTGTGGTATCACAGAGAGTTTTAAATTGGTTCTGTCATGATTGTGATGTCCCAGAGAGGGGAATAATGCGTCTGTCACCACTGTGGTGTCACAGACAGGCGTAATTTAGAGTTGTCACTGCAGTAATGTCACAGAGACCTTGAACTGGGTCCCTCATTGGTGTGATGTCACACACAGAGAGGAGAATACTGAGGCTGCCGCTGCTCTGGTGTCACAGAGAGGAGTAGTTTTGGCCTGTCACTGCTGTGATGTCAGAGAGAGGGGAAAGCGGGTCTGTCACTGCTGCGGTGTTCCAAAGGGGATGAATTTGAGGCTGTCCTAAGTGTGATGTCACAGAGAGGGGAAAATTGAGGCAGCCACTACTGTGGTGTCACAGAGAGGCGTAAATTAGAGTTGTCAGTGCTGTGATGTCACAGGGAGGCGAAAATTGGGCCTCTCTCAGATGTGATGTCACAGAGAGAGGCGTAATGGATCTGTGAGTGCTGTGGTGTCACCGAGAGGCATAAATTAGAGTTGTCAGTGCAGTGATGTCACGGAGAGGAGAAACTGGGTCCCTCATTGGTGTGATGTCACAGATAGAGGAAACCTGAGTCTGCCACTGCAGTGATGTCACGGAGAGGGGAAAACTGGGGCTATCACAGCTGTGGAGTCTCAGAGAAATTATCACAGGTGCTATGACTTGTCTGTTGCCACAAAGGAGATGGAATTGGGGTTGTCATGGCTATGATATCACAGAGAGGTTTTAATCGGTTCTGTCTCTTCTGTGATGTCACAGAGAGGGGAATTACGGGTCTGTCACTGCTGTGGTGTTCCTTTGGGGCTGAAATTAAGGCTGCCGTGGCTGTGATGTCACAGATAGAGGCAACCTGAGTCTGTCCCTGCTGTGGTGTCACAGAGAGGGGAAAACTGGGGCTGATCACTGTTGTGCAGTGAAAGTTACACAGGTGCTATGACTTGTCTGTTGCCACACAGGGAATGGAATTGGGGTTGTTCATGCTGTGGTATCACAGGGAGATTTAAATTGGTTCTGTCATGACTGTGATGTCCCAGAGAGGGGAATAATGCGTCTGTCACCACTGTGGTGTCGCAGAGAGGTGTAAACTGGACTTGTCATTGCAGTGATCTCACCGAGAGGAGAAAACTGAGGCTTTCACTGCTGTGGCTTATCAGAGGGGATGAATTCTGACTTGTCTTTGATATCATGTCACAGAGAGGAGAAAACTGGCACTATCACCGCTGTAAATGTTACAGATAAGTGTAAGTTGGGCTTGTTCAATCTGTGGGGTGACAGAAAGGGTGAAATTTGGCCTCTCAGTGCTGTGATGTCATAATGGGTGGAAAGTGCATCTTTGACTGCTGTGCTGTCACAGGCAGGCGTAAATTGGGGTTCCCACAGTTGTGATGTCACAGAGAGGGGAAAACTGGGGCTATCACAGCTGTGGAGTCTCAGAGAAAGTAACACAGGTGTTATGACTTGTCTGTTGCCACAAAGGAGATGGAATTGGGGTTGTCATGCCTATGGTATGTCAGAGAGGTTTTAATTGGTTCTGTCTGTTCTGGGATGTCACAGAGCGGGGAATAATGGGTCTGTCAGTGCTGTGGTGTTCCATCAGAGCTGAAATTAAGGCTGCCATGGCTGTGATGTCACGATAGAGGAAACCTGAGTCTGTCCCTGCTGTGGTGTCACAGAGAGGGGAAAACTGGGGCTGATCACTGTTGTGCAGTGACAGAGAAATTTACAGAGGTGCTATGACTTGTCTGTTGCCACACAGGGAATAGAATTGGGGTTGTTCGGGCTGTGGTATCACAGAGAGTTTTAAATTGGTTCTGTCATGATTGTGATGTCCCAGAGAGGGGAATAATGCGTCTGTCACCACTGTGGTGTCACAGACAGGCGTAATTTAGAGTTGTCACTGCAGTAATGTCACAGAGACCTTGAACTGGGTCCCTCATTGGTGTGATGTCACACACAGAGAGGAGAATACTGAGGCTGCCGCTGCTCTGGTGTCACAGAGAGGAGTAGTTTTGGCCTGTCACTGCTGTGATGTCAGAGAGAGGGGAAAGCGGGTCTGTCACTGCTGCGGTGTTCCAAAGGGGATGAATTTGAGGCTGTCCTAAGTGTGATGTCACAGAGAGGGGAAAATTGAGGCAGCCACTACTGTGGTGTCACAGAGAGGCGTAAATTAGAGTTGTCAGTGCTGTGATGTCACAGGGAGGCGAAAATTGGGCCTCTCTCAGATGTGATGTCACAGAGAGAGGCGTAATGGATCTGTGAGTGCTGTGGTGTCACCGAGAGGCATAAATTAGAGTTGTCAGTGCAGTGATGTCACGGAGAGGAGAAACTGGGTCCCTCATTGGTGTGATGTCAGAGATAGAGGAAAGCTGAGTCTGCCACTGCAGTGATGTCACGGAGAGGGGAAAACTGGGGCTATCCCAGCTGTGGAGTCTCAGAGAAATTATCACAGGTGCTATGACTTGTCTGTTGCCACAAAGGAGATGGAATTGGGGTTGTCATGGCTATGATATCACAGAGAGGTTTTAATCGGTTCTGTCTCTTCTGTGATGTCACAGAGAGGGGAATTACGGGTCTGTCACTGCTGTGGTGTTCCTTTGGGGCTGAAATTAAGGCTGCCGTGGCTGTGATGTCACAGATAGAGGCAACCTGAGTCTGTCCCTGCTGTGGTGTCACAGAGAGGGGAAAACTGGGGCTGATCACTGTTGTGCAGTGAAAGTTACACAGGTGCTATGACTTGTCTGTTGCCACACAGGGAATGGAATTGGGGTTGTTCATGCTGTGGTATCACAGGGAGATTTAAATTGGTTCTGTCATGACTGTGATGTCCCAGAGAGGGGAATAATGCGTCTGTCACCACTGTGGTGTCGCAGAGAGGTGTAAACTGGACTTGTCATTGCAGTGATCTCACCGAGAGGAGAAAACTGAGGCTTTCACTGCTGTGGCTTATCAGAGGGGATGAATTCTGACTTGTCTTTGATATCATGTCACAGAGAGGAGAAAACTGGCACTATCACCGCTGTAAATGTTACAGATAAGTGTAAGTTGGGCTTGTTCAATCTGTGGGGTGACAGAAAGGGTGAAATTTGGCCTCTCAGTGCTGTGATGTCATAATGGGTGGAAAGTGCATCTTTGACTGCTGTGCTGTCACAGGCAGGCGTAAATTGGGGTTCCCACAGTTGTGATGTCACAGAGAGGGGAAAACTGGGGCTATCACAGCTGTGGAGTCTCAGAGAAAGTAACACAGGTGTTATGACTTGTCTGTTGCCACAAAGGAGATGGAATTGGGGTTGTCATGCCTATGGTATGTCAGAGAGGTTTTAATTGGTTCTGTCTGTTCTGGGATGTCACAGAGCGGGGAATAATGGGTCTGTCAGTGCTGTGGTGTTCCATCAGAGCTGAAATTAAGGCTGCCATGGCTGTGATGTCACGATAGAGGAAACCTGAGTCTGTCCCTGCTGTGGTGTCACAGAGAGGGGAAAACTGGGGCTGATCACTGTTGTGCAGTGACAGAGAAATTTACAGAGGTGCTATGACTTGTCTGTTGCCACACAGGGAATAGAATTGGGGTTGTTCGGGCTGTGGTATCACAGAGAGTTTTAAATTGGTTCTGTCATGATTGTGATGTCCCAGAGAGGGGAATAATGCGTCTGTCACCACTGTGGTGTCACAGACAGGCGTAATTTAGAGTTGTCACTGCAGTAATGTCACAGAGACCTTGAACTGGGTCCCTCATTGGTGTGATGTCACACACAGAGAGGAGAATACTGAGGCTGCCGCTGCTCTGGTGTCACAGAGAGGAGTAGTTTTGGCCTGTCACTGCTGTGATGTCAGAGAGAGGGGAAAGCGGGTCTGTCACTGCTGCGGTGTTCCAAAGGGGATGAATTTGAGGCTGTCCTAAGTGTGATGTCACAGAGAGGGGAAAATTGAGGCAGCCACTACTGTGGTGTCACAGAGAGGCGTAAATTAGAGTTGTCAGTGCTGTGATGTCACAGGGAGGCGAAAATTGGGCCTCTCTCAGATGTGATGTCACAGAGAGAGGCGTAATGGATCTGTGAGTGCTGTGGTGTCACCGAGAGGCATAAATTAGAGTTGTCAGTGCAGTGATGTCACGGAGAGGAGAAACTGGGTCCCTCATTGGTGTGATGTCAGAGATAGAGGAAACCTGAGTCTGCCACTGCAGTGATGTCACGGAGAGGGGAAAACTGGGGCTATCCCAGCTGTGGAGTCTCAGAGAAATTATCACAGGTGCTATGACTTGTCTGTTGCCACAAAGGAGATGGAATTGGGGTTGTCATGGCTATGATATCACAGAGAGGTTTTAATCGGTTCTGTCTCTTCTGTGATGTCACAGAGAGGGGAATTACGGGTCTGTCACTGCTGTGGTGTTCCTTTGGGGCTGAAATTAAGGCTGCCGTGGCTGTGATGTCACAGATAGAGGCAACCTGAGTCTGTCCCTGCTGTGGTGTCACAGAGAGGGGAAAACTGGGGCTGATCACTGTTGTGCAGTGAAAGTTACACAGGTGCTATGACTTGTCTGTTGCCACACAGGGAATGGAATTGGGGTTGTTCATGCTGTGGTATCACAGGGAGATTTAAATTGGTTCTGTCATGACTGTGATGTCCCAGAGAGGGGAATGATGCGTCTGTCACCACTGTGGTGTCGCAGAGAGGTGTAAACTGGACTTGTCATTGCAGTGATCTCACCGAGAGGAGAAAACTGAGGCTTTCACTGCTGTGGCTTATCAGAGGGGATGAATTCTGACTTGTCTTTGATATCATGTCACAGAGAGGAGAAAACTGGCACTATCACCGCTGTAAATGTTACAGATAAGTGTAAGTTGGGCTTGTTCAATCTGTGGGGTGACAGAAAGGGTGAAATTTGGCCTCTCAGTGCTGTGATGTCATAATGGGTGGAAAGTGCATCTTTGACTGCTGTGCTGTCACAGGCAGGCGTAAATTGGGGTTCCCACAGTTGTGATGTCACAGAGAGGGGAAAACTGGGGCTATCACAGCTGTGGAGTCTCAGAGAAAGTAACACAGGTGTTATGACTTGTCTGTTGCCACAAAGGAGATGGAATTGGGGTTGTCATGCCTATGGTATGTCAGAGAGGTTTTAATTGGTTCTGTCTGTTCTGGGATGTCACAGAGCGGGGAATAATGGGTCTGTCAGTGCTGTGGTGTTCCATCAGAGCTGAAATTAAGGCTGCCATGGCTGTGATGTCACGATAGAGGAAACCTGAGTCTGTCCCTGCTGTGGTGTCACAGAGAGGGGAAAACTGGGGCTGATCACTGTTGTGCAGTGACAGAGAAATTTACAGAGGTGCTATGACTTGTCTGTTGCCACACAGGGAATAGAATTGGGGTTGTTCGGGCTGTGGTATCACAGAGAGTTTTAAATTGGTTCTGTCATGATTGTGATGTCCCAGAGAGGGGAATAATGCGTCTGTCACCACTGTGGTGTCACAGACAGGCGTAATTTAGAGTTGTCACTGCAGTAATGTCACAGAGACCTTGAACTGGGTCCCTCATTGGTGTGATGTCACACACAGAGAGGAGAATACTGAGGCTGCCGCTGCTCTGGTGTCACAGAGAGGAGTAGTTTTGGCCTGTCACTGCTGTGATGTCAGAGAGAGGGGAAAGCGGGTCTGTCACTGCTGCGGTGTTCCAAAGGGGATGAATTTGAGGCTGTCCTAAGTGTGATGTCACAGAGAGGGGAAAATTGAGGCAGCCACTACTGTGGTGTCACAGAGAGGCGTAAATTAGAGTTGTCAGTGCTGTGATGTCACAGGGAGGCGAAAATTGGGCCTCTCTCAGATGTGATGTCACAGAGAGAGGCGTAATGGATCTGTGAGTGCTGTGGTGTCACCGAGAGGCATAAATTAGAGTTGTCAGTGCAGTGATGTCACGGAGAGGAGAAACTGGGTCCCTCATTGGTGTGATGTCAGAGATAGAGGAAACCTGAGTCTGCCACTGCAGTGATGTCACGGAGAGGGGAAAACTGGGGCTATCCCAGCTGTGGAGTCTCAGAGAAATTATCACAGGTGCTATGACTTGTCTGTTGCCACAAAGGAGATGGAATTGGGGTTGTCATGGCTATGATATCACAGAGAGGTTTTAATCGGTTCTGTCTCTTCTGTGATGTCACAGAGAGGGGAATTACGGGTCTGTCACTGCTGTGGTGTTCCTTTGGGGCTGAAATTAAGGCTGCCGTGGCTGTGATGTCACAGATAGAGGCAACCTGAGTCTGTCCCTGCTGTGGTGTCACAGAGAGGGGAAAACTGGGGCTGATCACTGTTGTGCAGTGAAAGTTACACAGGTGCTATGACTTGTCTGTTGCCACACAGGGAATGGAATTGGGGTTGTTCATGCTGTGGTATCACAGGGAGATTTAAATTGGTTCTGTCATGACTGTGATGTCCCAGAGAGGGGAATAATGCGTCTGTCACCACTGTGGTGTCGCAGAGAGGTGTAAACTGGACTTGTCATTGCAGTGATCTCACCGAGAGGAGAAAACTGAGGCTTTCACTGCTGTGGCTTATCAGAGGGGATGAATTCTGACTTGTCTTTGATATCATGTCACAGAGAGGAGAAAACTGGCACTATCACCGCTGTAAATGTTACAGATAAGTGTAAGTTGGGCTTGTTCAATCTGTGGGGTGACAGAAAGGGTGAAATTTGGCCTCTCAGTGCAGTGATGTCATAATGGGTGGAAAGTGCATCTTTGACTGCTGTGCTGTCACAGGCAGGCGTAAATTGGGGTTCCCACAGTTGTGATGTCACAGAGAGGGGAAAACTGGGGCTATCACAGCTGTGGAGTCTCAGAGAAAGTAACACAGGTGTTATGACTTGTCTGTTGCCACAAAGGAGATGGAATTGGGGTTGTCATGCCTATGGTATGTCAGAGAGGTTTTAATTGGTTCTGTCTGTTCTGGGATGTCACAGAGCGGGGAATAATGGGTCTGTCAGTGCTGTGGTGTTCCATCAGAGCTGAAATTAAGGCTGCCATGGCTGTGATGTCACGATAGAGGAAACCTGAGTCTGTCCCTGCTGTGGTGTCACAGAGAGGGGAAAACTGGGGCTGATCACTGTTGTGCAGTGACAGAGAAATTTACACAGGTGCTATGACTTGTCTGTTGCCACACAGGGAATAGAATTGGGGTTGTTCGGGCTGTGGTATCACAGAGAGTTTTAAATTGGTTCTGTCATGATTGTGATGTCCCAGAGAGGGGAATAATGCGTCTGTCACCACTGTGGTGTCACAGACAGGCGTAATTTAGAGTTGTCACTGCAGTAATGTCACAGAGACCTTGAACTGGGTCCCTCATTGGTGTGATGTCACACACAGAGAGGAGAATACTGAGGCTGCCGCTGCTCTGGTGTCACAGTGAGGAGTAGTTTTGGCCTGTCACTGCTGTGATGTCAGAGAGAGGGGAAAGCGGGTCTGTCACTGCTGCGGTGTTCCAAAGGGGATGAATTTGAGGCTGTCCTAAGTGTGATGTCACAGAGAGGGGAAAATTGAGGCAGCCACTACTGTGGTGTCACAGAGAGGCGTAAATTAGAGTTGTCAGTGCTGTGATGTCACAGGGAGGCGAAAATTGGGCCTCTCTCAGATGTGATGTCACAGAGAGAGGCGTAATGGATCTGTGAGTGCTGTGGTGTCACCGAGAGGCATAAATTAGAGTTGTCAGTGCAGTGATGTCACGGAGAGGAGAAACTGGGTCCCTCATTGGTGTGATGTCAGAGATAGAGGAAACCTGAGTCTGCCACTGCAGTGATGTCACGGAGAGGGGAAAACTGGGGCTATCACAGCTGTGGAGTCTCAGAGAAATTATCACAGGTGCTATGACTTGTCTGTTGCCACAAAGGAGATGGAATTGGGGTTGTCATGGCTATGATATCACAGAGAGGTTTTAATCGGTTCTGTCTCTTCTGTGATGTCACGGAGAGGGGAATTACGGGTCTGTCACTGCTGTGGTGTTCCTTTGGGGCTGAAATTAAGGCTGCCGTGGCTGTGATGTCACAGATAGAGGCAACCTGAGTCTGTCCCTGCTGTGGTGTCACAGAGAGGGGAAAACTGGGGCTGATCACTGTTGTGCAGTGAAAGTTACACAGGTGCTATGACTTGTCTGTTGCCACACAGGGAATGGAATTGGGGTTGTTCATGCTGTGGTATCACAGGGACATTTAAATTGGTTCTGTCATGACTGTGATGTCCCAGAGAGGGGAATAATGCGTCTGTCACCACTGTGGTGTCGCAGAGAGGTGTAAACTGGACTTGTCATTGCAGTGATCTCACCGAGAGGAGAAAACTGAGGCTTTCACTGCTGTGGCTTATCAGAGGGGATGAATTCTGACTTGTCTTTGATATCATGTCACAGAGAGGAGAAAACTGGCACTATCACCGCTGTAAATGTTACAGATAAGTGTAAGTTGGGCTTGTTCAATCTGTGGGGTGACAGAAAGGGTGAAATTTGGCCTCTCAGTGCAGTGATGTCATAATGGGTGGAAAGTGCATCTTTGACTGCTGTGCTGTCACAGGCAGGCGTAAATTGGGGTTCCCACAGTTGTGATGTCACAGAGAGGGGAAAACTGGGGCTATCACAGCTGTGGAGTCTCAGAGAAAGTAACACAGGTGTTATGACTTGTCTGTTGCCACAAAGGAGATGGAATTGGGGTTGTCATGCCTATGGTATGTCAGAGAGGTTTTAATTGGTTCTGTCTGTTCTGGGATGTCACAGAGCGGGGAATAATGGGTCTGTCAGTGCTGTGGTGTTCCATCAGAGCTGAAATTAAGGCTGCCATGGCTGTGATGTCACGATAGAGGAAACCTGAGTCTGTCCCTGCTGTGGTGTCACAGAGAGGGGAAAACTGGGGCTGATCACTGTTGTGCAGTGACAGAGAAATTTACAGAGGTGCTATGACTTGTCTGTTGCCACACAGGGAATAGAATTGGGGTTGTTCGGGCTGTGGTATCACAGAGAGTTTTAAATTGGTTCTGTCATGATTGTGATGTCCCAGAGAGGGGAATAATGCGTCTGTCACCACTGTGGTGTCACAGACAGGCGTAATTTAGAGTTGTCACTGCAGTAATGTCACAGAGACCTTGAACTGGGTCCCTCATTGGTGTGATGTCACACACAGAGAGGAGAATACTGAGGCTGCCGCTGCTCTGGTGTCACAGAGAGGAGTAGTTTTGGCCTGTCACTGCTGTGATGTCAGAGAGAGGGGAAAGCGGGTCTGTCACTGCTGCGGTGTTCCAAAGGGGATGAATTTGAGGCTGTCCTAAGTGTGATGTCACAGAGAGGGGAAAATTGAGGCAGCCACTACTGTGGTGTCACAGAGAGGCGTAAATTAGAGTTGTCAGTGCTGTGATGTCACAGGGAGGCGAAAATTGGGCCTCTCTCAGATGTGATGTCACAGAGAGAGGCGTAATGGATCTGTGAGTGCTGTGGTGTCACCGAGAGGCATAAATTAGAGTTGTCAGTGCAGTGATGTCACGGAGAGGAGAAACTGGGTCCCTCATTGGTGTGATGTCACAGATAGAGGAAACCTGAGTCTGCCACTGCAGTGATGTCACGGAGAGGGGAAAACTGGGGCTATCACAGCTGTGGAGTCTCAGAGAAATTATCACAGGTGCTATGACTTGTCTGTTGCCACAAAGGAGATGGAATTGGGGTTGTCATGGCTATGATATCACAGAGAGGTTTTAATCGGTTCTGTCTCTTCTGTGATGTCACAGAGAGGGGAATTACGGGTCTGTCACTGCTGTGGTGTTCCTTTGGGGCTGAAATTAAGGCTGCCGTGGCTGTGATGTCACAGATAGAGGCAACCTGAGTCTGTCCCTGCTGTGGTGTCACAGAGAGGGGAAAACTGGGGCTGATCACTGTTGTGCAGTGAAAGTTACACAGGTGCTATGACTTGTCTGTTGCCACACAGGGAATGGAATTGGGGTTGTTCATGCTGTGGTATCACAGGGAGATTTAAATTGGTTCTGTCATGACTGTGATGTCCCAGAGAGGGGAATAATGCGTCTGTCACCACTGTGGTGTCGCAGAGAGGTGTAAACTGGACTTGTCATTGCAGTGATCTCACCGAGAGGAGAAAACTGAGGCTTTCACTGCTGTGGCTTATCAGAGGGGATGAATTCTGACTTGTCTTTGATATCATGTCACAGAGAGGAGAAAACTGGCACTATCACCGCTGTAAATGTTACAGATAAGTGTAAGTTGGGCTTGTTCAATCTGTGGGGTGACAGAAAGGGTGAAATTTGGCCTCTCAGTGCTGTGATGTCATAATGGGTGGAAAGTGCATCTTTGACTGCTGTGCTGTCACAGGCAGGCGTAAATTGGGGTTCCCACAGTTGTGATGTCACAGAGAGGGGAAAACTGGGGCTATCACAGCTGTGGAGTCTCAGAGAAAGTAACACAGGTGTTATGACTTGTCTGTTGCCACAAAGGAGATGGAATTGGGGTTGTCATGCCTATGGTATGTCAGAGAGGTTTTAATTGGTTCTGTCTGTTCTGGGATGTCACAGAGCGGGGAATAATGGGTCTGTCAGTGCTGTGGTGTTCCATCAGAGCTGAAATTAAGGCTGCCATGGCTGTGATGTCACGATAGAGGAAACCTGAGTCTGTCCCTGCTGTGGTGTCACAGAGAGGGGAAAACTGGGGCTGATCACTGTTGTGCAGTGACAGAGAAATTTACAGAGGTGCTATGACTTGTCTGTTGCCACACAGGGAATAGAATTGGGGTTGTTCGGGCTGTGGTATCACAGAGAGTTTTAAATTGGTTCTGTCATGATTGTGATGTCCCAGAGAGGGGAATAATGCGTCTGTCACCACTGTGGTGTCACAGACAGGCGTAATTTAGAGTTGTCACTGCAGTAATGTCACAGAGACCTTGAACTGGGTCCCTCATTGGTGTGATGTCACACACAGAGAGGAGAATACTGAGGCTGCCGCTGCTCTGGTGTCACAGAGAGGAGTAGTTTTGGCCTGTCACTGCTGTGATGTCAGAGAGAGGGGAAAGCGGGTCTGTCACTGCTGCGGTGTTCCAAAGGGGATGAATTTGAGGCTGTCCTAAGTGTGATGTCACAGAGAGGGGAAAATTGAGGCAGCCACTACTGTGGTGTCACAGAGAGGCGTAAATTAGAGTTGTCAGTGCTGTGATGTCACAGGGAGGCGAAAATTGGGCCTCTCTCAGATGTGATGTCACAGAGAGAGGCGTAATGGATCTGTGAGTGCTGTGGTGTCACCGAGAGGCATAAATTAGAGTTGTCAGTGCAGTGATGTCACGGAGAGGAGAAACTGGGTCCCTCATTGGTGTGATGTCACAGATAGAGGAAACCTGAGTCTGCCACTGCAGTGATGTCACGGAGAGGGGAAAACTGGGGCTATCACAGCTGTGGAGTCTCAGAGAAATTATCACAGGTGCTATGACTTGTCTGTTGCCACAAAGGAGATGGAATTGGGGTTGTCATGGCTATGATATCACAGAGAGGTTTTAATCGGTTCTGTCTCTTCTGTGATGTCACGGAGAGGGGAATTACGGGTCTGTCACTGCTGTGGTGTTCCTTTGGGGCTGAAATTAAGGCTGCCGTGGCTGTGATGTCACAGATAGAGGAAACCTGAGTCTGTCCCTGCTGTGGTGTCACAGAGAGGGGAAAACTGGGGCTGATCACTGTTGTGCAGTGAAAGTTACACAGGTGCTATGACTTGTCTGTTGCCACACAGGGAATGGAATTGGGGTTGTTAGGGCTGTGGTATCACAGGGAGATTTAAATTGGTTCTGTCATGACTGTGATGTCCCAGAGAGGGGAATAATGCGTCTGTCACCACTGTGGTGTCGCAGAGAGGTGTAAACTGGACTTGTCATTGCAGTGATCTCACCGAGAGGAGAAAACTGAGGCTTTCACTGCTGTGGCTTATCAGAGGGGATGAATTCTGACTTGTCTTTGATATCATGTCACAGAGAGGAGAAAACTGGCACTATCACCGCTGTAAATGTTACAGATAAGTGTAAGTTGGGCTTGTTCAATCTGTGGGGTGACAGAAAGGGTGAAATTTGGCCTCTCAGTGCAGTGATGTCATAATGGGTGGAAAGTGCATCTTTGACTGCTGTGCTGTCACAGGCAGGCGTAAATTAGGGTTCCCACAGTTGTGATGTCACAGAGAGGGGAAAACTGGGGCTATCACAGCTGTGGAGTCTCAGAGAAAGTAACACAGGTGTTATGACTTGTCTGTTGCCACAAAGGAGATGGAATTGGGGTTGTCATGCCTATGGTATGTCAGAGAGGTTTTAATTGGTTCTGTCTGTTCTGGGATGTCACAGAGCGGGGAATAATGGGTCTGTCAGTGCTGTGGTGTTCCATCAGAGCTGAAATTAAGGCTGCCATGGCTGTGATGTCACGATAGAGGAAACCTGAGTCTGTCCCTGCTGTGGTGTCACAGAGAGGGGAAAACTGGGGCTGATCACTGTTGTGCAGTGACAGAGAAATTTACAGAGGTGCTATGACTTGTCTGTTGCCACACAGGGAATAGAATTGGGGTTGTTCGGGCTGTGGTATCACAGAGAGTTTTAAATTGGTTCTGTCATGATTGTGATGTCCCAGAGAGGGGAATAATGCGTCTGTCACCACTGTGGTGTCACAGACAGGCGTAATTTAGAGTTGTCACTGCAGTAATGTCACAGAGACCTTGAACTGGGTCCCTCATTGGTGTGATGTCACACACAGAGAGGAGAATACTGAGGCTGCCGCTGCTCTGGTGTCACAGAGAGGAGTAGTTTTGGCCTGTCACTGCTGTGATGTCAGAGAGAGGGGAAAGCGGGTCTGTCACTGCTGCGGTGTTCCAAAGGGGATGAATTTGAGGCTGTCCTAAGTGTGATGTCACAGAGAGGGGAAAATTGAGGCAGCCACTACTGTGGTGTCACAGAGAGGCGTAAATTAGAGTTGTCAGTGCTGTGATGTCACAGGGAGGCGAAAATTGGGCCTCTCTCAGATGTGATGTCACAGAGAGAGGCGTAATGGATCTGTGAGTGCTGTGGTGTCACCGAGAGGCATAAATTAGAGTTGTCAGTGCAGTGATGTCACGGAGAGGAGAAACTGGGTCCCTCATTGGTGTGATGTCACAGATAGAGGAAACCTGAGTCTGCCACTGCAGTGATGTCACAGAGAGGGGAAAACTGGGGCTATCCCAGCTGTGGAGTCTCAGAGAAATTATCACAGGTGCTATGACTTGTCTGTTGCCACAAAGGAGATGGAATTGGGGTTGTCATGGCTATGATATCACAGAGAGGTTTTAATCGGTTCTGTCTCTTCTGTGATGTCACAGAGAGGGGAATTACGGGTCTGTCACTGCTGTGGTGTTCCTTTGGGGCTGAAATTAAGGCTGCCGTGGCTGTGATGTCACAGATAGAGGCAACCTGAGTCTGTCCCTGCTGTGGTGTCACAGAGAGGGGAAAACTGGGGCTGATCACTGTTGTGCAGTGAAATTTACACAGGTGCTATGACTTGTCTGTTGCCACACAGGGAATGGAATTGGGGTTGTTCATGCTGTGGTATCACAGGGAGATTTAAATTGGTTCTGTCATGACTGTGATGTCCCAGAGAGGGGAATAATGCGTCTGTCACCACTGTGGTGTCGCAGAGAGGTGTAAACTGGACTTGTCATTGCAGTGATCTCACCGAGAGGAGAAAACTGAGGCTTTCACTGCTGTGGCTTATCAGAGGGGATGAATTCTGACTTGTCTTTGATATCATGTCACAGAGAGGAGAAAACTGGCACTATCACCGCTGTAAATGTTACAGATAAGTGTAAGTTGGGCTTGTTCAATCTGTGGGGTGACAGAAAGGGTGAAATTTGGCCTCTCAGTGCAGTGATGTCATAATGGGTGGAAAGTGCATCTTTGACTGCTGTGCTGTCACAGGCAGGCGTAAATTGGGGTTCCCACAGTTGTGATGTCACAGAGAGGGGAAAACTGGGGCTATCACAGCTGTGGAGTCTCAGAGAAAGTAACACAGGTGTTATGACTTGTCTGTTGCCACAAAGGAGATGGAATTGGGGTTGTCATGCCTATGGTATGTCAGAGAGGTTTTAATTGGTTCTGTCTGTTCTGGGATGTCACAGAGCGGGGAATAATGGGTCTGTCAGTGCTGTGGTGTTCCATCAGAGCTGAAATTAAGGCTGCCGTGGCTGTGATGTCACGATAGAGGAAACCTGAGTCTGTCCCTGCTGTGGTGTCACAGAGAGGGGAAAACTGGGGCTGATCACTGTTGTGCAGTGACAGAGAAATTTACAGAGGTGCTATGACTTGTCTGTTGCCACACAGGGAATAGAATTGGGGTTGTTCGGGCTGTGGTATCACAGAGAGTTTTAAATTGGTTCTGTCATGATTGTGATGTCCCAGAGAGGGGAATAATGCGTCTGTCACCACTGTGGTGTCACAGACAGGCGTAATTTAGAGTTGTCACTGCAGTAATGTCACAGAGACCTTGAACTGGGTCCCTCATTGGTGTGATGTCACACACAGAGAGGAGAATACTGAGGCTGCCGCTGCTCTGGTGTCACAGAGAGGAGTAGTTTTGGCCTGTCACTGCTGTGATGTCAGAGAGAGGGGAAAGCGGGTCTGTCACTGCTGCGGTGTTCCAAAGGGGATGAATTTGAGGCTGTCCTAAGTGTGATGTCACAGAGAGGGGAAAATTGAGGCAGCCACTACTGTGGTGTCACAGAGAGGCGTAAATTAGAGTTGTCAGTGCTGTGATGTCACAGGGAGGCGAAAATTGGGCCTCTCTCAGATGTGATGTCACAGAGAGAGGCGTAATGGATCTGTGAGTGCTGTGGTGTCACCGAGAGGCATAAATTAGAGTTGTCAGTGCAGTGATGTCACGGAGAGGAGAAACTGGGTCCCTCATTGGTGTGATGTCAGAGATAGAGGAAACCTGAGTCTGCCACTGCAGTGATGTCACGGAGAGGGGAAAACTGGGGCTATCCCAGCTGTGGAGTCTCAGAGAAATTATCACAGGTGCTATGACTTGTCTGTTGCCACAAAGGAGATGGAATTGGGGTTGTCATGGCTATGATATCACAGAGAGGTTTTAATTGGTTCTGTCTCTTCTGTGATGTCACAGAGAGGGGAATTACGGGTCTGTCACTGCTGTGGTGTTCCTTTGGGGCTGAAATTAAGGCTGCCGTGGCTGTGATGTCACAGATAGAGGAAACCTGAGTCTGTCCCTGCTGTGGTGTCACAGAGAGGGGAAAACTGGGGCTGATCACTGTTGTGCAGTGAAAGTTACACAGGTGCTATGACTTGTCTGTTGCCACACAGGGAATGGAATTGGGGTTGTTAGGGCTGTGGTATCACAGGGAGATTTAAATTGGTTCTGTCATGACTGTGATGTCCCAGAGAGGGGAATAATGCGTCTGTCACCACTGTGGTGTCGCAGAGAGGTGTAAACTGGACTTGTCATTGCAGTGATCTCACCGAGAGGAGAAAACTGAGGCTTTCACTGCTGTGGCTTATCAGAGGGGATGAATTCTGACTTGTCTTTGATATCATGTCACAGAGAGGAGAAAACTGGCACTATCACCGCTGTAAATGTTACAGATAAGTGTAAGTTGGGCTTGTTCAATCTGTGGGGTGACAGAAAGGGTGAAATTTGGCCTGTCAGTGCTGTGATGTCATAATGGGTGGAAAGTGCATCTTTGACTGCTGTGCTGTCACAGGCAGGCGTAAATTGGGGTTCCCACAGTTGTGATGTCACAGAGAGGGGAAAACTGGGGCTATCACAGCTGTGGAGTCTCAGAGAAAGTAACACAGGTGTTATGACTTGTCTGTTGCCACAAAGGAGATGGAATTGGGGTTGTCATGCCTATGGTATGTCAGAGAGGTTTTAATTGGTTCTGTCTGTTCTGGGATGTCACAGAGCGGGGAATAATGGGTCTGTCAGTGCTGTGGTGTTCCATCAGAGCTGAAATTAAGGCTGCCATGGCTGTGATGTCACGACAGAGGAAACCTGAGTCTGTCCCTGCTGTGGTGTCACAGAGAGGGGAAAACTGGGGCTGATCACTGTTGTGCAGTGACAGAGAAATTTACAGAGGTGCTATGACTTGTCTGTTGCCACACAGGGAATGGAATTGGGGTTGTTCGGGCTGTGGTATCACAGAGAGTTTTAAATTGGTTCTGTCATGATTGTGATGTCCCAGAGAGGGGAATAATGCGTCTGTCACCACTGTGGTGTCACAGACAGGCGTAATTTAGAGTTGTCACTGCAGTAATGTCACAGAGACCTTGAACTGGGTCCCTCATTGGTGTGATGTCACACACAGAGAGGAGAATACTTTGGCTGCCGCTGCTCTGGTGTCACAGTGAGGAGTAGTTTTGGCCTGTCACTGCTGTGATGTCAGAGAGAGGGGAAAGCGGGTCTGTCACTGCTGCGGTGTTCCAAAGGGGATGAATTTGAGGCTGTCCTAAGTGTGATGTCACAGAGAGGGGAAAATTGAGGCAGCCACTACTGTGGTGTCACAGAGAGGCGTAAATTAGAGTTGTCAGTGCTGTGATGTCACAGGGAGGCGAAAATTGGGCCTCTCTCAGATGTGATGTCACAGAGAGAGGCGTAATGGATCTGTGAGTGCTGTGGTGTCACCGAGAGGCATAAATTAGAGTTGTCAGTGCAGTGATGTCACGGAGAGGAGAAACTGGGTCCCTCATTGGTGTGATGTCACAGATAGAGGAAACCTGAGTCTGCCACTGCAGTGATGTCACGGAGAGGGAAAACTGGGGCTATCACAGCTGTGGAGTCTCAGAGAAATTATCACAGGTGCTACGACTTGTCTGTTGCCACAAAGGAGATGGAATTGGGGTTGTCATGGCTATGATATCACAGAGAGGTTTTAATCGGTTCTGTCTCTTCTGTGATGTCACGGAGAGGGGAATTATGGGTCTGTCACTGCTGTGGTGTTCCTTTGGGGCTGAAATTAAGGCTGCCGTGGCTGTGATGTCACAGATAGAGGCAACCTGAGTCTGTCCCTGCTGTGGTGTCACAGAGAGGGGAAAACTGGGGCTGATCACTGTTGTGCAGTGAAAGTTACACAGGTGCTATGACTTGTCTGTTGCCACACAGGGAATGGAATTGGGGTTGTTCATGCTGTGGTATCACAGGGAGATTTAAATTGGTTCTGTCATGACTGTGATGTCCCAGAGAGGGGAATAATGCGTCTGTCACCACTGTGGTGTCGCAGAGAGGTGTAAACTGGACTTGTCATTGCAGTGATCTCACCGAGAGGAGAAAACTGAGGCTTTCACTGCTGTGGCTTATCAGAGGGGATGAATTCTGACTTGTCTTTGATATCATGTCACAGAGAGGAGAAAACTGGCACTATCACCGCTGTAAATGTTACAGATAAGTGTAAGTTGGGCTTGTTCAATCTGTGGGGTGACAGAAAGGGTGAAATTTGGCCTCTCAGTGCAGTGATGTCATAATGGGTGGAAAGTGCATCTTTGACTGCTGTGCTGTCACAGGCAGGCGTAAATTGGGGTTCCCACAGTTGTGATGTCACAGGGGAAAACTGGGGCTATCACAGCTGTGGAGTCTCAGAGAAAGTAACACAGGTGTTATGACTTGTCTGTTGCCACAAAGGAGATGGAATTGGGGTTGTCATGCCTATGGTATGTCAGAGAGGTTTTAATTGGTTCTGTCTGTTCTGGGATGTCACAGAGCGGGGAATAATGGGTCTGTCAGTGCTGTGGTGTTCCATCAGAGCTGAAATTAAGGCTGCCATGGCTGTGATGTCACGATAGAGGAAACCTGAGTCTGTCCCTGCTGTGGTGTCACAGAGAGGGGAAAACTGGGGCTGATCACTGTTGTGCAGTGAAAGTTACACAGGTGCTATGACTTGTGTGTTGCCACACAGGGAATGGAATTGGGGTTGTTCGGGCTGTGGTATCACAGAGAGTTTTAAATTGGTTCTGTCATGATTGTGATGTCCCAGAGAGGGGAATAATGCGTCTGTCACCACTGTGGTGTCACAGACAGGTGTAATTTAGAGTTGTCACTGCAGTAATGTCACAGAGACCTTGAACTGGGTCCCTCATTGGTGTGATGTCACACACAGAGAGGAGAATACTGAGGCTGCCGCTGCTCTGGTGTCACAGAGAGGAGTAGTTTTGGCCTGTCACTGCTGTGATGTCAGAGAGAGGGGAAAGCGGGTCTGTCACTGCTGCGGTGTTCCAAAGGGGATGAATTTGAGGCTGTCCTAAGTGTGATGTCACAGAGAGGGGAAAATTGAGGCAGCCACTACTGTGGTGTCACAGAGAGGCGTAAATTAGAGTTGTCAGTGCTGTGATGTCACAGGGAGGCGAAAATTGGGCCTCTCTCAGATGTGATGTCACAGAGAGAGGCGTAATGGATCTGTGAGTGCTGTGGTGTCACCGAGAGGCATAAATTAGAGTTGTCAGTGCAGTGATGTCACGGAGAGGAGAAACTGGGTCCCTCATTGGTGTGATGTCACAGATAGAGGAAACCTGAGTCTGCCACTGCAGTGATGTCACGGAGAGGGGAAAACTGGGGCTATCACAGCTGTGGAGTCTCAGAGAAATTATCACAGGTGCTATGACTTGTCTGTTGCCACAGAGGAGATGGAATTGGGGTTGTCATGGCTATGATATCACAGAGAGGTTTTAATTGGTTCTTTCTCTTCTGTGATGTCACGGAGAGGGGAATAATGGGTCTGTCACTGCTGTGGTGTTCCTTTGGGGCTGAAATTCAGGCTGCCGTGGCTGTGATGTCACAGATAGAGGAAACCTGAGTCTGTCCCTGCTGTGGTGTCACAGAGAGGGGAAAACTGGGGCTGATCACTGTTGTGCAGTGAAAGTTACACAGGTGCTATGACTTGTCTGTTGCCACACAGGGAATGGAATTGGGGTTGTTCGGGCTGTGGTATCACAGAGAGATTTAAATTGGTTCTGTCATGACTGTGATGTCCCAGAGAGGGGAATAATGCGTCTGTCACCACTGTGGTGTCGCAGAGAGGTGTAAACTGGACTTGTCATTGCAGTGATCTCACCGAGAGGAGAAAACTGAGGCTTTCACTGCTGTGGCTTATCAGAGGGGATGAATTCTGACTTGTCTTTGATATCATGTCACAGAGAGGAGAAAACTGGCACTATCACCGCTGTAAATGTTACAGATAGGTGTAAGTTGGGCTTGTTCAATCTGTGGGGTGACAGAAAGGGTGAAATTTGGCCTGTCAGTGCTGTGATGTCATAATGGGTGGAAAGTGCATCTTTGACTGCTGTGCTGTCACAGGCAGGCGTAAATTGGGGTTCCCACAGTTGTGATGTCACAGAGAGGGGAAAACTGGGGCTATCACAGCTGTGGAGTCTCAGAGAAAGTAACACAGGTGTTATGACTTGTCTGTTGCCACAAAGGAGATGGAATTGGGGTTGTCATGCCTATGGTATGTCAGAGAGGTTTTAATTGGTTCTGTCTGTTCTGTGATGTCACAGAGCAGGGAATAATGGGTCTGTCAGTGCTGTGGTGTTCCATCAGAGCTGAAATTAAGGCTGCCATGGCTGTGATGTCACGACAGAGGAAACCTGAGTCTGTCCCTGCTGTGGTGTCACAGAGAGGGGAAAACTGGGGCTGATCACTGTTGTGCAGTGACAGAGAAATTTACACAGGTGCTATGACTTGTCTGTTGCCACACAGGGAATGGAATTGGGGTTGTTCGGGCTGTGGTATCACAGAGAGTTTTAAATTGGTTCTGTCATGATTGTGATGTCCCAGAGAGGGGAATAATGCGTCTGTCACCACTGTGGTGTCACAGACAGGCGTAATTTAGAGTTGTCACTGCAGTAATGTCACAGAGACCTTTAACTGGGTCCCTCATTGGTGTGATGTCACACACAGAGAGGAGAATACTTTGGCTGCCGCTGCTCTGGTGTCACAGTGAGGAGTAGTTTTGGCCTGTCACTGCTGTGATGTCAGAGAGAGGGGAAAGCGGGTCTGTCACTGCTGCGGTGTTCCAAAGGGGATGAATTTGAGGCTGTCCTAAGTGTGATGTCACAGAGAGGGGAAAATTGAGGCAGCCACTACTGTGGTGTCACAGAGAGGCGTAAATTAGAGTTGTCAGTGCTGTGATGTCACAGGGAGGCGAAAATTGGGCCTCTCTCAGATGTGATGTCACAGAGAGAGGCGTAATGGATGTGTGAGTGCTGTGGTGTCACCGAGAGGCATAAATTAGAGTTGTCAGTGCAGTGATGTCACGGAGAGGAGAAACTGGGTCCCTCATTGGTGTGATGTCACAGATAGAGGAAACCTGAGTCTGCCACTGCAGTGATGTCACGGAGAGGGGAAAACTGGGGCTATCACAGCTGTGGAGTCTCAGAGAAATTATCACAGGTGCTATGACTTGTCTGTTGCCACAAAGGAGATGGAATTGGGGTTGTCATGGCTATGATATCACAGAGAGGTTTTAATCGGTTCTGTCTCTTCTGTGATGTCACAGAGAGGGGAATTACGGGTCTGGCACTGCTGTGGTGTTCCTTTGGGGCTGAAATTAAGGCTGCCGTGGCTGTGATGTCACAGATAGAGGAAACCTGAGTCTGTCCCTGCTGTGGTGTCACAGAGAGGGGAAAACTGGGGCTGATCACTGTTGTGCAGTGAAAGTTACACAGGTGCTATGACTTGTCTGTTGCCACACAGGGAATGGAATTGGGGTTGTTAGGGCTGTGGTATCACAGGGAGATTTAAATTGGTTCTGTCATGACTGTGATGTCCCAGAGAGGGGAATGATGCGTCTGTCACCACTGTGGTGTCGCAGAGAGGTGTAAACTGGACTTGTCATTGCAGTGATCTCACCGAGAGGAGAAAACTGAGGCTTTCACTGCTGTGGCTTATCAGAGGGGATGAATTCTGACTTGTCTTTGATATCATGTCACAGAGAGGAGAAAACTGGCACTATCACCGCTGTAAATGTTACAGATAAGTGTAAGTTGGGCTTGTTCAATCTGTGGGGTGACAGAAAGGGTGAAATTTGGCCTCTCAGTGCAGTGATGTCATAATGGGTGGAAAGTGCATCTTTGACTGCTGTGCTGTCACAGGCAGGCGTAAATTGGGGTTCCCACAGTTGTGATGTCACAGAGAGGGGAAAACTGGGGCTATCACAGCTGTGGAGTCTCAGAGAAAGTAACACAGGTGTTATGACTTGTCTGTTGCCACAAAGGAGATGGAATTGGGGTTGTCATGCCTATGGTATGTCAGAGAGGTTTTAATTGGTTCTGTCTGTTCTGGGATGTCACAGAGCGGGGAATAATGGGTCTGTCAGTGCTGTGGTGTTCCATCAGAGCTGAAATTAAGGCTGCCATGGCTGTGATGTCACGACAGAGGAAACCTGAGTCTGTCCCTGCTGTGGTGTCACAGAGAGGGGAAAACTGGGGCTGATCACTGTTGTGCAGTGACAGAGAAATTTACAGAGGTGCTATGACTTGTCTGTTGCCACACAAGGAATGGAATTGGGGTTGTTCGGGCTGTGGTATCACAGAGAGTTTTAAATTGGTTCTGTCATGATTGTGATGTCCCAGAGAGGGGAATAATGCGTCTGTCACCACTGTGGTGTCACAGACAGGCGTAATTTAGAGTTGTCACTGCAGTAATGTCACAGAGACCTTGAACTGGGTCCCTCATTGGTGTGATGTCACACACAGAGAGGAGAATACTGAGGCTGCCGCTGCTCTGGTGTCACAGAGAGGAGTAGTTTTGGCCTGTCACTGCTGTGATGTCAGAGAGAGGGGAAAGCGGGTCTGTCACTGCTGCGGTGTTCCAAAGGGGATGAATTTGAGGCTGTCCTAAGTGTGATGTCACAGAGAGGGGAAAATTGAGGCAGCCACTACTGTGGTGTCACAGAGAGGCGTAAATTAGAGTTGTCAGTGCTGTGATGTCACAGGGAGGCGAAAATTGGGCCTCTCTCAGATGTGATGTCACAGAGAGAGGCGTAATGGATCTGTGAGTGCTGTGGTGTCACCGAGAGGCATAAATTAGAGTTGTCAGTGCAGTGATGTCACGGAGAGGAGAAACTGGGTCCCTCATTGGTGTGATGTCAGAGATAGAGGAAACCTGAGTCTGCCACTGCAGTGATGTCACGGAGAGGGGAAAACTGGGGCTATCACAGCTGTGGAGTCTCAGAGAAATTATCACAGGTGCTATGACTTGTCTGTTGCCACAAAGGAGATGGAATTGGGGTTGTCATGGCTATGATATCACAGAGAGGTTTTAATTGGTTCTGTCTCTTCTGTGATGTCACGGAGAGGGGAATTACGGGTCTGTCACTGCTGTGGTGTTCCTTTGGGGCTGAAATTAAGGCTGCCGTGGCTGTGATGTCACAGATAGAGGAAACCTGAGTCTGTCCCTGCTGTGGTGTCACAGAGAGGGGAAAACTGGGGCTGATCACTGTTGTGCAGTGAAAGTTACACAGGTGCTATGACTTGTCTGTTGCCACACAGGGAATGGAATTGGGGTTGTTAGGGCTGTGGTATCACAGGGAGATTTAAATTGGTTCTGTCATGACTGTGATGTCCCAGAGAGGGGAATGATGCGTCTGTCACCACTGTGGTGTCGCAGAGAGGTGTAAACTGGACTTGTCATTGCAGTGATCTCACCGAGAGGAGAAAACTGAGGCTTTCACTGCTGTGGCTTATCAGAGGGGATGAATTCTGACTTGTCTTTGATATCATGTCACAGAGAGGAGAAAACTGGCACTATCACCGCTGTAAATGTTACAGATAAGTGTAAGTTGGGCTTGTTCAATCTGTGGGGTGACAGAAAGGGTGAAATTTGGCCTGTCAGTGCTGTGATGTCATAATGGGTGGAAAGTGCATCTTTGACTGCTGTGCTGTCACAGGCAGGCGTAAATTGGGGTTCCCACAGTTGTGATGTCACAGAGAGGGGAAAACTGGGGCTATCACAGCTGTGGAGTCTCAGAGAAAGTAACACAGGTGTTATGACTTGTCTGTTGCCACAAAGGAGATGGAATTGGGGTTGTCATGCCTATGGTATGTCAGAGAGGTTTTAATTGGTTCTGTCTGTTCTGGGATGTCACAGAGCGGGGAATAATGGGTCTGTCAGTGCTGTGGTGTTCCATCAGAGCTGAAATTAAGGCTGCCATGGCTGTGATGTCACGACAGAGGAAACCTGAGTCTGTCCCTGCTGTGGTGTCACAGAGAGGGGAAAACTGGGGCTGATCACTGTTGTGCAGTGACAGAGAAATTTACAGAGGTGCTATGACTTGTCTGTTGCCACACAGGGAATGGAATTGGGGTTGTTCGGGCTGTGGTATCACAGAGAGTTTTAAATTGGTTCTGTCATGATTGTGATGTCCCAGAGAGGGGAATAATGCGTCTGTCACCACTGTGGTGTCACAGACAGGCGTAATTTAGAGTTGTCACTGCAGTAATGTCACAGAGACCTTGAACTGGGTCCCTCATTGGTCTGATGTCACACACAGAGAGGAGAATACTTTGGCTGCCGCTGCTCTGGTGTCACAGTGAGGAGTAGTTTTGGCCTGTCACTGCTGTGATGTCAGAGAGAGGGGAAAGCGGGTCTGTCACTGCTGCGGTGTTCCAAAGGGGATGAATTTGAGGCTGTCCTAAGTGTGATGTCACAGAGAGGGGAAAATTGAGGCAGCCACTACTGTGGTGTCACAGAGAGGCGTAAATTAGAGTTGTCAGTGCTGTGATGTCACAGGGAGGCGAAAATTGGGCCTCTCTCAGATGTGATGTCACAGAGAGAGGCGTAATGGATCTGTGAGTGCTGTGGTGTCACCGAGAGGCATAAATTAGAGTTGTCAGTGCAGTGATGTCACGGAGAGGAGAAACTGGGTCCCTCATTGGTGTGATGTCACAGATAGAGGAAACCTGAGTCTGCCACTGCAGTGATGTCACGGAGAGGGAAAACTGGGGCTATCACAGCTGTGGAGTCTCAGAGAAATTATCACAGGTGCTACGACTTGTCTGTTGCCACAAAGGAGATGGAATTGGGGTTGTCATGGCTATGATATCACAGAGAGGTTTTAATCGGTTCTGTCTCTTCTGTGATGTCACGGAGAGGGGAATTATGGGTCTGTCACTGCTGTGGTGTTCCTTTGGGGCTGAAATTAAGGCTGCCGTGGCTGTGATGTCACAGATAGAGGCAACCTGAGTCTGTCCCTGCTGTGGTGTCACAGAGAGGGGAAAACTGGGGCTGATCACTGTTGTGCAGTGAAAGTTACACAGGTGCTATGACTTGTCTGTTGCCACACAGGGAATGGAATTGGGGTTGTTCATGCTGTGGTATCACAGGGAGATTTAAATTGGTTCTGTCATGACTGTGATGTCCCAGAGAGGGGAATAATGCGTCTGTCACCACTGTGGTGTCGCAGAGAGGTGTAAACTGGACTTGTCATTGCAGTGATCTCACCGAGAGGAGAAAACTGAGGCTTTCACTGCTGTGGCTTATCAGAGGGGATGAATTCTGACTTGTCTTTGATATCATGTCACAGAGAGGAGAAAACTGGCACTATCACCGCTGTAAATGTTACAGATAAGTGTAAGTTGGGCTTGTTCAATCTGTGGGGTGACAGAAAGGGTGAAATTTGGCCTCTCAGTGCAGTGATGTCATAATGGGTGGAAAGTGCATCTTTGACTGCTGTGCTGTCACAGGCAGGCGTAAATTGGGGTTCCCACAGTTGTGATGTCACAGAGAGGGGAAAACTGGGGCTATCACAGCTGTGGAGTCTCAGAGAAAGTAACACAGGTGTTATGACTTGTCTGTTGCCACAAAGGAGATGGAATTGGGGTTGTCATGCCTATGGTATGTCAGAGAGGTTTTAATTGGTTCTGTCTGTTCTGGGATGTCACAGAGCGGGGAATAATGGGTCTGTCAGTGCTGTGGTGTTCCATCAGAGCTGAAATTAAGGCTGCCATGGCTGTGATGTCACGATAGAGGAAACCTGAGTCTGTCCCTGCTGTGGTGTCACAGAGAGGGGAAAACTGGGGCTGATCACTGTTGTGCAGTGAAAGTTACACAGGTGCTATGACTTGTGTGTTGCCACACAGGGAATGGAATTGGGGTTGTTCGGGCTGTGGTATCACAGAGAGTTTTAAATTGGTTCTGTCATGATTGTGATGTCCCAGAGAGGGGAATAATGCGTCTGTCACCACTGTGGTGTCACAGACAGGCGTAATTTAGAGTTGTCACTGCAGTAATGTCACAGAGACCTTTAACTGGGTCCCTCATTGGTGTGATGTCACACACAGAGAGGAGAATACTTTGGCTGCCGCTGCTCTGGTGTCACAGTGAGGAGTAGTTTTGGCCTGTCACTGCTGTGATGTCAGAGAGAGGGGAAAGCGGGTCTGTCACTGCTGCGGTGTTCCAAAGGGGATGAATTTGAGGCTGTCCTAAGTGTGATGTCACAGAGAGGGGAAAATTGAGGCAGCCACTACTGTGGTGTCACAGAGAGGCGTAAATTAGAGTTGTCAGTGCTGTGATGTCACAGGGAGGCGAAAATTGGGCCTCTCTCAGATGTGATGTCACAGAGAGAGGCGTAATGGATGTGTGAGTGCTGTGGTGTCACCGAGAGGCATAAATTAGAGTTGTCAGTGCAGTGATGTCACGGAGAGGAGAAACTGGGTCCCTCATTGGTGTGATGTCACAGATAGAGGAAACCTGAGTCTGCCACTGCAGTGATGTCACGGAGAGGGGAAAACTGGGGCTATCACAGCTGTGGAGTCTCAGAGAAATTATCACAGGTGCTATGACTTGTCTGTTGCCACAAAGGAGATGGAATTGGGGTTGTCATGGCTATGATATCACAGAGAGGTTTTAATCGGTTCTGTCTCTTCTGTGATGTCACAGAGAGGGGAATTACGGGTCTGTCACTGCTGTGGTGTTCCTTTGGGGCTGAAATTAAGGCTGCCGTGGCTGTGATGTCACAGATAGAGGAAACCTGAGTCTGTCCCTGCTGTGGTGTCACAGAGAGGGGAAAACTGGGGCTGATCACTGTTGTGCAGTGAAAGTTACACAGGTGCTATGACTTGTCTGTTGCCACACAGGGAATGGAATTGGGGTTGTTCATGCTGTGGTATCACAGGGAGATTTAAATTGGTTCTGTCATGACTGTGATGTCCCAGAGAGGGGAATAATGCGTCTGTCACCACTGTGGTGTCGCAGAGAGGTGTAAACTGGGCTTGTCATTGCAGTGATCTCACCGAGAGGAGAAAACTGAGGCTTTCACTGCTGTGGCTTATCAGAGGGGATGAATTCTGACTTGTCTTTGATATCATGTCACAGAGAGGAGAAAACTGGCACTATCACCGCTGTAAATGTTACAGATAAGTGTAAGTTGGGCTTGTTCAATCTGTGGGGTGACAGAAAGGGTGAAATTTGGCCTCTCAGTGCAGTGATGTCATAATGGGTGGAAAGTGCATCTTTGACTGCTGTGCTGTCACAGGCAGGTGTAAATTGGGGTTCCCACAGTTGTGATGTCACAGAGAGGGGAAAACTGGGGCTATCACAGCTGTGGAGTCTCAGAGAAAGTAACACAGGTGTTATGACTTGTCTGTTGCCACAAAGGAGATGGAATTGGGGTTGTCATGCCTATGGTATGTCAGAGAGGTTTTAATTGGTTCTGTCTGTTCTGGGATGTCACAGAGCGGGGAATAATGGGTCTGTCAGTGCTGTGGTGTTCCATCAGAGCTGAAATTAAGGCTGCCATGGCTGTGATGTCACGATAGAGGAAACCTGAGTCTGTCCCTGCTGTGGTGTCACAGAGAGGGGAAAACTGGGGCTGATCACTGTTGTGCAGTGACAGAGAAATTTACAGAGGTGCTATGACTTGTCTGTTGCCACACAGGGAATGGAATTGAGGTTGTTCGGGCTGTGGTATCACAGAGAGTTTTAAATTGGTTCTGTCATGATTGTGATGTCCCAGAGAGGGGAATAATGCATCTGTCACCACTGTGGTGTCACAGACAGGCGTAATTTAGAGTTGTCACTGCAGTAATGTCACAGAGACCTTGAACTGGGTCCCTCATTGGTGTGATGTCACACACAGAGAGGAGAATACTGAGGCTGCCGCTGCTCTGGTGTCACAGAGAGGAGTAGTTTTGGCCTGTCACTGCTGTGATGTCAGAGAGAGGGGAAAGCGGGTCTGTCACTGCTGCGGTGTTCCAAAGGGGATGAATTTGAGGCTGTCCTAAGTGTGATGTCACAGAGAGGGGAAAATTGAGGCAGCCACTACTGTGGTGTCACAGAGAGGCGTAAATTAGAGTTGTCAGTGCTGTGATGTCACAGGGAGGCGAAAATTGGGCCTCTCTCAGATGTGATGTCACAGAGAGAGGCGTAATGGATCTGTGAGTGCTGTGGTGTCACCGAGAGGCATAAATTAGAGTTGTCAGTGCAGTGATGTCACGGAGAGGAGAAACTGGGTCCCTCATTGGTGTGATGTCAGAGATAGAGGAAACCTGAGTCTGCCACTGCAGTGATGTCACGGAGAGGGGAAAACTGGGGCTATCACAGCTGTGGAGTCTCAGAGAAATTATCACAGGTGCTATGACTTGTCTGTTGCCACAAAGGAGATGGAATTGGGGTTGTCATGGCTATGATATCACAGAGAGGTTTTAATCGGTTCTGTCTCTTCTGTGATGTCACGGAGAGGGGAATTACGGGTCTGTCACTGCTGTGGTGTTCCTTTGGGTCTGAAATTAAGGCTGCCGTGGCTGTGATGTCACAGATAGAGGAAACCTGAGTCTGTCCCTGCTGTGGTGTCACAGAGAGGGGAAAACTGGGGCTGATCACTGTTGTGCAGTGAAAGTTACACAGGTGCTATGACTTGTCTGTTGCCACACAGGGAATGGAATTGGGGTTGTTAGGGCTGTGGTATCACAGAGAGATTTAAATTGGTTCTGTCATGACTGTGATGTCCCAGAGAGGGGAATAATGCGTCTGTCACCACTGTGGTGTCGCAGAGAGGTGTAAACTGGACTTGTCATTGCAGTGATCTCACCGAGAGGAGAAAACTGAGGCTTTCACTGCTGTGGCTTATCAGAGGGGATGAATTCTGACTTGTCTTTGATATCATGTCACAGAGAGGAGAAAACTGGCACTATCACCGCTGTAAATGTTACAGATAAGTGTAAGTTGGGCTTGTTCAATCTGTGGGGTGACAGAAAGGGTGAAATTTGGCCTCTCAGTGCAGTGATGTCATAATGGGTGGAAAGTGCATCTTTGACTGCTGTGCTGTCACAGGCAGGCGTAAATTGGGGTTCCCACAGTTGTGATGTCACAGAGAGGGGAAAACTGGGGCTATCACAGCTGTGGAGTCTCAGAGAAAGTAACACAGGTGTTATGACTTGTCTGTTGCCACAAAGGAGATGGAATTGGGGTTGTCATGCCTATGGTATGTCAGAGAGGTTTTAATTGGTTCTGTCTGTTCTGGGATGTCACAGAGCGGGGAATAATGGGTCTGTCAGTGCTGTGGTGTTCCATCAGAGCTGAAATTAAGGCTGCCATGGCTGTGATGTCACGATAGAGGAAACCTGAGTCTGTCCCTGCTGTGTAGTCACAGAGAGGGGAAAACTGGGGCTGATCACTGTTGTGCAGTGACAGAGAAATTTACAGAGGTGCTATGACTTGTCTGTTGCCACACAGGGAATAGAATTGGGGTTGTTCGGGCTGTGGTATCACAGAGAGTTTTAAATTGGTTCTGTCATGATTGTGATGTCCCAGAGAGGGGAATAATGCGTCTGTCACCACTGTGGTGTCACAGACAGGCGTAATTTAGAGTTGTCACTGCAGTAATGTCACAGAGACCTTTAACTGGGTCCCTCATTGGTGTGATGTCACACACAGAGAGGAGAATACTTTGGCTGCCGCTGCTCTGGTGTCACAGTGAGGAGTAGTTTTGGCCTGTCACTGCTGTGATGTCAGAGAGAGGGGAAAGCGGGTCTGTCACTGCTGCGGTGTTCCAAAGGGGATGAATTTGAGGCTGTCCTAAGTGTGATGTCACAGAGAGGGGAAAATTGAGGCAGCCACTACTGTGGTGTCACAGAGAGGCGTAAATTAGAGTTGTCAGTGCTGTGATGTCACAGGGAGGCGAAAATTGGGCCTCTCTCAGATGTGATGTCACAGAGAGAGGCGTAATGGATGTGTGAGTGCTGTGGTGTCACCGAGAGGCATAAATTAGAGTTGTCAGTGCAGTGATGTCACGGAGAGGAGAAACTGGGTCCCTCATTGGTGTGATGTCACAGATAGAGGAAACCTGAGTCTGCCACTGCAGTGATGTCACGGAGAGGGGAAAACTGGGGCTATCACAGCTGTGGAGTCTCAGAGAAATTATCACAGGTGCTATGACTTGTCTGTTGCCACAAAGGAGATGGAATTGGGGTTGTCATGGCTATGATATCACAGAGAGGTTTTAATCGGTTCTGTCTCTTCTGTGATGTCACAGAGAGGGGAATTACGGGTCTGTCACTGCTGTGGTGTTCCTTTGGGGCTGAAATTAAGGCTGCCGTGGCTGTGATGTCACAGATAGAGGAAACCTGAGTCTGTCCCTGCTGTGGTGTCACAGAGAGGGGAAAACTGGGGCTGATCACTGTTGTGCAGTGAAAGTTACACAGGTGCTATGACTTGTCTGTTGCCACACAGGGAATGGAATTGGGGTTGTTCATGCTGTGGTATCACAGGGAGATTTAAATTGGTTCTGTCATGACTGTGATGTCCCAGAGAGGGGAATAATGCGTCTGTCACCACTGTGGTGTCGCAGAGAGGTGTAAACTGGGCTTGTCATTGCAGTGATCTCACCGAGAGGAGAAAACTGAGGCTTTCACTGCTGTGGCTTATCAGAGGGGATGAATTCTGACTTGTCTTTGATATCATGTCACAGAGAGGAGAAAACTGGCACTATCACCGCTGTAAATGTTACAGATAAGTGTAAGTTGGGCTTGTTCAATCTGTGGGGTGACAGAAAGGGTGAAATTTGGCCTCTCAGTGCAGTGATGTCATAATGGGTGGAAAGTGCATCTTTGACTGCTGTGCTGTCACAGGCAGGTGTAAATTGGGGTTCCCACAGTTGTGATGTCACAGAGAGGGGAAAACTGGGGCTATCACAGCTGTGGAGTCTCAGAGAAAGTAACACAGGTGTTATGACTTGTCTGTTGCCACAAAGGAGATGGAATTGGGGTTGTCATGCCTATGGTATGTCAGAGAGGTTTTAATTGGTTCTGTCTGTTCTGGGATGTCACAGAGCGGGGAATAATGGGTCTGTCAGTGCTGTGGTGTTCCATCAGAGCTGAAATTAAGGCTGCCATGGCTGTGATGTCACGATAGAGGAAACCTGAGTCTGTCCCTGCTGTGGTGTCACAGAGAGGGGAAAACTGGGGCTGATCACTGTTGTGCAGTGACAGAGAAATTTACAGAGGTGCTATGACTTGTCTGTTGCCACACAGGGAATGGAATTGAGGTTGTTCGGGCTGTGGTATCACAGAGAGTTTTAAATTGGTTCTGTCATGATTGTGATGTCCCAGAGAGGGGAATAATGCATCTGTCACCACTGTGGTGTCACAGACAGGCGTAATTTAGAGTTGTCACTGCAGTAATGTCACAGAGACCTTGAACTGGGTCCCTCATTGGTGTGATGTCACACACAGAGAGGAGAATACTGAGGCTGCCGCTGCTCTGGTGTCACAGAGAGGAGTAGTTTTGGCCTGTCACTGCTGTGATGTCAGAGAGAGGGGAAAGCGGGTCTGTCACTGCTGCGGTGTTCCAAAGGGGATGAATTTGAGGCTGTCCTAAGTGTGATGTCACAGAGAGGGGAAAATTGAGGCAGCCACTACTGTGGTGTCACAGAGAGGCGTAAATTAGAGTTGTCAGTGCTGTGATGTCACAGGGAGGCGAAAATTGGGCCTCTCTCAGATGTGATGTCACAGAGAGAGGCGTAATGGATCTGTGAGTGCTGTGGTGTCACCGAGAGGCATAAATTAGAGTTGTCAGTGCAGTGATGTCACGGAGAGGAGAAACTGGGTCCCTCATTGGTGTGATGTCAGAGATAGAGGAAACCTGAGTCTGCCACTGCAGTGATGTCACGGAGAGGGGAAAACTGGGGCTATCACAGCTGTGGAGTCTCAGAGAAATTATCACAGGTGCTATGACTTGTCTGTTGCCACAAAGGAGATGGAATTGGGGTTGTCATGGCTATGATATCACAGAGAGGTTTTAATCGGTTCTGTCTCTTCTGTGATGTCACGGAGAGGGGAATTACGGGTCTGTCACTGCTGTGGTGTTCCTTTGGGTCTGAAATTAAGGCTGCCGTGGCTGTGATGTCACAGATAGAGGAAACCTGAGTCTGTCCCTGCTGTGGTGTCACAGAGAGGGGAAAACTGGGGCTGATCACTGTTGTGCAGTGAAAGTTACACAGGTGCTATGACTTGTCTGTTGCCACACAGGGAATGGAATTGGGGTTGTTAGGGCTGTGGTATCACAGAGAGATTTAAATTGGTTCTGTCATGACTGTGATGTCCCAGAGAGGGGAATAATGCGTCTGTCACCACTGTGGTGTCGCAGAGAGGTGTAAACTGGACTTGTCATTGCAGTGATCTCACCGAGAGGAGAAAACTGAGGCTTTCACTGCTGTGGCTTATCAGAGGGGATGAATTCTGACTTGTCTTTGATATCATGTCACAGAGAGGAGAAAACTGGCACTATCACCGCTGTAAATGTTACAGATAAGTGTAAGTTGGGCTTGTTCAATCTGTGGGGTGACAGAAAGGGTGAAATTTGGCCTCTCAGTGCAGTGATGTCATAATGGGTGGAAAGTGCATCTTTGACTGCTGTGCTGTCACAGGCAGGCGTAAATTGGGGTTCCCACAGTTGTGATGTCACAGAGAGGGGAAAACTGGGGCTATCACAGCTGTGGAGTCTCAGAGAAAGTAACACAGGTGTTATGACTTGTCTGTTGCCACAAAGGAGATGGAATTGGGGTTGTCATGCCTATGGTATGTCAGAGAGGTTTTAATTGGTTCTGTCTGTTCTGGGATGTCACAGAGCGGGGAATAATGGGTCTGTCAGTGCTGTGGTGTTCCATCAGAGCTGAAATTAAGGCTGCCATGGCTGTGATGTCACGATAGAGGAAACCTGAGTCTGTCCCTGCTGTGTAGTCACAGAGAGGGGAAAACTGGGGCTGATCACTGTTGTGCAGTGACAGAGAAATTTACAGAGGTGCTATGACTTGTCTGTTGCCACACAGGGAATAGAATTGGGGTTGTTCGGGCTGTGGTATCACAGAGAGTTTTAAATTGGTTCTGTCATGATTGTGATGTCCCAGAGAGGGGAATAATGCGTCTGTCACCACTGTGGTGTCACAGACAGGCGTAATTTAGAGTTGTCACTGCAGTAATGTCACAGAGACCTTGAACTGGGTCCCTCATTGGTGTGATGTCACACACAGAGAGGAGAATACTTTGGCTGCCGCTGCTCTGGTGTCACAGAGAGGAGTAGTTTTGGGCTGTCACTGCTGTGATGTCAGAGAGAGGGGAAAGCGGGTCTGTCACTGCTGCGGTGTTCCAAAGGGGATGAATTTGAGGCTGTCCTAAGTGTGACGTCACAGAGAGGGGAAAATTGAGGCAGCCACTACTGTGGTGTCACAGAGAGGCGTAAATTAGAGTTGTCAGTGCTGTGATGTCACAGGGAGGCGAAAATTGGGCCTCTCTCAGATGTGATGTCACAGAGAGAGGCGTAATGGATCTGTGAGTGCTGTGGTGTCACCGAGAGGCATAAATTAGAGTTGTCAGTGCAGTGATGTCACGGAGAGGAGAAACTGGGTCCCTCATTGGTGTGATGTCAGAGATAGAGGAAAGCTGAGTCTGCCACTGCAGTGATGTCACGGAGAGGGGAAAACTGGGGCTATCCCAGCTGTGGAGTCTCAGAGAAATTATCACAGGTGCTATGACTTGTCTGTTGCCACAAAGGAGATGGAATTGGGGTTGTCATGGCTATGATATCACAGAGAGGTTTTAATTGGTTCTGTCTCTTCTGTGATGTCACGGAGAGGGGAATTCTGGGTCTGTCACTGCTGTGGTGTTCCTTTGGGGCTGAAATTAAGGCTGCCGTGGCTGTGATGTAACAGATAGAGGAAACCTGAGTCTGTCCCTGCTGTGGTGTCACAGAGAGGGGAAAACTGGGGCTGATCACTGTTGTGCAGTGAAAGTTACACAGGTGCTATGACTTGTCTGTTGCCACACAGGGAATGGAATTGGGGTTGTTCATGCTGTGGTATCACAGGGAGATTTAAATTGGTTCTGTCATGACTGTGATGTCCCAGAGAGGGGAATAATGCGTCTGTCACCACTGTGGTGTCGCAGAGAGGTGTAAACTGGACTTGTCATTGCAGTGATCTCACCGAGAGGAGAAAACTGAGGCTTTCACTGCTGTGGCTTATCAGAGGGGATGAATTCTGACTTGTCTTTGATATCATGTCACAGAGAGGAGAAAACTGGCACTATCACCGCTGTAAATGTTACAGATAAGTGTAAGTTGGGCTTGTTCAATCTGTGGGGTGACAGAAAGGGTGAAATTTGGCCTGTCAGTGCAGTGATGTCATAATGGGTGGAAAGTGCATCTTTGACTGCTGTGCTGTCACAGGCAGGCGTAAATTGGGGTTCCCACAGTTGTGATGTCACAGAGAGGGGAAAACTGGGGCTATCACAGCTGTGGAGTCTCAGAGAAAGTAACACAGGTGTTATGACTTGTCTGTTGCCACAAAGGAGATGGAATTGGGGTTGTCATGCCTATGGTATGTCAGAGAGGTTTTAATTGGTTCTGTCTGTTCTGGGATGTCACAGAGCGGGGAATAATGGGTCTGTCAGTGCTGTGGTGTTCCATCAGAGCTGAAATTAAGGCTGCCATGGCTGTGATGTCACGATAGAGGAAACCTGAGTCTGTCCCTGCTGTGGTGTCACAGAGAGGGGAAAACTGGGGCTGATCACTGTTGTGCAGTGACAGAGAAATTTACAGAGGTGCTATGACTTGTCTGTTGCCACACAGGGAATAGAATTGGGGTTGTTCGGGCTGTGGTATCACAGAGAGTTTTAAATTGGTTCTGTCATGATTGTGATGTCCCAGAGAGGGGAATAATGCGTCTGTCACCACTGTGGTGTCACAGACAGGCGTAATTTAGAGTTGTCACTGCAGTAATGTCACAGAGACCTTGAACTGGGTCCCTCATTGGTGTGATGTCACACACAGAGAGGAGAATACTGAGGCTGCCGCTGCTCTGGTGTCACAGAGAGGAGTAGTTTTGGCCTGTCACTGCTGTGATGTCAGAGAGAGGGGAAAGCGGGTCTGTCACTGCTGCGGTGTTCCAAAGGGGATGAATTTGAGGCTGTCCTAAGTGTGATGTCACAGAGAGGGGAAAATTGAGGCAGCCACTACTGTGGTGTCACAGAGAGGCGTAAATTAGAGTTGTCAGTGCTGTGATGTCACAGGGAGGCGAAAATTGGGCCTCTCTCAGATGTGATGTCACAGGGAGAGGCGTAATGGATCTGTGAGTGCTGTGGTGTCACCGAGAGGCATAAATTAGAGTTGTCAGTGCAGTGATGTCACGGAGAGGAGAAACTGGGTCCCTCATTGGTGTGATGTCACAGATAGAGGAAACCTGAGTCTGCCACTGCAGTGATGTCACGGAGAGGGGAAAACTGGGGCTATCACAGCTGTGGAGTCTCAGAGAAATTATCACAGGTGCTACGACTTGTCTGTTGCCACAAAGGAGATGGTATTGGGGTTGTCATGGCTATGATATCACAGAGAGGTTTTAATTGGTTCTGTCTCTTCTGTGATGTCACGGAGAGGGGAATTATGGGTCTGTCACTGCTGTGGTGTTCCTTTGGGGCTGAAATTAAGGCTGCCGTGGCTGTGATGTCACAGATAGAGGCAACCTGAGTCTGTCCCTGCTGTGGTGTCACAGAGAGGGGAAAACTGGGGCTGATCACTGTTGTGCAGTGAAAGTTACACAGGTGCTATGACTTGTCTGTTGCCACACAGGGAATGGAATTGGGGTTGTTCATGCTGTGGTATCACAGGGAGATTTAAATTGGTTCTGTCATGACTGTGATGTCCCAGAGAGGGGAATAATGCGTCTGTCACCACTGTGGTGTCGCAGAGAGGTGTAAACTGGACTTGTCATTGCAGTGATCTCACCGAGAGGAGAAAACTGAGGCTTTCACTGCTGTGGCTTATCAGAGGGGATGAATTCTGACTTGTCTTTGATATCATGTCACAGAGAGGAGAAAACTGGCACTATCACCGCTGTAAATGTTACAGATAAGTGTAAGTTGGGCTTGTTCAATCTGTGGGGTGACAGAAAGGGTGAAATTTGGCCTGTCAGTGCTGTGATGTCATAATGGGTGGAAAGTGCATCTTTGACTGCTGTGCTGTCACAGGCAGGCGTAAATTGGGGTTCCCACAGTTGTGATGTCACAGAGAGGGGAAAACTGGGGCTATCACAGCTGTGGAGTCTCAGAGAAAGTAACACAGGTGTTATGACTTGTCTGTTGCCACAAAGGAGATGGAATTGGGGTTGTCATGCCTATGGTATGTCAGAGAGGTTTTAATTGGTTCTGTCTGTTCTGGGATGTCACAGAGCGGGGAATAATGGGTCTGTCAGTGCTGTGGTGTTCCATCAGAGCTGAAATTAAGGCTGCCATGGCTGTGATGTCACGATAGAGGAAACCTGAGTCTGTCCCTGCTGTGGTGTCACAGAGAGGGGAAAACTGGGGCTGATCACTGTTGTGCAGTGACAGAGAAATTTACAGAGGTGCTATGACTTGTCTGTTGCCACACAGGGAATAGAATTGGGGTTGTTCGGGCTGTGGTATCACAGAGAGTTTTAAATTGGTTCTGTCATGATTGTGATGTCCCAGAGAGGGGAATAATGCGTCTGTCACCACTGTGGTGTCACAGACAGGCGTAATTTAGAGTTGTCACTGCAGTAATGTCACAGAGACCTTGAACTGGGTCCCTCATTGGTGTGATGTCACACACAGAGAGGAGAATACTGAGGCTGCCGCTGCTCTGGTGTCACAGAGAGGAGTAGTTTTGGCCTGTCACTGCTGTGATGTCAGAGAGAGGGGAAAGCGGGTCTGTCACTGCTGCGGTGTTCCAAAGGGGATGAATTTGAGGCTGTCCTAAGTGTGATGTCACAGAGAGGGGAAAATTGAGGCAGCCACTACTGTGGTGTCACAGAGAGGCGTAAATTAGAGTTGTCAGTGCTGTGATGTCACAGGGAGGCGAAAATTGGGCCTCTCTCAGATGTGATGTCACAGAGAGAGGCGTAATAGATCTGTGAGTGCTGTGGTGTCACCGAGAGGCATAAATTAGAGTTGTCAGTGCAGTGATGTCACGGAGAGGAGAAACTGGGTCCCTCATTGGTGTGATGTCACAGATAGAGGAAACCTGAGTCTGCCACTGCAGTGATGTCACGGAGAGGGGAAAACTGGGGCTATCACAGCTGTGGAGTCTCAGAGAAATTATCACAGGTGCTACGACTTGTCTGTTGCCACAAAGGAGATGGTATTGGGGTTGTCATGGCTATGATATCACAGAGAGGTTTTAATTGGTTCTGTCTCTTCTGTGATGTCACGGAGAGGGGAATTATGGGTCTGTCACTGCTGTGGTGTTCCTTTGGGGCTGAAATTAAGGCTGCCGTGGCTGTGATGTCACAGATAGAGGAAACCTGAGTCTGTCCCTGCTGTGGTGTCACAGAGAGGGGAAAACTGGGGCTGATCACTGTTGTGCAGTGAAAGTTACACAGGTGCTATGACTTGTCTGTTGCCACACAGGGAATGGAATTGGGGTTGTTCATGCTGTGGTATCACAGGGAGATTTAAATTGGTTCTGTCATGACTGTGATGTCCCAGAGAGGGGAATAATGCGTCTGTCACCACTGTGGTGTCGCAGAGAGGTGTAAACTGGACTTGTCATTGCAGTGATCTCACCGAGAGGAGAAAACTGAGGCTTTCACTGCTGTGGCTTATCAGAGGGGATGAATTCTGACTTGTCTTTGATATCATGTCACAGAGAGGAGAAAACTGGCACTATCACCGCTGTAAATGTTACAGATAAGTGTAAGTTGGGCTTGTTCAATCTGTGGGGTGACAGAAAGGGTGAAATTTGGCCTGTCAGTGCAGTGATGTCATAATGGGTGGAAAGTGCATCTTTGACTGCTGTGCTGTCACAGGCAGGCGTAAATTGGGGTTCCCACAGTTGTGATGTCACAGAGAGGGGAAAACTGGGGCTATCACAGCTGTGGAGTCTCAGAGAAAGTAACACAGGTGTTATGACTTGTCTGTTGCCACAAAGGAGATGGAATTGGGGTTGTCATGCCTATGGTATGTCAGAGAGGTTTTAATTGGTTCTGTCTGTTCTGGGATGTCACAGAGCGGGGAATAATGGGTCTGTCAGTGCTGTGGTGTTCCATCAGAGCTGAAATTAAGGCTGCCATGGCTGTGATGTCACGATAGAGGAAACCTGAGTCTGTCCCTGCTGTGGTGTCACAGAGAGGGGAAAACTGGGGCTGATCACTGTTGTGCAGTGACAGAGAAATTTACAGAGGTGCTATGACTTGTGTGTTGCCACACAGGGAATAGAATTGGGGTTGTTCGGGCTGTGGTATCACAGAGAGTTTTAAATTGGTTCTGTCATGATTGTGATGTCCCAGAGAGGGGAATAATGCGTCTGTCACCACTGTGGTGTCACAGACAGGCGTAATTTAGAGTTGTCACTGCAGTAATGTCACAGAGACCTTGAACTGGGTCCCTCATTGGTGTGATGTCACACACAGAGAGGAGAATACTGAGGCTGCCGCTGCTCTGGTGTCACAGAGAGGAGTAGTTTTGGCCTGTCACTGCTGTGATGTCAGAGAGAGGGGAAAGCGGGTCTGTCACTGCTGCGGTGTTCCAAAGGGGATGAATTTGAGGCTGTCCTAAGTGTGATGTCACAGAGAGGGGAAAATTGAGGCAGCCACTACTGTGGTGTCACAGAGAGGCGTAAATTAGAGTTGTCAGTGCTGTGATGTCACAGGGAGGCGAAAATTGGGCCTCTCTCAGATGTGATGTCACAGAGAGAGGCGTAATGGATCTGTGAGTGCTGTGGTGTCACCGAGAGGCATAAATTAGAGTTGTCAGTGCAGTGATGTCACGGAGAGGAGAAACTGGGTCCCTCATTGGTGTGATGTCACAGATAGAGGAAACCTGAGTCTGCCACTGCAGTGATGTCACGGAGAGGGGAAAACTGGGGCTATCACAGCTGTGGAGTCTCAGAGAAATTATCACAGGTGCTACGACTTGTCTGTTGCCACAAAGGAGATGGTATTGGGGTTGTCATGGCTATGATATCACAGAGAGGTTTTAATTGGTTCTGTCTCTTCTGTGATGTCACGGAGAGGGGAATTATGGGTCTGTCACTGCTGTGGTGTTCCTTTGGGGCTGAAATTAAGGCTGCCGTGGCTGTGATGTCACAGATAGAGGCAACCTGAGTCTGTCCCTGCTGTGGTGTCACAGAGAGGGGAAAACTGGGGCTGATCACTGTTGTGCAGTGAAAGTTACACAGGTGCTATGACTTGTCTGTTGCCACACAGGGAATGGAATTGGGGTTGTTCATGCTGTGGTATCACAGGGAGATTTAAATTGGTTCTGTCATGACTGTGATGTCCCAGAGAGGGGAATAATGCGTCTGTCACCACTGTGGTGTCGCAGAGAGGTGTAAACTGGACTTGTCATTGCAGTGATCTCACCGAGAGGAGAAAACTGAGGCTTTCACTGCTGTGGCTTATCAGAGGGGATGAATTCTGACTTGTCTTTGATATCATGTCACAGAGAGGAGAAAACTGGCACTATCACCGCTGTAAATGTTACAGATAAGTGTAAGTTGGGCTTGTTCAATCTGTGGGGTGACAGAAAGGGTGAAATTTGGCCTGTCAGTGCAGTGATGTCATAATGGGTGGAAAGTGCATCTTTGACTGCTGTGCTGTCACAGGCAGGCGTAAATTGGGGTTCCCACAGTTGTGATGTCACAGAGAGGGGAAAACTGGGGCTATCACAGCTGTGGAGTCTCAGAGAAAGTAACACAGGTGTTATGACTTGTCTGTTGCCACAAAGGAGATGGAATTGGGGTTGTCATGCCTATGGTATGTCAGAGAGGTTTTAATTGGTTCTGTCTGTTCTGGGATGTCACAGAGCGGGGAATAATGGGTCTGTCAGTGCTGTGGTGTTCCATCAGAGCTGAAATTAAGGCTGCCATGGCTGTGATGTCACGATAGAGGAAACCTGAGTCTGTCCCTGCTGTGGTGTCACAGAGAGGGGAAAACTGGGGCTGATCACTGTTGTGCAGTGACAGAGAAATTTACAGAGGTGCTATGACTTGTCTGTTGCCACACAGGGAATAGAATTGGGGTTGTTCGGGCTGTGGTATCACAGAGAGTTTTAAATTGGTTCTGTCATGATTGTGATGTCCCAGAGAGGGGAATAATGCGTCTGTCACCACTGTGGTGTCACAGACAGGCGTAATTTAGAGTTGTCACTGCAGTAATGTCACAGAGACCTTGAACTGTGTCCCTCATTGGTGTGATGTCACACACAGAGAGGAGAATACTGAGGCTGCCGCTGCTCTGGTGTCACAGAGAGGAGTAGTTTTGGCCTGTCACTGCTGTGATGTCAGAGAGAGGGGAAAGCGGGTCTGTCACTGCTGCGGTGTTCCAAAGGGGATGAATTTGAGGCTGTCCTAAGTGTGATGTCACAGAGAGGGGAAAATTGAGGCAGCCACTACTGTGGTGTCACAGAGAGGCGTAAATTAGAGTTGTCAGTGCTGTGATGTCACAGGGAGGCGAAAATTGGGCCTCTCTCTGATGTGATGTCACAGAGAGAGGCGTAATGGATCTGTGAGTGCTGTGGTGTCACCGAGAGGCATAAATTAGAGTTGTCAGTGCAGTGATGTCACGGAGAGGAGAAACTGGGTCCCTCATTGGTGTGATGTCACAGATAGAGGAAACCTGAGTCTGCCACTGCAGTGATGTCACGGAGAGGGGAAAACTGGGGCTATCACAGCTGTGGAGTCTCAGAGAAATTATCACAGGTGCTATGACTTGTCTGTTGCCACAAAGGAGATGGAATTGGGGTTGTCATGGCTATGATATCACAGAGAGGTTTTAATCGGTTCTGTCTCTTCTGTGATGTCACGGAGAGGGGAATTACGGGTCTGTCACTGCTGTGGTGTTCCTTTGGGGCTGAAATTAAGGCTGCCGTGGCTGTAATGTCACAGATAGAGGAAACCTGAGTCTGTCCCTGCTGTGGTGTCACAGAGAGGGGAAAACTGGGGCTGATCACTGTTGTGCAGTGAAAGTTACACAGGTGCTATGACTTGTCTGTTGCCACACAGGGAATGGAATTGGGGTTGTTCATGCTGTGGTATCACAGGGAGATTTAAATTGGTTCTGTCATGACTGTGATGTCCCAGAGAGGGGAATAATGCGTCTGTCACCACTGTGGTGTCGCAGAGAGGTGTAAACTGGGCTTGTCATTGCAGTGATCTCACCGAGAGGAGAAAACTGAGGCTTTCACTGCTGTGGCTTATCAGAGGGGATGAATTCTGACTTGTCTTTGATATCATGTCACAGAGAGGAGAAAACTGGCACTATCACCGCTGTAAATGTTACAGATAAGTGTAAGTTGGGCTTGTTCAATCTGTGGGGTGACAGAAAGGGTGAAATTTGGCCTGTCAGTGCAGTGATGTCATAATGGGTGGAAAGTGCATCTTTGACTGCTGTGCTGTCACAGGCAGGCGTAAATTGGGGTTCCCACAGTTGTGATGTCACAGAGAGGGGAAAACTGGGGCTATCACAGCTGTGGAGTCTCAGAGAAAGTAACACAGGTGTTATGACTTGTCTGTTGCCACAAAGGAGATGGAATTGGGGTTGTCATGCCTATGGTATGTCAGAGAGGTTTTAATTGGTTCTGTCTGTTCTGGGATGTCACAGAGCGGGGAATAATGGGTCTGTCAGTGCTGTGGTGTTCCATCAGAGCTGAAATTAAGGCTGCCATGGCTGTGATGTCACGATAGAGGAAACCTGAGTCTGTCCCTGCTGTGGTGTCACAGAGAGGGGAAAACTGGGGCTGATCACTGTTGTGCAGTGACAGAGAAATTTACAGAGGTGCTATGACTTGTCTGTTGCCACACAGGGAATAGAATTGGGGTTGTTCGGGCTGTGGTATCACAGAGAGTTTTAAATTGGTTCTGTCATGATTGTGATGTCCCAGAGAGGGGAATAATGCGTCTGTCACCACTGTGGTGTCACAGACAGGCGTAATTTAGAGTTGTCACTGCAGTAATGTCACAGAGACCTTGAACTGTGTCCCTCATTGGTGTGATGTCACACACAGAGAGGAGAATACTGAGGCTGCCGCTGCTCTGGTGTCACAGAGAGGAGTAGTTTTGGCCTGTCACTGCTGTGATGTCAGAGAGAGGGGAAAGCGGGTCTGTCACTGCTGCGGTGTTCCAAAGGGGATGAATTTGAGGCTGTCCTAAGTGTGATGTCACAGAGAGGGGAAAATTGAGGCAGCCACTACTGTGGTGTCACAGAGAGGCGTAAATTAGAGTTGTCAGTGCTGTGATGTCACAGGGAGGCGAAAATTGGGCCTCTCTCTGATGTGATGTCACAGAGAGAGGCGTAATGGATCTGTGAGTGCTGTGGTGTCACCGAGAGGCATAAATTAGAGTTGTCAGTGCAGTGATGTCACGGAGAGGAGAAACTGGGTCCCTCATTGGTGTGATGTCACAGATAGAGGAAACCTGAGTCTGCCACTGCAGTGATGTCACGGAGAGGGGAAAACTGGGGCTATCACAGCTGTGGAGTCTCAGAGAAATTATCACAGGTGCTATGACTTGTCTGTTGCCACAAAGGAGATGGAATTGGGGTTGTCATGGCTATGATATCACAGAGAGGTTTTAATCGGTTCTGTCTCTTCTGTGATGTCACGGAGAGGGGAATTACGGGTCTGTCACTGCTGTGGTGTTCCTTTGGGGCTGAAATTAAGGCTGCCGTGGCTGTGATGTCACAGATAGAGGAAACCTGAGTCTGTCCCTGCTGTGGTGTCACAGAGAGGGGAAAACTGGGGCTGATCACTGTTGTGCAGTGAAAGTTACACAGGTGCTATGACTTGTCTGTTGCCACACAGGGAATGGAATTGGGGTTGTTCATGCTGTGGTATCACAGGGAGATTTAAATTGGTTCTGTCATGACTGTGATGTCCCAGAGAGGGGAATAATGCGTCTGTCACCACTGTGGTGTCGCAGAGAGGTGTAAACTGGGCTTGTCATTGCAGTGATCTCACCGAGAGGAGAAAACTGAGGCTTTCACTGCTGTGGCTTATCAGAGGGGATGAATTCTGACTTGTCTTTGATATCATGTCACAGAGAGGAGAAAACTGGCACTATCACCGCTGTAAATGTTACAGATAAGTGTAAGTTGGGCTTGTTCAATCTGTGGGGTGACAGAAAGGGTGAAATTTGGCCTGTCAGTGCAGTGATGTCATAATGGGTGGAAAGTGCATCTTTGACTGCTGTGCTGTCACAGGCAGGCGTAAATTGGGGTTCCCACAGTTGTGATGTCACAGAGAGGGGAAAACTGGGGCTATCACAGCTGTGGAGTCTCAGAGAAAGTAACACAGGTGTTATGACTTGTCTGTTGCCACAAAGGAGATGGAATTGGGGTTGTCATGCCTATGGTATGTCAGAGAGGTTTTAATTGGTTCTGTCTGTTCTGGGATGTCACAGAGCGGGGAATAATGGGTCTGTCAGTGCTGTGGTGTTCCATCAGAGCTGAAATTAAGGCTGCCATGGCTGTGATGTCACGATAGAGGAAACCTGAGTCTGTCCCTGCTGTGGTGTCACAGAGAGGGGAAAACTGGGGCTGATCACTGTTGTGCAGTGACAGAGAAATTTACAGAGGTGCTATGACTTGTCTGTTGCCACACAGGGAATAGAATTGGGGTTGTTCGGGCTGTGGTATCACAGAGAGTTTTAAATTGGTTCTGTCATGATTGTGATGTCCCAGAGAGGGGAATAATGCGTCTGTCACCACTGTGGTGTCACAGACAGGCGTAATTTAGAGTTGTCACTGCAGTAATGTCACAGAGACCTTGAACTGGGTCCCTCATTGGTGTGATGTCACACACAGAGAGGAGAATACTGAGGCTGCCGCTGCTCTGGTGTCACAGAGAGGAGTAGTTTTGGCCTGTCACTGCTGTGATGTCAGAGAGAGGGGAAAGCGGGTCTGTCACTGCTGCGGTGTTCCAAAGGGGATGAATTTGAGGCTGTCCTAAGTGTGATGTCACAGAGAGGGGAAAATTGAGGCAGCCACTACTGTGGTGTCACAGAGAGGCGTAAATTAGAGTTGTCAGTGCTGTGATGTCACAGGGAGGCGAAAATTGGGCCTCTCTCAGATGTGATGTCACAGAGAGAGGCGTAATGGATCTGTGAGTGCTGTGGTGTCACCGAGAGGCATAAATTAGAGTTGTCAGTGCAGTGATGTCACGGAGAGGAGAAACTGGGTCCCTCATTGGTGTGATGTCACAGATAGAGGAAACCTGAGTCTGCCACTGCAGTGATGTCACGGAGAGGGGAAAACTGGGGCTATCACAGCTGTGGAGTCTCAGAGAAATTATCACAGGTGCTATGACTTGTCTGTTGCCACAAAGGAGATGGAATTGGGGTTGTCATGGCTATGATATCACAGAGAGGTTTTAATCGGTTCTGTCTCTTCTGTGATGTCACGGAGAGGGGAATTACGGGTCTGTCACTGCTGTGGTGTTCCTTTGGGGCTGAAATTAAGGCTGCCGTGGCTGTGATGTCACAGATAGAGGAAACCTGAGTCTGTCCCTGCTGTGGTGTCACAGAGAGGGGAAAACTGGGGCTGATCACTGTTGTGCAGTGAAAGTTACACAGGTGCTATGACTTGTCTGTTGCCACACAGGGAATGGAATTGGGGTTGTTCATGCTGTGGTATCACAGGGAGATTTAAATTGGTTCTGTCATGACTGTGATGTCCCAGAGAGGGGAATAATGCGTCTGTCACCACTGTGGTGTCGCAGAGAGGTGTAAACTGGGCTTGTCATTGCAGTGATCTCACCGAGAGGAGAAAACTGAGGCTTTCACTGCTGTGGCTTATCAGAGGGGATGAATTCTGACTTGTCTTTGATATCATGTCACAGAGAGGAGAAAACTGGCACTATCACCGCTGTAAATGTTACAGATAAGTGTAAGTTGGGCTTGTTCAATCTGTGGGGTGACAGAAAGGGTGAAATTTGGCCTGTCAGTGCAGTGATGTCATAATGGGTGGAAAGTGCATCTTTGACTGCTGTGCTGTCACAGGCAGGCGTAAATTGGGGTTCCCACAGTTGTGATGTCACAGAGAGGGGAAAACTGGGGCTATCACAGCTGTGGAGTCTCAGAGAAAGTAACACAGGTGTTATGACTTGTCTGTTGCCACAAAGGAGATGGAATTGGGGTTGTCATGCCTATGGTATGTCAGAGAGGTTTTAATTGGTTCTGTCTGTTCTGGGATGTCACAGAGCGGGGAATAATGGGTCTGTCAGTGCTGTGGTGTTCCATCAGAGCTGAAATTAAGGCTGCCATGGCTGTGATGTCACGATAGAGGAAACCTGAGTCTGTCCCTGCTGTGGTGTCACAGAGAGGGGAAAACTGGGGCTGATCACTGTTGTGCAGTGACAGAGAAATTTACAGAGGTGCTATGACTTGTCTGTTGCCACACAGGGAATAGAATTGGGGTTGTTCGGGCTGTGGTATCACAGAGAGTTTTAAATTGGTTCTGTCATGATTGTGATGTCCCAGAGAGGGGAATAATGCGTCTGTCACCACTGTGGTGTCACAGACAGGCGTAATTTAGAGTTGTCACTGCAGTAATGTCACAGAGACCTTGAACTGGGTCCCTCATTGGTGTGATGTCACACACAGAGAGGAGAATACTGAGGCTGCCGCTGCTCTGGTGTCACAGAGAGGAGTAGTTTTGGCCTGTCACTGCTGTGATGTCAGAGAGAGGGGAAAGCGGGTCTGTCACTGCTGCGGTGTTCCAAAGGGGATGAATTTGAGGCTGTCCTAAGTGTGATGTCACAGAGAGGGGAAAATTGAGGCAGCCACTACTGTGGTGTCACAGAGAGGCGTAAATTAGAGTTGTCAGTGCTGTGATGTCACAGGGAGGCGAAAATTGGGCCTCTCTCAGATGTGATGTCACAGAGAGAGGCGTAATGGATCTGTGAGTGCTGTGGTGTCACCGAGAGGCATAAATTAGAGTTGTCAGTGCAGTGATGTCACGGAGAGGAGAAACTGGGTCCCTCATTGGTGTGATGTCACAGATAGAGGAAACCTGAGTCTGCCACTGCAGTGATGTCATGGAGAGGGGAAAACTGGGGCTATCACAGCTGTGGAGTCTCAGAGAAATTATCACAGGTGCTACGACTTGTCTGTTGCCACAAAGGAGATGGTATTGGGGTTGTCATGGCTATGATATCACAGAGAGGTTTTAATTGGTTCTGTCTCTTCTGTGATGTCACGGAGAGGGGAATTATGGGTCTGTCACTGCTGTGGTGTTCCTTTGGGGCTGAAATTAAGGCTGCCGTGGCTGTGATGTCACAGATAGAGGCAACCTGAGTCTGTCCCTGCTGTGGTGTCACAGAGAGGGGAAAACTGGGGCTGATCACTGTTGTGCAGTGAAAGTTACACAGGTGCTATGACTTGTCTGTTGCCACACAGGGAATGGAATTGGGGTTGTTCATGCTGTGGTATCACAGGGAGATTTAAATTGGTTCTGTCATGACTGTGATGTCCCAGAGAGGGGAATAATGCGTCTGTCACCACTGTGGTGTCGCAGAGAGGTGTAAACTGGACTTGTCATTGCAGTGATCTCACCGAGAGGAGAAAACTGAGGCTTTCACTGCTGTGGCTTATCAGAGGGGATGAATTCTGACTTGTCTTTGATATCATGTCACAGAGAGGAGAAAACTGGCACTATCACCGCTGTAAATGTTACAGATAAGTGTAAGTTGGGCTTGTTCAATCTGTGGGGTGACAGAAAGGGTGAAATTTGGCCTGTCAGTGCAGTGATGTCATAATGGGTGGAAAGTGCATCTTTGACTGCTGTGCTGTCACAGGCAGGCGTAAATTGGGGTTCCCACAGTTGTGATGTCACAGAGAGGGGAAAACTGGGGCTATCACAGCTGTGGAGTCTCAGAGAAAGTAACACAGGTGTTATGACTTGTCTGTTGCCACAAAGGAGATGGAATTGGGGTTGTCATGCCTATGGTATGTCAGAGAGGTTTTAATTGGTTCTGTCTGTTCTGGGATGTCACAGAGCGGGGAATAATGGGTCTGTCAGTGCTGTGGTGTTCCATCAGAGCTGAAATTAAGGCTGCCATGGCTGTGATGTCACGATAGAGGAAACCTGAGTCTGTCCCTGCTGTGGTGTCACAGAGAGGGGAAAACTGGGGCTGATCACTGTTGTGCAGTGACAGAGAAATTTACAGAGGTGCTATGACTTGTCTGTTGCCACACAGGGAATAGAATTGGGGTTGTTCGGGCTGTGGTATCACAGAGAGTTTTAAATTGGTTCTGTCATGATTGTGATGTCCCAGAGAGGGGAATAATGCGTCTGTCACCACTGTGGTGTCACAGACAGGCGTAATTTAGAGTTGTCACTGCAGTAATGTCACAGAGACCTTGAACTGGGTCCCTCATTGGTGTGATGTCACACACAGAGAGGAGAATACTGAGGCTGCCGCTGCTCTGGTGTCACAGAGAGGAGTAGTTTTGGCCTGTCACTGCTGTGATGTCAGAGAGAGGGGAAAGCGGGTCTGTCACTGCTGCGGTGTTCCAAAGGGGATGAATTTGAGGCTGTCCTAAGTGTGATGTCACAGAGAGGGGAAAATTGAGGCAGCCACTACTGTGGTGTCACAGAGAGGCGTAAATTAGAGTTGTCAGTGCTGTGATGTCACAGGGAGGCGAAAATTGGGCCTCTCTCAGATGTGATGTCACAGAGAGAGGCGTAATGGATCTGTGAGTGCTGTGGTGTCACCGAGAGGCATAAATTAGAGTTGTCAGTGCAGTGATGTCACGGAGAGGAGAAACTGGGTCCCTCATTGGTGTGATGTCAGAGATAGAGGAAACCTGAGTCTGCCACTGCAGTGATGTCACGGAGAGGGGAAAACTGGGGCTATCCCAGCTGTGGAGTCTCAGAGAAATTATCACAGGTGCTATGACTTGTCTGTTGCCACAAAGGAGATGGAATTGGGGTTGTCATGGCTATGATATCACAGAGAGGTTTTAATTGGTTCTGTCTCTTCTGTGATGTCACGGAGAGGGGAATTCTGGGTCTGTCACTGCTGTGGTGTTCCTTTGGGGCTGAAATTAAGGCTGCCGTGGCTGTGATGTAACAGATAGAGGAAACCTGAGTCTGTCCCTGCTGTGGTGTCACAGAGAGGGGAAAACTGGGGCTGATCACTGTTGTGCAGTGAAAGTTACACAGGTGCTATGACTTGTCTGTTGCCACACAGGGAATGGAATTGGGGTTGTTCATGCTGTGGTATCACAGGGAGATTTAAATTGGTTCTGTCATGACTGTGATGTCCCAGAGAGGGGAATAATGCGTCTGTCACCACTGTGGTGTCGCAGAGAGGTGTAAACTGGACTTGTCATTGCAGTGATCTCACAGAGAGGAGAAAACTGAGGCTTTCACTGCTGTGGCTTATCAGAGGGGATGAATTCTGACTTGTCTTTGATATCATGTCACAGAGAGGAGAAAACTGGCACTATCACCGCTGTAAATGTTACAGATAAGTGTAAGTTGGGCTTGTTCAATCTGTGGGGTGACAGAAAGGGTGAAATTTGGCCTGTCAGTGCTGTGATGTCATAATGGGTGGAAAGTGCATCTTTGACTGCTGTGCTGTCACAGGCAGGCGTAAATTGGGGTTCCCACAGTTGTGATGTCACAGAGAGGGGAAAATTGGAGCTATCACAGCTGTGGAGTCTCAGAGAAAGTAACACAGGTGTTATGACTTGTCTGTTGCCACAAAGGAGATGGAATTGGGGTTGTCATGCCTATGGTATGTCAGAGAGGTTTTAATTGGTTCTGTCTGTTCTGGGATGTCACAGAGCGGGGAATAATGGGTCTGTCAGTGCTGTGGTGTTCCATCAGAGCTGAAATTAAGGCTGCCATGGCTGTGATGTCACGATAGAGGAAACCTGAGTCTGTCCCTGCTGTGGTGTCACAGAGAGGGGAAAACTGGGGCTGATCACTGTTGTGCAGTGACAGAGAAATTTACAGAGGTGCTATGACTTGTCTGTTGCCACACAGGGAATAGAATTGGGGTTGTTCGGGCTGTGGTATCACAGAGAGTTTTAAATTGGTTCTGTCATGATTGTGATGTCCCAGAGAGGGGAATAATGCGTCTGTCACCACTGTGGTGTCACAGACAGGCGTAATTTAGAGTTGTCACTGCAGTAATGTCACAGAGACCTTGAACTGGGTCCCTCATTGGTGTGATGTCACACACAGAGAGGAGAATACTGAGGCTGCCGCTGCTCTGGTGTCACAGAGAGGAGTAGTTTTGGCCTGTCACTGCTGTGATGTCAGAGAGAGGGGAAAGCGGGTCTGTCACTGCTGCGGTGTTCCAAAGGGGATGAATTTGAGGCTGTCCTAAGTGTGATGTCACAGAGAGGGGAAAATTGAGGCAGCCACTACTGTGGTGTCACAGAGAGGCGTAAATTAGAGTTGTCAGTGCTGTGATGTCACAGGGAGGCGAAAATTGGGCCTCTCTCAGATGTGATGTCACAGGGAGAGGCGTAATGGATCTGTGAGTGCTGTGGTGTCACCGAGAGGCATAAATTAGAGTTGTCAGTGCAGTGATGTCACGGAGAGGAGAAACTGGGTCCCTCATTGGTGTGATGTCACAGATAGAGGAAACCTGAGTCTGCCACTGCAGTGATGTCACGGAGAGGGGAAAACTGGGGCTATCACAGCTGTGGAGTCTCAGAGAAATTATCACAGGTGCTACGACTTGTCTGTTGCCACAAAGGAGATGGTATTGGGGTTGTCATGGCTATGATATCACAGAGAGGTTTTAATTGGTTCTGTCTCTTCTGTGATGTCACGGAGAGGGGAATTATGGGTCTGTCACTGCTGTGGTGTTCCTTTGGGGCTGAAATTAAGGCTGCCGTGGCTGTGATGTCACAGATAGAGGCAACCTGAGTCTGTCCCTGCTGTGGTGTCACAGAGAGGGGAAAACTGGGGCTGATCACTGTTGTGCAGTGAAAGTTACACAGGTGCTATGACTTGTCTGTTGCCACACAGGGAATGGAATTGGGGTTGTTCATGCTGTGGTATCACAGGGAGATTTAAATTGGTTCTGTCATGACTGTGATGTCCCAGAGAGGGGAATAATGCGTCTGTCACCACTGTGGTGTCGCAGAGAGGTGTAAACTGGACTTGTCATTGCAGTGATCTCACAGAGAGGAGAAAACTGAGGCTTTCACTGCTGTGGCTTATCAGAGGGGATGAATTCTGACTTGTCTTTGATATCATGTCACAGAGAGGAGAAAACTGGCACTATCACCGCTGTAAATGTTACAGATAAGTGTAAGTTGGGCTTGTTCAATCTGTGGGGTGACAGAAAGGGTGAAATTTGGCCTGTCAGTGCTGTGATGTCATAATGGGTGGAAAGTGCATCTTTGACTGCTGTGCTGTCACAGGCAGGCGTAAATTGGGGTTCCCACAGTTGTGATGTCACAGAGAGGGGAAAACTGGGGCTATCACAGCTGTGGAGTCTCAGAGAAAGTAACACAGGTGTTATGACTTGTCTGTTGCCACAAAGGAGATGGAATTGGGGTTGTCATGCCTATGGTATGTCAGAGAGGTTTTAATTGGTTCTGTCTGTTCTGGGATGTCACAGAGCGGGGAATAATGGGTCTGTCAGTGCTGTGGTGTTCCATCAGAGCTGAAATTAAGGCTGCCATGGCTGTGATGTCACGATAGAGGAAACCTGAGTCTGTCCCTGCTGTGGTGTCACAGAGAGGGGAAAACTGGGGCTGATCACTGTTGTGCAGTGACAGAGAAATTTACAGAGGTGCTATGACTTGTCTGTTGCCACACAGGGAATAGAATTGGGGTTGTTCGGGCTGTGGTATCACAGAGAGTTTTAAATTGGTTCTGTCATGATTGTGATGTCCCAGAGAGGGGAATAATGCGTCTGTCACCACTGTGGTGTCACAGACAGGCGTAATTTAGAGTTGTCACTGCAGTAATGTCACAGAGACCTTGAACTGGGTCCCTCATTGGTGTGATGTCACACACAGAGAGGAGAATACTGAGGCTGCCGCTGCTCTGGTGTCACAGAGAGGAGTAGTTTTGGCCTGTCACTGCTGTGATGTCAGAGAGAGGGGAAAGCGGGTCTGTCACTGCTGCGGTGTTCCAAAGGGGATGAATTTGAGGCTGTCCTAAGTGTGATGTCACAGAGAGGGGAAAATTGAGGCAGCCACTACTGTGGTGTCACAGAGAGGCGTAAATTAGAGTTGTCAGTGCTGTGATGTCACAGGGAGGCGAAAATTGGGCCTCTCTCAGATGTGATGTCACAGGGAGAGGCGTAATGGATCTGTGAGTGCTGTGGTGTCACCGAGAGGCATAAATTAGAGTTGTCAGTGCAGTGATGTCACGGAGAGGAGAAACTGGGTCCCTCATTGGTGTGATGTCACAGATAGAGGAAACCTGAGTCTGCCACTGCAGTGATGTCACGGAGAGGGGAAAACTGGGGCTATCACAGCTGTGGAGTCTCAGAGAAATTATCACAGGTGCTACGACTTGTCTGTTGCCACAAAGGAGATGGTATTGGGGTTGTCATGGCTATGATATCACAGAGAGGTTTTAATTGGTTCTGTCTCTTCTGTGATGTCACGGAGAGGGGAATTATGGGTCTGTCACTGCTGTGGTGTTCCTTTGGGGCTGAAATTAAGGCTGCCGTGGCTGTGATGTCACAGATAGAGGCAACCTGAGTCTGTCCCTGCTGTGGTGTCACAGAGAGGGGAAAACTGGGGCTGATCACTGTTGTGCAGTGAAAGTTACACAGGTGCTATGACTTGTCTGTTGCCACACAGGGAATGGAATTGGGGTTGTTCATGCTGTGGTATCACAGGGAGATTTAAATTGGTTCTGTCATGACTGTGATGTCCCAGAGAGGGGAATAATGCGTCTGTCACCACTGTGGTGTCGCAGAGAGGTGTAAACTGGACTTGTCATTGCAGTGATCTCACAGAGAGGAGAAAACTGAGGCTTTCACTGCTGTGGCTTATCAGAGGGGATGAATTCTGACTTGTCTTTGATATCATGTCACAGAGAGGAGAAAACTGGCACTATCACCGCTGTAAATGTTACAGATAAGTGTAAGTTGGGCTTGTTCAATCTGTGGGGTGACAGAAAGGGTGAAATTTGGCCTGTCAGTGCTGTGATGTCATAATGGGTGGAAAGTGCATCTTTGACTGCTGTGCTGTCACAGGCAGGCGTAAATTGGGGTTCCCACAGTTGTGATGTCACAGAGAGGGGAAAACTGGGGCTATCACAGCTGTGGAGTCTCAGAGAAAGTAACACAGGTGTTATGACTTGTCTGTTGCCACAAAGGAGATGGAATTGGGGTTGTCATGCCTATGGTATGTCAGAGAGGTTTTAATTGGTTCTGTCTGTTCTGGGATGTCACAGAGCGGGGAATAATGGGTCTGTCAGTGCTGTGGTGTTCCATCAGAGCTGAAATTAAGGCTGCCATGGCTGTGATGTCACGATAGAGGAAACCTGAGTCTGTCCCTGCTGTGGTGTCACAGAGAGGGGAAAACTGGGGCTGATCACTGTTGTGCAGTGACAGAGAAATTTACAGAGGTGCTATGACTTGTCTGTTGCCACACAGGGAATAGAATTGGGGTTGTTCGGGCTGTGGTATCACAGAGAGTTTTAAATTGGTTCTGTCATGATTGTGATGTCCCAGAGAGGGGAATAATGCGTCTGTCACCACTGTGGTGTCACAGACAGGCGTAATTTAGAGTTGTCACTGCAGTAATGTCACAGAGACCTTGAACTGGGTCCCTCATTGGTGTGATGTCACACACAGAGAGGAGAATACTGAGGCTGCCGCTGCTCTGGTGTCACAGAGAGGAGTAGTTTTGGCCTGTCACTGCTGTGATGTCAGAGAGAGGGGAAAGCGGGTCTGTCACTGCTGCGGTGTTCCAAAGGGGATGAATTTGAGGCTGTCCTAAGTGTGATGTCACAGAGAGGGGAAAATTGAGGCAGCCACTACTGTGGTGTCACAGAGAGGCGTAAATTAGAGTTGTCAGTACTGTGATGTCACAGGGAGGCGAAAATTGGGCCTCTCTCAGATGTGATGTCACAGAGAGAGGCGTAATGGATCTGTGAGTGCTGTGGTGTCACCGAGAGGCATAAATTAGAGTTGTCAGTGCAGTGATGTCACGGAGAGGAGAAACTGGGTCCCTCATTGGTGTGATGTCAGAGATAGAGGAAACCTGAGTCTGCCACTGCAGTGATGTCACGGAGAGGGGAAAACTGGGGCTATCCCAGCTGTGGAGTCTCAGAGAAATTATCACAGGTGCTATGACTTGTCTGTTGCCACAAAGGAGATGGAATTGGGGTTGTCATGGCTATGATATCACAGAGAGGTTTTAATTGGTTCTGTCTCTTCTGTGATGTCACGGAGAGGGGAATTCTGGGTCTGTCACTGCTGTGGTGTTCCTTTGGGGCTGAAATTAAGGCTGCCGTGGCTGTGATGTAACAGATAGAGGAAACCTGAGTCTGTCCCTGCTGTGGTGTCACAGAGAGGGGAAAACTGGGGCTGATCACTGTTGTGCAGTGAAAGTTACACAGGTGCTATGACTTGTCTGTTGCCACACAGGGAATGGAATTGGGGTTGTTCATGCTGTGGTATCACAGGGAGATTTAAATTGGTTCTGTCATGACTGTGATGTCCCAGAGAGGGGAATAATGCGTCTGTCACCACTGTGGTGTCGCAGAGAGGTGTAAACTGGACTTGTCATTGCAGTGATCTCACCGAGAGGAGAAAACTGAGGCTTTCACTGCTGTGGCTTATCAGAGGGGATGAATTCTGACTTGTCTTTGATATCATGTCACAGAGAGGAGAAAACTGGCACTATCACCGCTGTAAATGTTACAGATAAGTGTAAGTTGGGCTTGTTCAATCTGTGGGGTGACAGAAAGGGTGAAATTTGGCCTGTCAGTGCTGTGATGTCATAATGGGTGGAAAGTGCATCTTTGACTGCTGTGCTGTCACAGGCAGGCGTAAATTGGGGTTCCCACAGTTGTGATGTCACAGAGAGGGGAAAACTGGGGCTATCACAGCTGTGGAGTCTCAGAGAAAGTAACACAGGTGTTATGACTTGTCTGTTGCCACAAAGGAGATGGAATTGGGGTTGTCATGCCTATGGTATGTCAGAGAGGTTTTAATTGGTTCTGTCTGTTCTGGGATGTCACAGAGCGGGGAATAATGGGTCTGTCAGTGCTGTGGTGTTCCATCAGAGCTGAAATTAAGGCTGCCATGGCTGTGATGTCACGATAGAGGAAACCTGAGTCTGTCCCTGCTGTGGTGTCACAGAGAGGGGAAAACTGGGGCTGATCACTGTTGTGCAGTGACAGAGAAATTTACAGAGGTGCTATGACTTGTCTGTTGCCACACAGGGAATAGAATTGGGGTTGTTCGGGCTGTGGTATCACAGAGAGTTTTAAATTGGTTCTGTCATGATTGTGATGTCCCAGAGAGGGGAATAATGCGTCTGTCACCACTGTGGTGTCACAGACAGGCGTAATTTAGAGTTGTCACTGCAGTAATGTCACAGAGACCTTGAACTGGGTCCCTCATTGGTGTGATGTCACACACAGAGAGGAGAATACTGAGGCTGCCGCTGCTCTGGTGTCACAGAGAGGAGTAGTTTTGGCCTGTCACTGCTGTGATGTCAGAGAGAGGGGAAAGCGGGTCTGTCACTGCTGCGGTGTTCCAAAGGGGATGAATTTGAGGCTGTCCTAAGTGTGATGTCACAGAGAGGGGAAAATTGAGGCAGCCACTACTGTGGTGTCACAGAGAGGCGTAAATTAGAGTTGTCAGTACTGTGATGTCACAGGGAGGCGAAAATTGGGCCTCTCTCAGATGTGATGTCACAGAGAGAGGCGTAATGGATCTGTGAGTGCTGTGGTGTCACCGAGAGGCATAAATTAGAGTTGTCAGTGCAGTGATGTCACGGAGAGGAGAAACTGGGTCCCTCATTGGTGTGATGTCAGAGATAGAGGAAACCTGAGTCTGCCACTGCAGTGATGTCACGGAGAGGGGAAAACTGGGGCTATCCCAGCTGTGGAGTCTCAGAGAAATTATCACAGGTGCTATGACTTGTCTGTTGCCACAAAGGAGATGGAATTGGGGTTGTCATGGCTATGATATCACAGAGAGGTTTTAATTGGTTCTGTCTCTTCTGTGATGTCACGGAGAGGGGAATTCTGGGTCTGTCACTGCTGTGGTGTTCCTTTGGGGCTGAAATTAAGGCTGCCGTGGCTGTGATGTAACAGATAGAGGAAACCTGAGTCTGTCCCTGCTGTGGTGTCACAGAGAGGGGAAAACTGGGGCTGATCACTGTTGTGCAGTGAAAGTTACACAGGTGCTATGACTTGTCTGTTGCCACACAGGGAATGGAATTGGGGTTGTTCATGCTGTGGTATCACAGGGAGATTTAAATTGGTTCTGTCATGACTGTGATGTCCCAGAGAGGGGAATAATGCGTCTGTCACCACTGTGGTGTCGCAGAGAGGTGTAAACTGGACTTGTCATTGCAGTGATCTCACCGAGAGGAGAAAACTGAGGCTTTCACTGCTGTGGCTTATCAGAGGGGATGAATTCTGACTTGTCTTTGATATCATGTCACAGAGAGGAGAAAACTGGCACTATCACCGCTGTAAATGTTACAGATAAGTGTAAGTTGGGCTTGTTCAATCTGTGGGGTGACAGAAAGGGTGAAATTTGGCCTGTCAGTGCTGTGATGTCATAATGGGTGGAAAGTGCATCTTTGACTGCTGTGCTGTCACAGGCAGGCGTAAATTGGGGTTCCCACAGTTGTGATGTCACAGAGAGGGGAAAACTGGGGCTATCACAGCTGTGGAGTCTCAGAGAAAGTAACACAGGTGTTATGACTTGTCTGTTGCCACAAAGGAGATGGAATTGGGGTTGTCATGCCTATGGTATGTCAGAGAGGTTTTAATTGGTTCTGTCTGTTCTGGGATGTCACAGAGCGGGGAATAATGGGTCTGTCAGTGCTGTGGTGTTCCATCAGAGCTGAAATTAAGGCTGCCATGGCTGTGATGTCACGATAGAGGAAACCTGAGTCTGTCCCTGCTGTGGTGTCACAGAGAGGGGAAAACTGGGGCTGATCACTGTTGTGCAGTGACAGAGAAATTTACAGAGGTGCTATGACTTGTCTGTTGCCACACAGGGAATAGAATTGGGGTTGTTCGGGCTGTGGTATCACAGAGAGTTTTAAATTGGTTCTGTCATGATTGTGATGTCCCAGAGAGGGGAATAATGCGTCTGTCACCACTGTGGTGTCACAGACAGGCGTAATTTAGAGTTGTCACTGCAGTAATGTCACAGAGACCTTGAACTGGGTCCCTCATTGGTGTGATGTCACACACAGAGAGGAGAATACTGAGGCTGCCGCTGCTCTGGTGTCACAGAGAGGAGTAGTTTTGGCCTGTCACTGCTGTGATGTCAGAGAGAGGGGAAAGCGGGTCTGTCACTGCTGCGGTGTTCCAAAGGGGATGAATTTGAGGCTGTCCTAAGTGTGATGTCACAGAGAGGGGAAAATTGAGGCAGCCACTACTGTGGTGTCACAGAGAGGCGTAAATTAGAGTTGTCAGTACTGTGATGTCACAGGGAGGCGAAAATTGGGCCTCTCTCAGATGTGATGTCACAGAGAGAGGCGTAATGGATCTGTGAGTGCTGTGGTGTCACCGAGAGGCATAAATTAGAGTTGTCAGTGCAGTGATGTCACGGAGAGGAGAAACTGGGTCCCTCATTGGTGTGATGTCAGAGATAGAGGAAACCTGAGTCTGCCACTGCAGTGATGTCACGGAGAGGGGAAAACTGGGGCTATCCCAGCTGTGGAGTCTCAGAGAAATTATCACAGGTGCTATGACTTGTCTGTTGCCACAAAGGAGATGGAATTGGGGTTGTCATGGCTATGATATCACAGAGAGGTTTTAATTGGTTCTGTCTCTTCTGTGATGTCACGGAGAGGGGAATTCTGGGTCTGTCACTGCTGTGGTGTTCCTTTGGGGCTGAAATTAAGGCTGCCGTGGCTGTGATGTAACAGATAGAGGAAACCTGAGTCTGTCCCTGCTGTGGTGTCACAGAGAGGGGAAAACTGGGGCTGATCACTGTTGTGCAGTGAAAGTTACACAGGTGCTATGACTTGTCTGTTGCCACACAGGGAATGGAATTGGGGTTGTTCATGCTGTGGTATCACAGGGAGATTTAAATTGGTTCTGTCATGACTGTGATGTCCCAGAGAGGGGAATAATGCGTCTGTCACCACTGTGGTGTCGCAGAGAGGTGTAAACTGGACTTGTCATTGCAGTGATCTCACCGAGAGGAGAAAACTGAGGCTTTCACTGCTGTGGCTTATCAGAGGGGATGAATTCTGACTTGTCTTTGATATCATGTCACAGAGAGGAGAAAACTGGCACTATCACCGCTGTAAATGTTACAGATAAGTGTAAGTTGGGCTTGTTCAATCTGTGGGGTGACAGAAAGGGTGAAATTTGGCCTGTCAGTGCTGTGATGTCATAATGGGTGGAAAGTGCATCTTTGACTGCTGTGCTGTCACAGGCAGGCGTAAATTGGGGTTCCCACAGTTGTGATGTCACAGAGAGGGGAAAACTGGGGCTATCACAGCTGTGGAGTCTCAGAGAAAGTAACACAGGTGTTATGACTTGTCTGTTGCCACAAAGGAGATGGAATTGGGGTTGTCATGCCTATGGTATGTCAGAGAGGTTTTAATTGGTTCTGTCTGTTCTGGGATGTCACAGAGCGGGGAATAATGGGTCTGTCAGTGCTGTGGTGTTCCATCAGAGCTGAAATTAAGGCTGCCATGGCTGTGATGTCACGATAGAGGAAACCTGAGTCTGTCCCTGCTGTGGTGTCACAGAGAGGGGAAAACTGGGGCTGATCACTGTTGTGCAGTGACAGAGAAATTTACAGAGGTGCTATGACTTGTCTGTTGCCACACAGGGAATAGAATTGGGGTTGTTCGGGCTGTGGTATCACAGAGAGTTTTAAATTGGTTCTGTCATGATTGTGATGTCCCAGAGAGGGGAATAATGCGTCTGTCACCACTGTGGTGTCACAGACAGGCGTAATTTAGAGTTGTCACTGCAGTAATGTCACAGAGACCTTGAACTGTGTCCCTCATTGGTGTGATGTCACACACAGAGAGGAGAATACTGAGGCTGCCGCTGCTCTGGTGTCACAGAGAGGAGTAGTTTTGGCCTGTCACTGCTGTGATGTCAGAGAGAGGGGAAAGCGGGTCTGTCACTGCTGCGGTGTTCCAAAGGGGATGAATTTGAGGCTGTCCTAAGTGTGATGTCACAGAGAGGGGAAAATTGAGGCAGCCACTACTGTGGTGTCACAGAGAGGCGTAAATTAGAGTTGTCAGTGCTGTGATGTCACAGGGAGGCGAAAATTGGGCCTCTCTCAGATGTGATGTCACAGAGAGAGGCGTAATGGATCTGTGAGTGCTGTGGTGTCACCGAGAGGCATAAATTAGAGTTGTCAGTGCAGTGATGTCACGGAGAGGAGAAACTGGGTCCCTCATTGGTGTGATGTCACAGATAGAGGAAACCTGAGTCTGCCACTGCAGTGATGTCACGGAGAGGGGAAAACTGGGGCTATCACAGCTGTGGAGTCTCAGAGAAATTATCACAGGTGCTATGACTTGTCTGTTGCCACAAAGGAGATGGAATTGGGGTTGTCATGGCTATGATATCACAGAGAGGTTTTAATCGGTTCTGTCTCTTCTGTGATGTCACGGAGAGGGGAATTACGGGTCTGTCACTGCTGTGGTGTTCCTTTGGGGCTGAAATTAAGGCTGCCGTGGCTGTGATGTCACAGATAGAGGAAACCTGAGTCTGTCCCTGCTGTGGTGTCACAGAGAGGGGAAAACTGGGGCTGATCACTGTTGTGCAGTGAAAGTTACACAGGTGCTATGACTTGTCTGTTGCCACACAGGGAATGGAATTGGGGTTGTTCATGCTGTGGTATCACAGGGAGATTTAAATTGGTTCTGTCATGACTGTGATGTCCCAGAGAGGGGAATAATGCGTCTGTCACCACTGTGGTGTCGCAGAGAGGTGTAAACTGGGCTTGTCATTGCAGTGATCTCACCGAGAGGAGAAAACTGAGGCTTTCACTGCTGTGGCTTATCAGAGGGGATGAATTCTGACTTGTCTTTGATATCATGTCACAGAGAGGAGAAAACTGGCACTATCACCGCTGTAAATGTTACAGATAAGTGTAAGTTGGGCTTGTTCAATCTGTGGGGTGACAGAAAGGGTGAAATTTGGCCTGTCAGTGCAGTGATGTCATAATGGGTGGAAAGTGCATCTTTGACTGCTGTGCTGTCACAGGCAGGCGTAAATTGGGGTTCCCACAGTTGTGATGTCACAGAGAGGGGAAAACTGGGGCTATCACAGCTGTGGAGTCTCAGAGAAAGTAACACAGGTGTTATGACTTGTCTGTTGCCACAAAGGAGATGGAATTGGGGTTGTCATGCCTATGGTATGTCAGAGAGGTTTTAATTGGTTCTGTCTGTTCTGGGATGTCACAGAGCGGGGAATAATGGGTCTGTCAGTGCTGTGGTGTTCCATCAGAGCTGAAATTAAGGCTGCCATGGCTGTGATGTCACGATAGAGGAAACCTGAGTCTGTCCCTGCTGTGGTGTCACAGAGAGGGGAAAACTGGGGCTGATCACTGTTGTGCAGTGACAGAGAAATTTACAGAGGTGCTATGACTTGTCTGTTGCCACACAGGGAATAGAATTGGGGTTGTTCGGGCTGTGGTATCACAGAGAGTTTTAAATTGGTTCTGTCATGATTGTGATGTCCCAGAGAGGGGAATAATGCGTCTGTCACCACTGTGGTGTCACAGACAGGCGTAATTTAGAGTTGTCACTGCAGTAATGTCACAGAGACCTTGAACTGTGTCCCTCATTGGTGTGATGTCACACACAGAGAGGAGAATACTGAGGCTGCCGCTGCTCTGGTGTCACAGAGAGGAGTAGTTTTGGCCTGTCACTGCTGTGATGTCAGAGAGAGGGGAAAGCGGGTCTGTCACTGCTGCGGTGTTCCAAAGGGGATGAATTTGAGGCTGTCCTAAGTGTGATGTCACAGAGAGGGGAAAATTGAGGCAGCCACTACTGTGGTGTCACAGAGAGGCGTAAATTAGAGTTGTCAGTGCTGTGATGTCACAGGGAGGCGAAAATTGGGCCTCTCTCTGATGTGATGTCACAGAGAGAGGCGTAATGGATCTGTGAGTGCTGTGGTGTCACCGAGAGGCATAAATTAGAGTTGTCAGTGCAGTGATGTCACGGAGAGGAGAAACTGGGTCCCTCATTGGTGTGATGTCACAGATAGAGGAAACCTGAGTCTGCCACTGCAGTGATGTCACGGAGAGGGGAAAACTGGGGCTATCACAGCTGTGGAGTCTCAGAGAAATTATCACAGGTGCTATGACTTGTCTGTTGCCACAAAGGAGATGGAATTGGGGTTGTCATGGCTATGATATCACAGAGAGGTTTTAATCGGTTCTGTCTCTTCTGTGATGTCACGGAGAGGGGAATTACGGGTCTGTCACTGCTGTGGTGTTCCTTTGGGGCTGAAATTAAGGCTGCCGTGGCTGTGATGTCACAGATAGAGGAAACCTGAGTCTGTCCCTGCTGTGGTGTCACAGAGAGGGGAAAACTGGGGCTGATCACTGTTGTGCAGTGAAAGTTACACAGGTGCTATGACTTGTCTGTTGCCACACAGGGAATGGAATTGGGGTTGTTCATGCTGTGGTATCACAGGGAGATTTAAATTGGTTCTGTCATGACTGTGATGTCCCAGAGAGGGGAATAATGCGTCTGTCACCACTGTGGTGTCGCAGAGAGGTGTAAACTGGGCTTGTCATTGCAGTGATCTCACCGAGAGGAGAAAACTGAGGCTTTCACTGCTGTGGCTTATCAGAGGGGATGAATTCTGACTTGTCTTTGATATCATGTCACAGAGAGGAGAAAACTGGCACTATCACCGCTGTAAATGTTACAGATAAGTGTAAGTTGGGCTTGTTCAATCTGTGGGGTGACAGAAAGGGTGAAATTTGGCCTGTCAGTGCAGTGATGTCATAATGGGTGGAAAGTGCATCTTTGACTGCTGTGCTGTCACAGGCAGGCGTAAATTGGGGTTCCCACAGTTGTGATGTCACAGAGAGGGGAAAACTGGGGCTATCACAGCTGTGGAGTCTCAGAGAAAGTAACACAGGTGTTATGACTTGTCTGTTGCCACAAAGGAGATGGAATTGGGGTTGTCATGCCTATGGTATGTCAGAGAGGTTTTAATTGGTTCTGTCTGTTCTGGGATGTCACAGAGCGGGGAATAATGGGTCTGTCAGTGCTGTGGTGTTCCATCAGAGCTGAAATTAAGGCTGCCATGGCTGTGATGTCACGATAGAGGAAACCTGAGTCTGTCCCTGCTGTGGTGTCACAGAGAGGGGAAAACTGGGGCTGATCACTGTTGTGCAGTGACAGAGAAATTTACAGAGGTGCTATGACTTGTCTGTTGCCACACAGGGAATAGAATTGGGGTTGTTCGGGCTGTGGTATCACAGAGAGTTTTAAATTGGTTCTGTCATGATTGTGATGTCCCAGAGAGGGGAATAATGCGTCTGTCACCACTGTGGTGTCACAGACAGGCGTAATTTAGAGTTGTCACTGCAGTAATGTCACAGAGACCTTGAACTGGGTCCCTCATTGGTGTGATGTCACACACAGAGAGGAGAATACTGAGGCTGCCGCTGCTCTGGTGTCACAGAGAGGAGTAGTTCTGGCCTGTCACTGCTGTGATGTCAGAGAGAGGGGAAAGCGGGTCTGTCACTGCTGCGGTGTTCCAAAGGGGATGAATTTGAGGCTGTCCTAAGTGTGATGTCACAGAGAGGGGAAAATTGAGGCAGCCACTACTGTGGTGTCACAGAGAGGCGTAAATTAGAGTTGTCAGTGCTGTGATGTCACAGGGAGGCGAAAATTGGGCCTCTCTCAGATGTGATGTCACAGAGAGAGGCGTAATGGATCTGTGAGTGCTGTGGTGTCACCGAGAGGCATAAATTAGAGTTGTCAGTGCAGTGATGTCACGGAGAGGAGAAACTGGGTCCCTCATTGGTGTGATGTCACAGATAGAGGAAACCTGAGTCTGCCACTGCAGTGATGTCATGGAGAGGGGAAAACTGGGGCTATCACAGCTGTGGAGTCTCAGAGAAATTATCACAGGTGCTACGACTTGTCTGTTGCCACAAAGGAGATGGTATTGGGGTTGTCATGGCTATGATATCACAGAGAGGTTTTAATCGGTTCTGTCTCTTCTGTGATGTCACGGAGAGGGGAATTCTGGGTCTGTCACTGCTGTGGTGTTCCTTTGGGGCTGAAATTAAGGCTGCCGTGGCTGTGATGTCACAGATAGAGGCAACCTGAGTCTGTCCCTGCTGTGGTGTCACAGAGAGGGGAAAACTGGGGCTGATCACTGTTGTGCAGTGAAAGTTACACAGGTGCTATGACTTGTCTGTTGCCACACAGGGAATGGAATTGGGGTTGTTCATGCTGTGGTATCACAGGGAGATTTAAATTGGTTCTGTCATGACTGTGATGTCCCAGAGAGGGGAATAATGCGTCTGTCACCACTGTGGTGTCGCAGAGAGGTGTAAACTGGACTTGTCATTGCAGTGATCTCACCGAGAGGAGAAAACTGAGGCTTTCACTGCTGTGGCTTATCAGAGGGGATGAATTCTGACTTGTCTTTGATATCATGTCACAGAGAGGAGAAAACTGGCACTATCACCGCTGTAAATGTTACAGATAAGTGTAAGTTGGGCTTGTTCAATCTGTGGGGTGACAGAAAGGGTGAAATTTGGCCTGTCAGTGCTGTGATGTCATAATGGGTGGAAAGTGCATCTTTGACTGCTGTGCTGTCACAGGCAGGCGTAAATTGGGGTTCCCACAGTTGTGATGTCACAGAGAGGGGAAAACTGGGGCTATCACAGCTGTGGAGTCTCAGAGAAAGTAACACAGGTGTTATGACTTGTCTGTTGCCACAAAGGAGATGGAATTGGGGTTGTCATGCCTATGGTATGTCAGAGAGGTTTTAATTGGTTCTGTCTGTTCTGGGATGTCACAGAGCGGGGAATAATGGGTCTGTCAGTGCTGTGGTGTTCCATCAGAGCTGAAATTAAGGCTGCCATGGCTGTGATGTCACGATAGAGGAAACCTGAGTCTGTCCCTGCTGTGGTGTCACAGAGAGGGGAAAACTGGGGCTGATCACTGTTGTGCAGTGACAGAGAAATTTACAGAGGTGCTATGACTTGTCTGTTGCCACACAGGGAATAGAATTGGGGTTGTTCGGGCTGTGGTATCACAGAGAGTTTTAAATTGGTTCTGTCATGATTGTGATGTCCCAGAGAGGGGAATAATGCGTCTGTCACCACTGTGGTGTCACAGACAGGCGTAATTTAGAGTTGTCACTGCAGTAATGTCACAGAGACCTTGAACTGGGTCCCTCATTGGTGTGATGTCACACACAGAGAGGAGAATACTGAGGCTGCCGCTGCTCTGGTGTCACAGAGAGGAGTAGTTTTGGCCTGTCACTGCTGTGATGTCAGAGAGAGGGGAAAGCGGGTCTGTCACTGCTGCGGTGTTCCAAAGGGGATGAATTTGAGGCTGTCCTAAGTGTGATGTCACAGAGAGGGGAAAATTGAGGCAGCCACTACTGTGGTGTCACAGAGAGGCGTAAATTAGAGTTGTCAGTGCTGTGATGTCACAGGGAGGCGAAAATTGGGCCTCTCTCAGATGTGATGTCACAGGGAGAGGCGTAATGGATCTGTGAGTGCTGTGGTGTCACCGAGAGGCATAAATTAGAGTTGTCAGTGCAGTGATGTCACGGAGAGGAGAAACTGGGTCCCTCATTGGTGTGATGTCACAGATAGAGGAAACCTGAGTCTGCCACTGCAGTGATGTCACGGAGAGGGGAAAACTGGGGCTATCCCAGCTGTGGAGTCTCAGAGAAATTATCACAGGTGCTATGACTTGTCTGTTGCCACAAAGGAGATGGAATTGGGGTTGTCATGGCTATGATATCACAGAGAGGTTTTAATCGGTTCTGTCTCTTCTGTGATGTCACGGAGAGGGGAATTACGGGTCTGTCACTGCTGTGGTGTTCCTTTGGGGCTGAAATTAAGGCTGCCGTGGCTGTGATGTCACAGATAGAGGAAACCTGAGTCTGTCCCTGCTGTGGTGTCACAGAGAGGGGAAAACTGGGGCTGATCACTGTTGTGCAGTGAAAGTTACACAGGTGCTATGACTTGTCTGTTGCCACACAGGGAATGGAATTGGGGTTGTTCATGCTGTGGTATCACAGGGAGATTTAAATTGGTTCTGTCATGACTGTGATGTCCCAGAGAGGGGAATAATGCGTCTGTCACCACTGTGGTGTCGCAGAGAGGTGTAAACTGGGCTTGTCATTGCAGTGATCTCACCGAGAGGAGAAAACTGAGGCTTTCACTGCTGTGGCTTATCAGAGGGGATGAATTCTGACTTGTCTTTGATATCATGTCACAGAGAGGAGAAAACTGGCACTATCACCGCTGTAAATGTTACAGATAAGTGTAAGTTGGGCTTGTTCAATCTGTGGGGTGACAGAAAGGGTGAAATTTGGCCTGTCAGTGCAGTGATGTCATAATGGGTGGAAAGTGCATCTTTGACTGCTGTGCTGTCACAGGCAGGCGTAAATTGGGGTTCCCACAGTTGTGATGTCACAGAGAGGGGAAAACTGGGGCTATCACAGCTGTGGAGTCTCAGAGAAAGTAACACAGGTGTTATGACTTGTCTGTTGCCACAAAGGAGATGGAATTGGGGTTGTCATGCCTATGGTATGTCAGAGAGGTTTTAATTGGTTCTGTCTGTTCTGGGATGTCACAGAGCGGGGAATAATGGGTCTGTCAGTGCTGTGGTGTTCCATCAGAGCTGAAATTAAGGCTGCCATGGCTGTGATGTCACGATAGAGGAAACCTGAGTCTGTCCCTGCTGTGGTGTCACAGAGAGGGGAAAACTGGGGCTGATCACTGTTGTGCAGTGACAGAGAAATTTACAGAGGTGCTATGACTTGTCTGTTGCCACACAGGGAATAGAATTGGGGTTGTTCGGGCTGTGGTATCACAGAGAGTTTTAAATTGGTTCTGTCATGATTGTGATGTCCCAGAGAGGGGAATAATGCGTCTGTCACCACTGTGGTGTCACAGACAGGCGTAATTTAGAGTTGTCACTGCAGTAATGTCACAGAGACCTTGAACTGGGTCCCTCATTGGTGTGATGTCACACACAGAGAGGAGAATACTGAGGCTGCCGCTGCTCTGGTGTCACAGAGAGGAGTAGTTTTGGCCTGTCACTGCTGTGATGTCAGAGAGAGGGGAAAGCGGGTCTGTCACTGCTGCGGTGTTCCAAAGGGGATGAATTTGAGGCTGTCCTAAGTGTGATGTCACAGAGAGGGGAAAATTGAGGCAGCCACTACTGTGGTGTCACAGAGAGGCGTAAATTAGAGTTGTCAGTGCTGTGATGTCACAGGGAGGCGAAAATTGGGCCTCTCTCAGATGTGATGTCACAGAGAGAGGCGTAATGGATCTGTGAGTGCTGTGGTGTCACCGAGAGGCATAAATTAGAGTTGTCAGTGCAGTGATGTCACGGAGAGGAGAAACTGGGTCCCTCATTGGTGTGATGTCACAGATAGAGGAAACCTGAGTCTGCCACTGCAGTGATGTCACGGAGAGGGGAAAACTGGGGCTATCCCAGCTGTGGAGTCTCAGAGAAATTATCACAGGTGCTACGACTTGTCTGTTGCCACAAAGGAGATGGAATTGGGGTTGTCATGGCTATGATATCACAGAGAGGTTTTAATTGGTTCTGTCTCTTCTGTGATGTCACGGAGAGGGGAATTCTGGGTCTGTCACTGCTGTGGTGTTCCTTTGGGGCTGAAATTAAGGCTGCCGTGGCTGTGATGTAACAGATAGAGGAAACCTGAGTCTGTCCCTGCTGTGGTGTCACAGAGAGGGGAAAACTGGGGCTGATCACTGTTGTGCAGTGAAAGTTACACAGGTGCTATGACTTGTCTGTTGCCACACAGGGAATGGAATTGGGGTTGTTCATGCTGTGGTATCACAGGGAGATTTAAATTGGTTCTGTCATGACTGTGATGTCCCAGAGAGGGGAATAATGCGTCTGTCACCACTGTGGTGTCGCAGAGAGGTGTAAACTGGACTTGTCATTGCAGTGATCTCACCGAGAGGAGAAAACTGAGGCTTTCACTGCTGTGGCTTATCAGAGGGGATGAATTCTGACTTGTCTTTGATATCATGTCACAGAGAGGAGAAAACTGGCACTATCACCGCTGTAAATGTTACAGATAAGTGTAAGTTGGGCTTGTTCAATCTGTGGGGTGACAGAAAGGGTGAAATTTGGCCTGTCAGTGCTGTGATGTCATAATGGGTGGAAAGTGCATCTTTGACTGCTGTGCTGTCACAGGCAGGCGTAAATTGGGGTTCCCACAGTTGTGATGTCACAGAGAGGGGAAAACTGGGGCTATCACAGCTGTGGAGTCTCAGAGAAAGTAACACAGGTGTTATGACTTGTCTGTTGCCACAAAGGAGATGGAATTGGGGTTGTCATGCCTATGGTATGTCAGAGAGGTTTTAATTGGTTCTGTCTGTTCTGGGATGTCACAGAGCGGGGAATAATGGGTCTGTCAGTGCTGTGGTGTTCCATCAGAGCTGAAATTAAGGCTGCCATGGCTGTGATGTCACGATAGAGGAAACCTGAGTCTGTCCCTGCTGTGGTGTCACAGAGAGGGGAAAACTGGGGCTGATCACTGTTGTGCAGTGACAGAGAAATTTACAGAGGTGCTATGACTTGTCTGTTGCCACACAGGGAATAGAATTGGGGTTGTTCGGGCTGTGGTATCACAGAGAGTTTTAAATTGGTTCTGTCATGATTGTGATGTCCCAGAGAGGGGAATAATGCGTCTGTCACCACTGTGGTGTCACAGACAGGCGTAATTTAGAGTTGTCACTGCAGTAATGTCACAGAGACCTTGAACTGGGTCCCTCATTGGTGTGATGTCACACACAGAGAGGAGAATACTGAGGCTGCCGCTGCTCTGGTGTCACAGAGAGGAGTAGTTTTGGCCTGTCACTGCTGTGATGTCAGAGAGAGGGGAAAGCGGGTCTGTCACTGCTGCGGTGTTCCAAAGGGGATGAATTTGAGGCTGTCCTAAGTGTGATGTCACAGAGAGGGGAAAATTGAGGCAGCCACTACTGTGGTGTCACAGAGAGGCGTAAATTAGAGTTGTCAGTGCTGTGATGTCACAGGGAGGCGAAAATTGGGCCTCTCTCAGATGTGATGTCACAGAGAGAGGCGTAATGGATCTGTGAGTGCTGTGGTGTCACCGAGAGGCATAAATTAGAGTTGTCAGTGCAGTGATGTCACGGAGAGGAGAAACTGGGTCCCTCATTGGTGTGATGTCACAGATAGAGGAAACCTGAGTCTGCCACTGCAGTGATGTCACGGAGAGGGGAAAACTGGGGCTATCACAGCTGTGGAGTCTCAGAGAAATTATCACAGGTGCTACGACTTGTCTGTTGCCACAAAGGAGATGGTATTGGGGTTGTCATGGCTATGATATCACAGAGAGGTTTTAATTGGTTCTGTCTCTTCTGTGATGTCACGGAGAGGGGAATTATGGGTCTGTCACTGCTGTGGTGTTCCTTTGGGGCTGAAATTAAGGCTGCCGTGGCTGTGATGTCACAGATAGAGGCAACCTGAGTCTGTCCCTGCTGTGGTGTCACAGAGAGGGGAAAACTGGGGCTGATCACTGTTGTGCAGTGAAAGTTACACAGGTGCTATGACTTGTCTGTTGCCACACAGGGAATGGAATTGGGGTTGTTCATGCTGTGGTATCACAGGGAGATTTAAATTGGTTCTGTCATGACTGTGATGTCCCAGAGAGGGGAATAATGCGTCTGTCACCACTGTGGTGTCGCAGAGAGGTGTAAACTGGACTTGTCATTGCAGTGATCTCACCGAGAGGAGAAAACTGAGGCTTTCACTGCTGTGGCTTATCAGAGGGGATGAATTCTGACTTGTCTTTGATATCATGTCACAGAGAGGAGAAAACTGGCACTATCACCGCTGTAAATGTTACAGATAAGTGTAAGTTGGGCTTGTTCAATCTGTGGGGTGACAGAAAGGGTGAAATTTGGCCTGTCAGTGCTGTGATGTCATAATGGGTGGAAAGTGCATCTTTGACTGCTGTGCTGTCACAGGCAGGCGTAAATTGGGGTTCCCACAGTTGTGATGTCACAGAGAGGGGAAAACTGGGGCTATCACAGCTGTGGAGTCTCAGAGAAAGTAACACAGGTGTTATGACTTGTCTGTTGCCACAAAGGAGATGGAATTGGGGTTGTCATGCCTATGGTATGTCAGAGAGGTTTTAATTGGTTCTGTCTGTTCTGGGATGTCACAGAGCGGGGAATAATGGGTCTGTCAGTGCTGTGGTGTTCCATCAGAGCTGAAATTAAGGCTGCCATGGCTGTGATGTCACGATAGAGGAAACCTGAGTCTGTCCCTGCTGTGGTGTCACAGAGAGGGGAAAACTGGGGCTGATCACTGTTGTGCAGTGACAGAGAAATTTACAGAGGTGCTATGACTTGTCTGTTGCCACACAGGGAATAGAATTGGGGTTGTTCGGGCTGTGGTATCACAGAGAGTTTTAAATTGGTTCTGTCATGATTGTGATGTCCCAGAGAGGGGAATAATGCGTCTGTCACCACTGTGGTGTCACAGACAGGCGTAATTTAGAGTTGTCACTGCAGTAATGTCACAGAGACCTTGAACTGTGTCCCTCATTGGTGTGATGTCACACACAGAGAGGAGAATACTGAGGCTGCCGCTGCTCTGGTGTCACAGAGAGGAGTAGTTTTGGCCTGTCACTGCTGTGATGTCAGAGAGAGGGGAAAGCGGGTCTGTCACTGCTGCGGTGTTCCAAAGGGGATGAATTTGAGGCTGTCCTAAGTGTGATGTCACAGAGAGGGGAAAATTGAGGCAGCCACTACTGTGGTGTCACAGAGAGGCGTAAATTAGAGTTGTCAGTGCTGTGATGTCACAGGGAGGCGAAAATTGGGCCTCTCTCTGATGTGATGTCACAGAGAGAGGCGTAATGGATCTGTGAGTGCTGTGGTGTCACCGAGAGGCATAAATTAGAGTTGTCAGTGCAGTGATGTCACGGAGAGGAGAAACTGGGTCCCTCATTGGTGTGATGTCACAGATAGAGGAAACCTGAGTCTGCCACTGCAGTGATGTCACGGAGAGGGGAAAACTGGGGCTATCACAGCTGTGGAGTCTCAGAGAAATTATCACAGGTGCTATGACTTGTCTGTTGCCACAAAGGAGATGGAATTGGGGTTGTCATGGCTATGATATCACAGAGAGGTTTTAATCGGTTCTGTCTCTTCTGTGATGTCACGGAGAGGGGAATTACGGGTCTGTCACTGCTGTGGTGTTCCTTTGGGGCTGAAATTAAGGCTGCCGTGGCTGTGATGTCACAGATAGAGGAAACCTGAGTCTGTCCCTGCTGTGGTGTCACAGAGAGGGGAAAACTGGGGCTGATCACTGTTGTGCAGTGAAAGTTACACAGGTGCTATGACTTGTCTGTTGCCACACAGGGAATGGAATTGGGGTTGTTCATGCTGTGGTATCACAGGGAGATTTAAATTGGTTCTGTCATGACTGTGATGTCCCAGAGAGGGGAATAATGCGTCTGTCACCACTGTGGTGTCGCAGAGAGGTGTAAACTGGGCTTGTCATTGCAGTGATCTCACCGAGAGGAGAAAACTGAGGCTTTCACTGCTGTGGCTTATCAGAGGGGATGAATTCTGACTTGTCTTTGATATCATGTCACAGAGAGGAGAAAACTGGCACTATCACCGCTGTAAATGTTACAGATAAGTGTAAGTTGGGCTTGTTCAATCTGTGGGGTGACAGAAAGGGTGAAATTTGGCCTGTCAGTGCAGTGATGTCATAATGGGTGGAAAGTGCATCTTTGACTGCTGTGCTGTCACAGGCAGGCGTAAATTGGGGTTCCCACAGTTGTGATGTCACAGAGAGGGGAAAACTGGGGCTATCACAGCTGTGGAGTCTCAGAGAAAGTAACACAGGTGTTATGACTTGTCTGTTGCCACAAAGGAGATGGAATTGGGGTTGTCATGCCTATGGTATGTCAGAGAGGTTTTAATTGGTTCTGTCTGTTCTGGGATGTCACAGAGCGGGGAATAATGGGTCTGTCAGTGCTGTGGTGTTCCATCAGAGCTGAAATTAAGGCTGCCATGGCTGTGATGTCACGATAGAGGAAACCTGAGTCTGTCCCTGCTGTGGTGTCACAGAGAGGGGAAAACTGGGGCTGATCACTGTTGTGCAGTGACAGAGAAATTTACAGAGGTGCTATGACTTGTCTGTTGCCACACAGGGAATAGAATTGGGGTTGTTCGGGCTGTGGTATCACAGAGAGTTTTAAATTGGTTCTGTCATGATTGTGATGTCCCAGAGAGGGGAATAATGCGTCTGTCACCACTGTGGTGTCACAGACAGGCGTAATTTAGAGTTGTCACTGCAGTAATGTCACAGAGACCTTGAACTGTGTCCCTCATTGGTGTGATGTCACACACAGAGAGGAGAATACTGAGGCTGCCGCTGCTCTGGTGTCACAGAGAGGAGTAGTTTTGGCCTGTCACTGCTGTGATGTCAGAGAGAGGGGAAAGCGGGTCTGTCACTGCTGCGGTGTTCCAAAGGGGATGAATTTGAGGCTGTCCTAAGTGTGATGTCACAGAGAGGGGAAAATTGAGGCAGCCACTACTGTGGTGTCACAGAGAGGCGTAAATTAGAGTTGTCAGTGCTGTGATGTCACAGGGAGGCGAAAATTGGGCCTCTCTCTGATGTGATGTCACAGAGAGAGGCGTAATGGATCTGTGAGTGCTGTGGTGTCACCGAGAGGCATAAATTAGAGTTGTCAGTGCAGTGATGTCACGGAGAGGAGAAACTGGGTCCCTCATTGGTGTGATGTCACAGATAGAGGAAACCTGAGTCTGCCACTGCAGTGATGTCACGGAGAGGGGAAAACTGGGGCTATCACAGCTGTGGAGTCTCAGAGAAATTATCACAGGTGCTATGACTTGTCTGTTGCCACAAAGGAGATGGAATTGGGGTTGTCATGGCTATGATATCACAGAGAGGTTTTAATCGGTTCTGTCTCTTCTGTGATGTCACGGAGAGGGGAATTACGGGTCTGTCACTGCTGTGGTGTTCCTTTGGGGCTGAAATTAAGGCTGCCGTGGCTGTGATGTCACAGATAGAGGAAACCTGAGTCTGTCCCTGCTGTGGTGTCACAGAGAGGGGAAAACTGGGGCTGATCACTGTTGTGCAGTGAAAGTTACACAGGTGCTATGACTTGTCTGTTGCCACACAGGGAATGGAATTGGGGTTGTTCATGCTGTGGTATCACAGGGAGATTTAAATTGGTTCTGTCATGACTGTGATGTCCCAGAGAGGGGAATAATGCGTCTGTCACCACTGTGGTGTCGCAGAGAGGTGTAAACTGGGCTTGTCATTGCAGTGATCTCACCGAGAGGAGAAAACTGAGGCTTTCACTGCTGTGGCTTATCAGAGGGGATGAATTCTGACTTGTCTTTGATATCATGTCACAGAGAGGAGAAAACTGGCACTATCACCGCTGTAAATGTTACAGATAAGTGTAAGTTGGGCTTGTTCAATCTGTGGGGTGACAGAAAGGGTGAAATTTGGCCTGTCAGTGCAGTGATGTCATAATGGGTGGAAAGTGCATCTTTGACTGCTGTGCTGTCACAGGCAGGCGTAAATTGGGGTTCCCACAGTTGTGATGTCACAGAGAGGGGAAAACTGGGGCTATCACAGCTGTGGAGTCTCAGAGAAAGTAACACAGGTGTTATGACTTGTCTGTTGCCACAAAGGAGATGGAATTGGGGTTGTCATGCCTATGGTATGTCAGAGAGGTTTTAATTGGTTCTGTCTGTTCTGGGATGTCACAGAGCGGGGAATAATGGGTCTGTCAGTGCTGTGGTGTTCCATCAGAGCTGAAATTAAGGCTGCCATGGCTGTGATGTCACGATAGAGGAAACCTGAGTCTGTCCCTGCTGTGGTGTCACAGAGAGGGGAAAACTGGGGCTGATCACTGTTGTGCAGTGACAGAGAAATTTACAGAGGTGCTATGACTTGTCTGTTGCCACACAGGGAATAGAATTGGGGTTGTTCGGGCTGTGGTATCACAGAGAGTTTTAAATTGGTTCTGTCATGATTGTGATGTCCCAGAGAGGGGAATAATGCGTCTGTCACCACTGTGGTGTCACAGACAGGCGTAATTTAGAGTTGTCACTGCAGTAATGTCACAGAGACCTTGAACTGGGTCCCTCATTGGTGTGATGTCACACACAGAGAGGAGAATACTGAGGCTGCCGCTGCTCTGGTGTCACAGAGAGGAGTAGTTTTGGCCTGTCACTGCTGTGATGTCAGAGAGAGGGGAAAGCGGGTCTGTCACTGCTGCGGTGTTCCAAAGGGGATGAATTTGAGGCTGTCCTAAGTGTGATGTCACAGAGAGGGGAAAATTGAGGCAGCCACTACTGTGGTGTCACAGAGAGGCGTAAATTAGAGTTGTCAGTGCTGTGATGTCACAGGGAGGCGAAAATTGGGCCTCTCTCAGATGTGATGTCACAGAGAGAGGCGTAATGGATCTGTGAGTGCTGTGGTGTCACCGAGAGGCATAAATTAGAGTTGTCAGTGCAGTGATGTCACGGAGAGGAGAAACTGGGTCCCTCATTGGTGTGATGTCACAGATAGAGGAAACCTGAGTCTGCCACTGCAGTGATGTCACGGAGAGGGGAAAACTGGGGCTATCACAGCTGTGGAGTCTCAGAGAAATTATCACAGGTGCTATGACTTGTCTGTTGCCACAAAGGAGATGGAATTGGGGTTGTCATGGCTATGATATCACAGAGAGGTTTTAATCGGTTCTGTCTCTTCTGTGATGTCACGGAGAGGGGAATTACGGGTCTGTCACTGCTGTGGTGTTCCTTTGGGGCTGAAATTAAGGCTGCCGTGGCTGTGATGTCACAGATAGAGGAAACCTGAGTCTGTCCCTGCTGTGGTGTCACAGAGAGGGGAAAACTGGGGCTGATCACTGTTGTGCAGTGAAAGTTACACAGGTGCTATGACTTGTCTGTTGCCACACAGGGAATGGAATTGGGGTTGTTCATGCTGTGGTATCACAGGGAGATTTAAATTGGTTCTGTCATGACTGTGATGTCCCAGAGAGGGGAATAATGCGTCTGTCACCACTGTGGTGTCGCAGAGAGGTGTAAACTGGGCTTGTCATTGCAGTGATCTCACCGAGAGGAGAAAACTGAGGCTTTCACTGCTGTGGCTTATCAGAGGGGATGAATTCTGACTTGTCTTTGATATCATGTCACAGAGAGGAGAAAACTGGCACTATCACCGCTGTAAATGTTACAGATAAGTGTAAGTTGGGCTTGTTCAATCTGTGGGGTGACAGAAAGGGTGAAATTTGGCCTGTCAGTGCAGTGATGTCATAATGGGTGGAAAGTGCATCTTTGACTGCTGTGCTGTCACAGGCAGGCGTAAATTGGGGTTCCCACAGTTGTGATGTCACAGAGAGGGGAAAACTGGGGCTATCACAGCTGTGGAGTCTCAGAGAAAGTAACACAGGTGTTATGACTTGTCTGTTGCCACAAAGGAGATGGAATTGGGGTTGTCATGCCTATGGTATGTCAGAGAGGTTTTAATTGGTTCTGTCTGTTCTGGGATGTCACAGAGCGGGGAATAATGGGTCTGTCAGTGCTGTGGTGTTCCATCAGAGCTGAAATTAAGGCTGCCATGGCTGTGATGTCACGATAGAGGAAACCTGAGTCTGTCCCTGCTGTGGTGTCACAGAGAGGGGAAAACTGGGGCTGATCACTGTTGTGCAGTGACAGAGAAATTTACAGAGGTGCTATGACTTGTCTGTTGCCACACAGGGAATAGAATTGGGGTTGTTCGGGCTGTGGTATCACAGAGAGTTTTAAATTGGTTCTGTCATGATTGTGATGTCCCAGAGAGGGGAATAATGCGTCTGTCACCACTGTGGTGTCACAGACAGGCGTAATTTAGAGTTGTCACTGCAGTAATGTCACAGAGACCTTGAACTGGGTCCCTCATTGGTGTGATGTCACACACAGAGAGGAGAATACTGAGGCTGCCGCTGCTCTGGTGTCACAGAGAGGAGTAGTTTTGGCCTGTCACTGCTGTGATGTCAGAGAGAGGGGAAAGCGGGTCTGTCACTGCTGCGGTGTTCCAAAGGGGATGAATTTGAGGCTGTCCTAAGTGTGATGTCACAGAGAGGGGAAAATTGAGGCAGCCACTACTGTGGTGTCACAGAGAGGCGTAAATTAGAGTTGTCAGTGCTGTGATGTCACAGGGAGGCGAAAATTGGGCCTCTCTCAGATGTGATGTCACAGAGAGAGGCGTAATGGATCTGTGAGTGCTGTGGTGTCACCGAGAGGCATAAATTAGAGTTGTCAGTGCAGTGATGTCACGGAGAGGAGAAACTGGGTCCCTCATTGGTGTGATGTCACAGATAGAGGAAACCTGAGTCTGCCACTGCAGTGATGTCATGGAGAGGGGAAAACTGGGGCTATCACAGCTGTGGAGTCTCAGAGAAATTATCACAGGTGCTACGACTTGTCTGTTGCCACAAAGGAGATGGTATTGGGGTTGTCATGGCTATGATATCACAGAGAGGTTTTAATTGGTTCTGTCTCTTCTGTGATGTCACGGAGAGGGGAATTATGGGTCTGTCACTGCTGTGGTGTTCCTTTGGGGCTGAAATTAAGGCTGCCGTGGCTGTGATGTCACAGATAGAGGCAACCTGAGTCTGTCCCTGCTGTGGTGTCACAGAGAGGGGAAAACTGGGGCTGATCACTGTTGTGCAGTGAAAGTTACACAGGTGCTATGACTTGTCTGTTGCCACACAGGGAATGGAATTGGGGTTGTTCATGCTGTGGTATCACAGGGAGATTTAAATTGGTTCTGTCATGACTGTGATGTCCCAGAGAGGGGAATAATGCGTCTGTCACCACTGTGGTGTCGCAGAGAGGTGTAAACTGGACTTGTCATTGCAGTGATCTCACCGAGAGGAGAAAACTGAGGCTTTCACTGCTGTGGCTTATCAGAGGGGATGAATTCTGACTTGTCTTTGATATCATGTCACAGAGAGGAGAAAACTGGCACTATCACCGCTGTAAATGTTACAGATAAGTGTAAGTTGGGCTTGTTCAATCTGTGGGGTGACAGAAAGGGTGAAATTTGGCCTGTCAGTGCAGTGATGTCATAATGGGTGGAAAGTGCATCTTTGACTGCTGTGCTGTCACAGGCAGGCGTAAATTGGGGTTCCCACAGTTGTGATGTCACAGAGAGGGGAAAACTGGGGCTATCACAGCTGTGGAGTCTCAGAGAAAGTAACACAGGTGTTATGACTTGTCTGTTGCCACAAAGGAGATGGAATTGGGGTTGTCATGCCTATGGTATGTCAGAGAGGTTTTAATTGGTTCTGTCTGTTCTGGGATGTCACAGAGCGGGGAATAATGGGTCTGTCAGTGCTGTGGTGTTCCATCAGAGCTGAAATTAAGGCTGCCATGGCTGTGATGTCACGATAGAGGAAACCTGAGTCTGTCCCTGCTGTGGTGTCACAGAGAGGGGAAAACTGGGGCTGATCACTGTTGTGCAGTGACAGAGAAATTTACAGAGGTGCTATGACTTGTCTGTTGCCACACAGGGAATAGAATTGGGGTTGTTCGGGCTGTGGTATCACAGAGAGTTTTAAATTGGTTCTGTCATGATTGTGATGTCCCAGAGAGGGGAATAATGCGTCTGTCACCACTGTGGTGTCACAGACAGGCGTAATTTAGAGTTGTCACTGCAGTAATGTCACAGAGACCTTGAACTGGGTCCCTCATTGGTGTGATGTCACACACAGAGAGGAGAATACTGAGGCTGCCGCTGCTCTGGTGTCACAGAGAGGAGTAGTTTTGGCCTGCCACTGCTGTGATGTCAGAGAGAGGGGAAAGCGGGTCTGTCACTGCTGCGGTGTTCCAAAGGGGATGAATTTGAGGCTGTCCTAAGTGTGATGTCACAGAGAGGGGAAAATTGAGGCAGCCACTACTGTGGTGTCACAGAGAGGCGTAAATTAGAGTTGTCAGTGCTGTGATGTCACAGGGAGGCGAAAATTGGGCCTCTCTCAGATGTGATGTCACAGAGAGAGGCGTAATGGATCTGTGAGTGCTGTGGTGTCACCGAGAGGCATAAATTAGAGTTGTCAGTGCAGTGATGTCACGGAGAGGAGAAACTGGGTCCCTCATTGGTGTGATGTAACAGATAGAGGAAAGCTGAGTCTGCCACTGCAGTGATGTCACGGAGAGGGGAAAACTGGGGCTATCCCAGCTGTGGAGTCTCAGAGAAATTATCACAGGTGCTATGACTTGTCTGTTGCCACAAAGGAGATGGAATTGGGGTTGTCATGGCTATGATATCACAGAGAGGTTTTAATTGGTTCTGTCTCTTCTGTGATGTCACGGAGAGGGGAATTCTGGGTCTGTCACTGCTGTGGTGTTCCTTTGGGGCTGAAATTAAGGCTGCCGTGGCTGTGATGTCACAGATAGAGGAAACCTGAGTCTGTCCCTGCTGTGGTGTCACAGAGAGGGGAAAACTGGGGCTGATCACTGTTGTGCAGTGAAAGTTACACAGGTGCTATGACTTGTCTGTTGCCACACAGGGAATGGAATTGGGGTTGTTCATGCTGTGGTATCACAGGGAGATTTAAATTGGTTCTGTCATGACTGTGATGTCCCAGAGAGGGGAATAATGCGTCTGTCACCACTGTGGTGTCGCAGAGAGGTGTAAACTGGACTTGTCATTGCAGTGATCTCACCGAGAGGAGAAAACTGAGGCTTTCACTGCTGTGGCTTATCAGAGGGGATGAATTCTGACTTGTCTTTGATATCATGTCACAGAGAGGAGAAAACTGGCACTATCACCGCTGTAAATGTTACAGATAAGTGTAAGTTGGGCTTGTTCAATCTGTGGGGTGACAGAAAGGGTGAAATTTGGCCTGTCAGTGCTGTGATGTCATAATGGGTGGAAAGTGCATCTTTGACTGCTGTGCTGTCACAGGCAGGCGTAAATTGGGGTTCCCACAGTTGTGATGTCACAGAGAGGGGAAAACTGGGGCTATCACAGCTGTGGAGTCTCAGAGAAAGTAACACAGGTGTTATGACTTGTCTGTTGCCACAAAGGAGATGGAATTGGGGTTGTCATGCCTATGGTATGTCAGAGAGGTTTTAATTGGTTCTGTCTGTTCTGGGATGTCACAGAGCGGGGAATAATGGGTCTGTCAGTGCTGTGGTGTTCCATCAGAGCTGAAATTAAGGCTGCCATGGCTGTGATGTCACGATAGAGGAAACCTGAGTCTGTCCCTGCTGTGGTGTCACAGAGAGGGGAAAACTGGGGCTGATCACTGTTGTGCAGTGACAGAGAAATTTACACAGGTGCTATGACTTGTCTGTTGCCACACAGGGAATAGAATTGGGGTTGTTCGGGCTGTGGTATCACAGAGAGTTTTAAATTGGTTCTGTCATGATTGTGATGTCCCAGAGAGGGGAATAATGCGTCTGTCACCACTGTGGTGTCACAGACAGGCGTAATTTAGAGTTGTCACTGCAGTAATGTCACAGAGACCTTGAACTGGGTCCCTCATTGGTGTGATGTCACACACAGAGAGGAGAATACTGAGGCTGCCGCTGCTCTGGTGTCACAGAGAGGAGTAGTTTTGGCCTGTCACTGCTGTGATGTCAGAGAGAGGGGAAAGCGGGTCTGTCACTGCTGCGGTGTTCCAAAGGGGATGAATTTGAGGCTGTCCTAAGTGTGATGTCACAGAGAGGGGAAAATTGAGGCAGCCACTACTGTGGTGTCACAGAGAGGCGTAAATTAGAGTTGTCAGTGCTGTGATGTCACAGGGAGGCGAAAATTGGGCCTCTCTCAGATGTGATGTCACAGAGAGAGGCGTAATGGATCTGTGAGTGCTGTGGTGTCACCGAGAGGCATAAATTAGAGTTGTCAGTGCAGTGATGTCACGGAGAGGAGAAACTGGGTCCCTCATTGGTGTGATGTCACAGATAGAGGAAACCTGAGTCTGCCACTGCAGTGATGTCACGGAGAGGGGAAAACTGGGGCTATCACAGCTGTGGAGTCTCAGAGAAATTATCACAGGTGCTACGACTTGTCTGTTGCCACAAAGGAGATGGTATTGGGGTTGTCATGGCTATGATATCACAGAGAGGTTTTAATTGGTTCTGTCTCTTCTGTGATGTCACGGAGAGGGGAATTATGGGTCTGTCACTGCTGTGGTGTTCCTTTGGGGCTGAAATTAAGGCTGCCGTGGCTGTGATGTCACAGATAGAGGCAACCTGAGTCTGTCCCTGCTGTGGTGTCACAGAGAGGGGAAAACTGGGGCTGATCACTGTTGTGCAGTGAAAGTTACACAGGTGCTATGACTTGTCTGTTGCCACACAGGGAATGGAATTGGGGTTGTTCATGCTGTGGTATCACAGGGAGATTTAAATTGGTTCTGTCATGACTGTGATGTCCCAGAGAGGGGAATAATGCGTCTGTCACCACTGTGGTGTCGCAGAGAGGTGTAAACTGGACTTGTCATTGCAGTGATCTCACCGAGAGGAGAAAACTGAGGCTTTCACTGCTGTGGCTTATCAGAGGGGATGAATTCTGACTTGTCTTTGATATCATGTCACAGAGAGGAGAAAACTGGCACTATCACCGCTGTAAATGTTACAGATAAGTGTAAGTTGGGCTTGTTCAATCTGTGGGGTGACAGAAAGGGTGAAATTTGGCCTGTCAGTGCTGTGATGTCATAATGGGTGGAAAGTGCATCTTTGACTGCTGTGCTGTCACAGGCAGGCGTAAATTGGGGTTCCCACAGTTGTGATGTCACAGAGAGGGGAAAACTGGGGCTATCACAGCTGTGGAGTCTCAGAGAAAGTAACACAGGTGTTATGACTTGTCTGTTGCCACAAAGGAGATGGAATTGGGGTTGTCATGCCTATGGTATGTCAGAGAGGTTTTAATTGGTTCTGTCTGTTCTGGGATGTCACAGAGCGGGGAATAATGGGTCTGTCAGTGCTGTGGTGTTCCATCAGAGCTGAAATTAAGGCTGCCATGGCTGTGATGTCACGATAGAGGAAACCTGAGTCTGTCCCTGCTGTGGTGTCACAGAGAGGGGAAAACTGGGGCTGATCACTGTTGTGCAGTGACAGAGAAATTTACAGAGGTGCTATGACTTGTCTGTTGCCACACAGGGAATAGAATTGGGGTTGTTCGGGCTGTGGTATCACAGAGAGTTTTAAATTGGTTCTGTCATGATTGTGATGTCCCAGAGAGGGGAATAATGCGTCTGTCACCACTGTGGTGTCACAGACAGGCGTAATTTAGAGTTGTCACTGCAGTAATGTCACAGAGACCTTGAACTGGGTCCCTCATTGGTGTGATGTCACACACAGAGAGGAGAATACTGAGGCTGCCGCTGCTCTGGTGTCACAGAGAGGAGTAGTTTTGGCCTGTCACTGCTGTGATGTCAGAGAGAGGGGAAAGCGGGTCTGTCACTGCTGCGGTGTTCCAAAGGGGATGAATTTGAGGCTGTCCTAAGTGTGACGTCACAGAGAGGGGAAAATTGAGGCAGCCACTACTGTGGTGTCACAGAGAGGCGTAAATTAGAGTTGTCAGTGCTGTGATGTCACAGGGAGGCGAAAATTGGGCCTCTCTCAGATGTGATGTCACAGAGAGAGGCGTAATGGATCTGTGAGTGCTGTGGTGTCACCGAGAGGCATAAATTAGAGTTGTCAGTGCAGTGATGTCACGGAGAGGAGAAACTGGGTCCCTCATTGGTGTGATGTCACAGATAGAGGAAACCTGAGTCTGCCACTGCAGTGATGTCACGGAGAGGGGAAAACTGGGGCTATCACAGCTGTGGAGTCTCAGAGAAATTATCACAGGTGCTACGACTTGTCTGTTGCCACAAAGGAGATGGTATTGGGGTTGTCATGGCTATGATATCACAGAGAGGTTTTAATTGGTTCTGTCTCTTCTGTGATGTCACGGAGAGGGGAATTATGGGTCTGTCACTGCTGTGGTGTTCCTTTGGGGCTGAAATTAAGGCTGCCGTGGCTGTGATGTCACAGATAGAGGCAACCTGAGTCTGTCCCTGCTGTGGTGTCACAGAGAGGGGAAAACTGGGGCTGATCACTGTTGTGCAGTGAAAGTTACACAGGTGCTATGACTTGTCTGTTGCCACACAGGGAATGGAATTGGGGTTGTTCATGCTGTGGTATCACAGGGAGATTTAAATTGGTTCTGTCATGACTGTGATGTCCCAGAGAGGGGAATAATGCGTCTGTCACCACTGTGGTGTCGCAGAGAGGTGTAAACTGGACTTGTCATTGCAGTGATCTCACCGAGAGGAGAAAACTGAGGCTTTCACTGCTGTGGCTTATCAGAGGGGATGAATTCTGACTTGTCTTTGATATCATGTCACAGAGAGGAGAAAACTGGCACTATCACCGCTGTAAATGTTACAGATAAGTGTAAGTTGGGCTTGTTCAATCTGTGGGGTGACAGAAAGGGTGAAATTTGGCCTGTCAGTGCAGTGATGTCATAATGGGTGGAAAGTGCATCTTTGACTGCTGTGCTGTCACAGGCAGGCGTAAATTGGGGTTCCCACAGTTGTGATGTCACAGAGAGGGGAAAACTGGGGCTATCACAGCTGTGGAGTCTCAGAGAAAGTAACACAGGTGTTATGACTTGTCTGTTGCCACAAAGGAGATGGAATTGGGGTTGTCATGCCTATGGTATGTCAGAGAGGTTTTAATTGGTTCTGTCTGTTCTGGGATGTCACAGAGCGGGGAATAATGGGTCTGTCAGTGCTGTGGTGTTCCATCAGAGCTGAAATTAAGGCTGCCATGGCTGTGATGTCACGATAGAGGAAACCTGAGTCTGTCCCTGCTGTGGTGTCACAGAGAGGGGAAAACTGGGGCTGATCACTGTTGTGCAGTGACAGAGAAATTTACAGAGGTGCTATGACTTGTCTGTTGCCACACAGGGAATAGAATTGGGGTTGTTCGGGCTGTGGTATCACAGAGAGTTTTAAATTGGTTCTGTCATGATTGTGATGTCCCAGAGAGGGGAATAATGCGTCTGTCACCACTGTGGTGTCACAGACAGGCGTAATTTAGAGTTGTCACTGCAGTAATGTCACAGAGACCTTGAACTGGGTCCCTCATTGGTGTGATGTCACACACAGAGAGGAGAATACTGAGGCTGCCGCTGCTCTGGTGTCACAGAGAGGAGTAGTTTTGGCCTGCCACTGCTGTGATGTCAGAGAGAGGGGAAAGCGGGTCTGTCACTGCTGCGGTGTTCCAAAGGGGATGAATTTGAGGCTGTCCTAAGTGTGATGTCACAGAGAGGGGAAAATTGAGGCAGCCACTACTGTGGTGTCACAGAGAGGCGTAAATTAGAGTTGTCAGTGCTGTGATGTCACAGGGAGGCGAAAATTGGGCCTCTCTCAGATGTGATGTCACAGAGAGAGGCGTAATGGATCTGTGAGTGCTGTGGTGTCACCGAGAGGCATAAATTAGAGTTGTCAGTGCAGTGATGTCACGGAGAGGAGAAACTGGGTCCCTCATTGGTGTGATGTCAGAGATAGAGGAAACCTGAGTCTGCCACTGCAGTGATGTCACGGAGAGGGGAAAACTGGGGCTATCCCAGCTGTGGAGTCTCAGAGAAATTATCACAGGTGCTATGACTTGTCTGTTGCCACAAAGGAGATGGAATTGGGGTTGTCATGGCTATGATATCACAGAGAGGTTTTAATTGGTTCTGTCTCTTCTGTGATGTCACGGAGAGGGGAATTCTGGGTCTGTCACTGCTGTGGTGTTCCTTTGGGGCTGAAATTAAGGCTGCCGTGGCTGTGATGTAACAGATAGAGGAAACCTGAGTCTGTCCCTGCTGTGGTGTCACAGAGAGGGGAAAACTGGGGCTGATCACTGTTGTGCAGTGAAAGTTACACAGGTGCTATGACTTGTCTGTTGCCACACAGGGAATGGAATTGGGGTTGTTCATGCTGTGGTATCACAGGGAGATTTAAATTGGTTCTGTCATGACTGTGATGTCCCAGAGAGGGGAATAATGCGTCTGTCACCACTGTGGTGTCGCAGAGAGGTGTAAACTGGACTTGTCATTGCAGTGATCTCACCGAGAGGAGAAAACTGAGGCTTTCACTGCTGTGGCTTATCAGAGGGGATGAATTCTGACTTGTCTTTGATATCATGTCACAGAGAGGAGAAAACTGGCACTATCACCGCTGTAAATGTTACAGATAAGTGTAAGTTGGGCTTGTTCAATCTGTGGGGTGACAGAAAGGGTGAAATTTGGCCTGTCAGTGCAGTGATGTCATAATGGGTGGAAAGTGCATCTTTGACTGCTGTGCTGTCACAGGCAGGCGTAAATTGGGGTTCCCACAGTTGTGATGTCACAGAGAGGGGAAAACTGGGGCTATCACAGCTGTGGAGTCTCAGAGAAAGTAACACAGGTGTTATGACTTGTCTGTTGCCACAAAGGAGATGGAATTGGGGTTGTCATGCCTATGGTATGTCAGAGAGGTTTTAATTGGTTCTGTCTGTTCTGGGATGTCACAGAGCGGGGAATAATGGGTCTGTCAGTGCTGTGGTGTTCCATCAGAGCTGAAATTAAGGCTGCCATGGCTGTGATGTCACGATAGAGGAAACCTGAGTCTGTCCCTGCTGTGGTGTCACAGAGAGGGGAAAACTGGGGCTGATCACTGTTGTGCAGTGACAGAGAAATTTACAGAGGTGCTATGACTTGTCTGTTGCCACACAGGGAATAGAATTGGGGTTGTTCGGGCTGTGGTATCACAGAGAGTTTTAAATTGGTTCTGTCATGATTGTGATGTCCCAGAGAGGGGAATAATGCGTCTGTCACCACTGTGGTGTCACAGACAGGCGTAATTTAGAGTTGTCACTGCAGTAATGTCACAGAGACCTTGAACTGGGTCCCTCATTGGTGTGATGTCACACACAGAGAGGAGAATACTGAGGCTGCCGCTGCTCTGGTGTCACAGAGAGGAGTAGTTTTGGCCTGTCACTGCTGTGATGTCAGAGAGAGGGGAAAGCGGGTCTGTCACTGCTGCGGTGTTCCAAAGGGGATGAATTTGAGGCTGTCCTAAGTGTGATGTCACAGAGAGGGGAAAATTGAGGCAGCCACTACTGTGGTGTCACAGAGAGGCGTAAATTAGAGTTGTCAGTGCTGTGATGTCACAGGGAGGCGAAAATTGGGCCTCTCTCAGATGTGATGTCACAGAGAGAGGCGTAATGGATCTGTGAGTGCTGTGGTGTCACCGAGAGGCATAAATTAGAGTTGTCAGTGCAGTGATGTCACGGAGAGGAGAAACTGGGTCCCTCATTGGTGTGATGTCACAGATAGAGGAAACCTGAGTCTGCCACTGCAGTGATGTCACGGAGAGGGGAAAACTGGGGCTATCACAGCTGTGGAGTCTCAGAGAAATTATCACAGGTGCTACGACTTGTCTGTTGCCACAAAGGAGATGGTATTGGGGTTGTCATGGCTATGATATCACAGAGAGGTTTTAATTGGTTCTGTCTCTTCTGTGATGTCACGGAGAGGGGAATTATGGGTCTGTCACTGCTGTGGTGTTCCTTTGGGGCTGAAATTAAGGCTGCCGTGGCTGTGATGTCACAGATAGAGGCAACCTGAGTCTGTCCCTGCTGTGGTGTCACAGAGAGGGGAAAACTGGGGCTGATCACTGTTGTGCAGTGAAAGTTACACAGGTGCTATGACTTGTCTGTTGCCACACAGGGAATGGAATTGGGGTTGTTCATGCTGTGGTATCACAGGGAGATTTAAATTGGTTCTGTCATGACTGTGATGTCCCAGAGAGGGGAATAATGCGTCTGTCACCACTGTGGTGTCGCAGAGAGGTGTAAACTGGACTTGTCATTGCAGTGATCTCACCGAGAGGAGAAAACTGAGGCTTTCACTGCTGTGGCTTATCAGAGGGGATGAATTCTGACTTGTCTTTGATATCATGTCACAGAGAGGAGAAAACTGGCACTATCACCGCTGTAAATGTTACAGATAAGTGTAAGTTGGGCTTGTTCAATCTGTGGGGTGACAGAAAGGGTGAAATTTGGCCTGTCAGTGCTGTGATGTCATAATGGGTGGAAAGTGCATCTTTGACTGCTGTGCTGTCACAGGCAGGCGTAAATTGGGGTTCCCACAGTTGTGATGTCACAGAGAGGGGAAAACTGGGGCTATCACAGCTGTGGAGTCTCAGAGAAAGTAACACAGGTGTTATGACTTGTCTGTTGCCACAAAGGAGATGGAATTGGGGTTGTCATGCCTATGGTATGTCAGAGAGGTTTTAATTGGTTCTGTCTGTTCTGGGATGTCACAGAGCGGGGAATAATGGGTCTGTCAGTGCTGTGGTGTTCCATCAGAGCTGAAATTAAGGCTGCCATGGCTGTGATGTCACGATAGAGGAAACCTGAGTCTGTCCCTGCTGTGGTGTCACAGAGAGGGGAAAACTGGGGCTGATCACTGTTGTGCAGTGACAGAGAAATTTACAGAGGTGCTATGACTTGTCTGTTGCCACACAGGGAATAGAATTGGGGTTGTTCGGGCTGTGGTATCACAGAGAGTTTTAAATTGGTTCTGTCATGATTGTGATGTCCCAGAGAGGGGAATAATGCGTCTGTCACCACTGTGGTGTCACAGACAGGCGTAATTTAGAGTTGTCACTGCAGTAATGTCACAGAGACCTTGAACTGGGTCCCTCATTGGTGTGATGTCACACACAGAGAGGAGAATACTGAGGCTGCCGCTGCTCTGGTGTCACAGAGAGGAGTAGTTTTGGCCTGTCACTGCTGTGATGTCAGAGAGAGGGGAAAGCGGGTCTGTCACTGCTGCGGTGTTCCAAAGGGGATGAATTTGAGGCTGTCCTAAGTGTGATGTCACAGAGAGGGGAAAATTGAGGCAGCCACTACTGTGGTGTCACAGAGAGGCGTAAATTAGAGTTGTCAGTGCTGTGATGTCACAGGGAGGCGAAAATTGGGCCTCTCTCAGATGTGATGTCACAGAGAGAGGCGTAATGGATCTGTGAGTGCTGTGGTGTCACCGAGAGGCATAAATTAGAGTTGTCAGTGCAGTGATGTCACGGAGAGGAGAAACTGGGTCCCTCATTGGTGTGATGTCACAGATAGAGGAAACCTGAGTCTGCCACTGCAGTGATGTCACAGAGAGGGGAAAACTGGGGCTATCACAGCTGTGGAGTCTCAGAGAAATTATCACAGGTGCTATGACTTGTCTGTTGCCACAAAGGAGATGGAATTGGGGTTGTCATGGCTATGATATCACAGAGAGGTTTTAATCGGTTCTGTCTCTTCTGTGATGTCACGGAGAGGGGAATTATGGGTCTGTCACTGCTGTGGTGTTCCTTTGGGGCTGAAATTAAGGCTGCCGTGGCTGTGATGTCACAGATAGAGGCAACCTGAGTCTGTCCCTGCTGTGGTGTCACAGAGAGGGGAAAACTGGGGCTGATCACTGTTGTGCAGTGAAAGTTACACAGGTGCTATGACTTGTCTGTTGCCACACAGGGAATGGAATTGGGGTTGTTCATGCTGTGGTATCACAGGGAGATTTAAATTGGTTCTGTCATGACTGTGATGTCCCAGAGAGGGGAATAATGCGTCTGTCACCACTGTGGTGTCGCAGAGAGGTGTAAACTGGGCTTGTCATTGCAGTGATCTCACCGAGAGGAGAAAACTGAGGCTTTCACTGCTGTGGCTTATCAGAGGGGATGAATTCTGACTTGTCTTTGATATCATGTCACAGAGAGGAGAAAACTGGCACTATCACCGCTGTAAATGTTACAGATAAGTGTAAGTTGGGCTTGTTCAATCTGTGGGGTGACAGAAAGGGTGAAATTTGGCCTCTCAGTGCAGTGATGTCATAATGGGTGGAAAGTGCATCTTTGACTGCTGTGCTGTCACAGGCAGGCGTAAATTGGGGTTCCCACAGTTGTGATGTCACAGAGAGGGGAAAACTGGGGCTATCACAGCTGTGGAGTCTCAGAGAAAGTAACACAGGTGTTATGACTTGTCTGTTGCCACAAAGGAGATGGAATTGGGGTTGTCATGCCTATGGTATGTCAGAGAGGTTTTAATTGGTTCTGTCTGTTCTGGGATGTCACAGAGCGGGGAATAATGGGTCTGTCAGTGCTGTGGTGTTCCATCAGAGCTGAAATTAAGGCTGCCATGGCTGTGATGTCACGATAGAGGAAACCTGAGTCTGTCCCTGCTGTGGTGTCACAGAGAGGGGAAAACTGGGGCTGATCACTGTTGTGCAGTGACAGAGAAATTTACAGAGGTGCTATGACTTGTCTGTTGCCACACAGGGAATAGAATTGGGGTTGTTCGGGCTGTGGTATCACAGAGAGTTTTAAATTGGTTCTGTCATGATTGTGATGTCCCAGAGAGGGGAATAATGCGTCTGTCACCACTGTGGTGTCACAGACAGGCGTAATTTAGAGTTGTCACTGCAGTAATGTCACAGAGACCTTGAACTGGGTCCCTCATTGGTGTGATGTCACACACAGAGAGGAGAATACTGAGGCTGCCGCTGCTCTGGTGTCACAGAGAGGAGTAGTTTTGGCCTGTCACTGCTGTGATGTCAGAGAGAGGGGAAAGCGGGTCTGTCACTGCTGCGGTGTTCCAAAGGGGATGAATTTGAGGCTGTCCTAAGTGTGATGTCACAGAGAGGGGAAAATTGAGGCAGCCACTACTGTGGTGTCACAGAGAGGCGTAAATTAGAGTTGTCAGTGCTGTGATGTCACAGGGAGGCGAAAATTGGGCCTCTCTCAGATGTGATGTCACAGAGAGAGGCGTAATGGATCTGTGAGTGCTGTGGTGTCACCGAGAGGCATAAATTAGAGTTGTCTGTGCATTGATGTCACGGAGAGGAGAAACTGGGTCCCTCATTGGTGTGATGTCACAGATAGAGGAAACCTGAGTCTGCCACTGCAGTGTTTTCACGAAGAGGGGAAAACTGGGGCTATCACAGCTGTGGAGTCTCAGAGAAATTATCACAGGTGCTATGACTTGTCTGTTGCCACAAAGGAGATGGAATTGGGGTTGTCATGGCTATGATATCACAGAGAGGTTTTAATCGGTTCTGTCTCTTCTGTGATGTCACAGAGAGGGGAATTATGGGTCTGTCACTGCTGTGGTGTTCCTTTGGGGCTGAAATTAAGGCTGCCGTGGCTGTGATGTCACAGATAGAGGAAACCTGAGTCTGTCCCTGCTGTGGTGTCACAGAGAGGGGAAAACTGGGGCTGATCACTGTTGTGCAGTGAAAGTTACACAGGTGCTATGACTTGTCTGTTGCCACACAGGGAATGGAATTGGGGTTGTTCGGGCTGTGGTATCACAGAGAGATTTAAATTGGTTCTGTCATGACTGTGATGTCCCAGAGAGGGGAATAATGCGTCTGTCACCACTGTGGTGTCACAGAGAGGTGTAAACTGGACTTGTCATTGCAGTGATCTCACCGAGAGGAGAAAACTGAGGCTTTCACTGCTGTGGCTTATCAGAGGGGATGAATTCTGACTTGTCTTTGATATCATGTCACAGAGAGGAGAAAACTGGCACTATCACCGCTGTAAATGTTACAGATAGGTGTAAGTTGGGCTTGTTCAATCTGTGGGGTGACAGAAAGGGTGAAATTTGGCCTGTCAGTGCTGTGATGTCATAATGGGTGGAAAGTGCATCTTTGACTGCTGTGCTGTCACAGGCAGGCGTAAATTGGGGTTCCCACAGTTGTGATGTCACAGAGAGGGGAAAACTGGGGCTATCACAGCTGTGGAGTCTCAGAGAAAGTAACACAGGTGTTATGACTTGTCTGTTGCCACAAAGGAGATGGAATTGGGGTTGTCATGCCTATGGTATGTCAGAGAGGTTTTAATTGGTTCTGTCTGTTCTGTGATGTCACAGAGCGGGGAATAATGGGTCTGTCAGTGCTGTGGTGTTCCATCAGAGCTGAAATTAAGGCTGCCATGGCTGTGATGTCACGACAGAGGAAACCTGAGTCTGTCCCTGCTGTGGTGTCACAGAGAGGGGAAAACTGGGGCTGATCACTGTTGTGCAGTGACAGAGAAATTTACAGAGGTGCTATGACTTGTCTGTTGCCACACAGGGAATGGAATTGGGGTTGTTCGGGCTGTGGTATCACAGAGAGTTTTAAATTGGTTCTGTCATGATTGTGATGTCCCAGAGAGGGGAATAATGCGTCTGTCACCACTGTGGTGTCACAGACAGGCGTAATTTAGAGTTGTCACTGCAGTAATGTCACAGAGACCTTGAACTGGGTCCCTCATTGGTGTGATGTCACACACAGAGAGGAGAATACTGAGGCTGCCGCTGCTCTGGTGTCACAGAGAGGAGTAGTTTTGGCCTGTCACTGCTGTGATGTCAGAGAGAGGGGAAAGCGGGTCTGTCACTGCTGCGGTGTTCCAAAGGGGATGAATTTGAGGCTGTCCTAAGTGTGATGTCACAGAGAGGGGAAAATTGAGGCAGCCACTACTGTGGTGTCACAGAGAGGCGTAAATTAGAGTTGTCAGTGCTGTGATGTCACAGGGAGGCGAAAATTGGGCCTCTCTCAGATGTGATGTCACAGAGAGAGGCGTAATGGATCTGTGAGTGCTGTGGTGTCACCGAGAGGCATAAATTAGAGTTGTCAGTGCAGTGATGTCACGGAGAGGAGAAACTGGGTCCCTCATTGGTGTGATGTCACAGATAGAGGAAACCTGAGTCTGCCACTGCAGTGATGTCACAGAGAGGGGAAAACTGGGGCTATCACAGCTGTGGAGTCTCAGAGAAATTATCACAGGTGCTATGACTTGTCTGTTGCCACAAAGGAGATGGAATTGGGGTTGTCATGGCTATGATATCACAGAGAGGTTTTAATCGGTTCTGTCTCTTCTGTGATGTCACAGAGAGGGGAATTACGGGTCTGTCACTGCTGTGGTGTTCCTTTGGGGCTGAAATTAAGGCTGCCGTGGCTGTGATGTCACAGATAGAGGCAACCTGAGTCTGTCCCTGCTGTGGTGTCACAGAGAGGGGAAAACTGGGGCTGATCACTGTTGTGCAGTGAAATTTACAGAGGTGCTATGACTTGTCTGTTGCCACACAGGGAATGGAATTGGGGTTGTTCATGCTGTGGTATCACAGGGAGATTTAAATTGGTTCTGTCATGACTGTGATGTCCCAGAGAGGGGAATAATGCGTCTGTCATTACTGTGGTATCGCAGAGAGGTGTAAACTGGACTTGTCATTGCAGTGATCTCACCGAGAGGAGAAAACTGAGGCTTTCACTGCTGTGGCTTATCAGAGGGGATGAATTCTGACTTGTCTTTGATATCATGTCACAGAGAGGAGAAAACTGGCACTATCACCGCTGTAAATGTTACAGATAAGTGTAAGTTGGGCTTGTTCAATCTGTGGGGTGACAGAAAGGGTGAAATTTGGCCTGTCAGTGCAGTGATGTCATAATGGGTGGAAAGTGCATCTTTGACTGCTGTGCTGTCACAGGCAGGCGTAAATTGGGGTTCCCACAGTTGTGATGTCACAGAGAGGGGAAAACTGGGGCTATCACAGCTGTGGAGTCTCAGAGAAAGTAACACAGGTGTTATGACTTGTCTGTTGCCACAAAGGAGATGGAATTGGGGTTGTCATGCCTATGGTATGTCAGAGAGGTTTTAATTGGTTCTGTCTGTTCTGGGATGTCACAGAGCGGGGAATAATGGGTCTGTCAGTGCTGTGGTGTTCCATCAGAGCTGAAATTAAGGCTGCCATGGCTGTGATGTCACGATAGAGGAAACCTGAGTCTGTCCCTGCTGTGGTGTCACAGAGAGGGGAAAACTGGGGCTGATCACTGTTGTGCAGTGACAGAGAAATTTACAGAGGTGCTATGACTTGTCTGTTGCCACACAGGGAATAGAATTGGGGTTGTTCGGGCTGTGGTATCACAGAGAGTTTTAAATTGGTTCTGTCATGATTGTGATGTCCCAGAGAGGGGAATAATGCGTCTGTCACCACTGTGGTGTCACAGACAGGCGTAATTTAGAGTTGTCACTGCAGTAATGTCACAGAGACCTTGAACTGGGTCCCTCATTGGTGTGATGTCACACACAGAGAGGAGAATACTGAGGCTGCCGCTGCTCTGGTGTCACAGAGAGGAGTAGTTTTGGCCTGTCACTGCTGTGATGTCAGAGAGAGGGGAAAGCGGGTCTGTCACTGCTGCGGTGTTCCAAAGGGGATGAATTTGAGGCTGTCCTAAGTGTGATGTCACAGAGAGGGGAAAATTCAGGCAGCCACTACTGTGGTGTCACAGAGAGGCGTAAATTAGAGTTGTCAGTGCTGTGATGTCACAGGGAGGCGAAAATTGGGCCTCTCTCAGATGTGATGTCACAGAGAGAGGCGTAATGGATCTGTGAGTGCTGTGGTGTCACCGAGAGGCATAAATTAGAGTTGTCAGTGCAGTGATGTCACGGAGAGGAGAAACTGGGTCCCTCATTGGTGTGATGTCACAGATAGAGGAAACCTGAGTCTGCCACTGCAGTGATGTCACAGAGAGGGGAAAACTGGGGCTATCACAGCTGTGGAGTCTCAGAGAAATTATCACAGGTGCTATGACTTGTCTGTTGCCACAAAGGAGATGGAATTGGGGTTGTCATGGCTATGATATCACAGAGAGCTTTTAATCGGTTCTGTCTCTTCTGTGATGTCACGGAGAGGGGAATTATGGGTCTGTCACTGCTGTGGTGTTCCTTTGGGGCTGAAATTAAGGCTGCCGTGGCTGTGATGTCACAGATAGAGGAAACCTGAGTCTGTCCCTGCTGTGGTGTCACAGAGAGGGGAAAACTGGGGCTGATCACTGTTGTGCAGTGAAAGTTACACAGGTGCTATGACTTGTCTGTTGCCACACAGGGAATGGAATTGGGGTTGTTCGGGCTGTGGTATCACAGAGAGATTTAAATTGGTTCTGTCATGACTGTGATGTCCCAGAGAGGGGAATAATGCGTCTGTCACCACTGTGGTGTCGCAGAGAGGTGTAAACTGGACTTGTCATTGCAGTGATCTCACCGAGAGGAGAAAACTGAGGCTTTCACTGCTGTGGCTTATCAGAGGGGATGAATTCTGACTTGTCTTTGATATCATGTCACAGAGAGGAGAAAACTGGCACTATCACCGCTGTAAATGTTACAGATAGGTGTAAGTTGGGCTTGTTCAATCTGTGGGGTGACAGAAAGGGTGAAATTTGGCCTGTCAGTGCTGTGATGTCATAATGGGTGGAAAGTGCATCTTTGACTGCTGTGCTGTCACAGGCAGGCGTAAATTGGGGTTCCCACAGTTGTGATGTCACAGAGAGGGGAAAACTGGGGCTATCACAGCTGTGGAGTCTCAGAGAAAGTAACACAGGTGTTATGACTTGTCTGTTGCCACAAAGGAGATGGAATTGGGGTTGTCATGCCTATGGTATGTCAGAGAGGTTTTAATTGGTTCTGTCTGTTCTGGGATGTCACAGAGCGGGGAATAATGGGTCTGTCAGTGCTGTGGTGTTCCATCAGAGCTGAAATTAAGGCTGCCATGGCTGTGATGTCACGACAGAGGAAACCTGAGTCTGTCCCTGCTGTGGTGTCACAGAGAGGGGAAAACTGGGGCTGATCACTGTTGTGCAGTGACAGAGAAATTTACAGAGGTGCTATGACTTGTCTGTTGCCACACAGGGAATGGAATTGGGGTTGTTCGGGCTGTGGTATCACAGAGAGTTTTAAATTGGTTCTGTCATGATTGTGATGTCCCAGAGAGGGGAATAATGCGTCTGTCACCACTGTGGTGTCACAGACAGGCGTAATTTAGAGTTGTCACTGCAGTAATGTCACAGAGACCTTGAACTGGGTCCCTCATTGGTGTGATGTCACACACAGAGAGGAGAATACTTTGGCTGCCGCTGCTCTGGTGTCACAGTGAGGAGTAGTTTTGGCCTGTCACTGCTGTGATGTCAGAGAGAGGGGAAAGCGGGTCTGTCACTGCTGCGGTGTTCCAAAGGGGATGAATTTGAGGCTGTCCTAAGTGTGATGTCACAGAGAGGGGAAAATTGAGGCAGCCACTACTGTGGTGTCACAGAGAGGCGTAAATTAGAGTTGTCAGTGCTGTGATGTCACAGGGAGGCGAAAATTGGGCCTCTCTCAGATGTGATGTCACAGAGAGAGGCGTAATGGATCTGTGAGTGCTGTGGTGTCACCGAGAGGCATAAATTAGAGTTGTCAGTGCAGTGATGTCACGGAGAGGAGAAACTGGGTCCCTCATTGGTGTGATGTCACAGATAGAGGAAACCTGAGTCTGCCACTGCAGTGATGTCACGGAGAGGGGAAAACTGGGGCTATCACAGCTGTGGAGTCTCAGAGAAATTATCACAGGTGCTATGACTTGTCTGTTGCCACAAAGGAGATGGAATTGGGGTTGTCATGGCTATGATATCACAGAGAGGTTTCAATCGGTTCTGTCTCTTCTGTGATGTCACGGAGAGGGGAATTCTGGGTCTGTCACTGCTGTGGTGTTCCTTTGGGGCTGAAATTAAGGCTGCCGTGGCTGTGATGTCACAGATAGAGGAAACCTGAGTCTGTCCCTGCTGTGGTGTCACAGAGAGGGGAAAACTGGGGCTGATCACTGTTGTGCAGTGAAAGTTACACAGGTGCTATGACTTGTGTGTTGCCACACAGGGAATGGAATTGGGGTTGTTCGGGCTGTGGTATCACAGAGAGATTTAAATTGGTTCTGTCATGACTGTGATGTCCCAGAGAGGGGAATAATGCGTCTGTCACCACTGTGGTGTCGCAGAGAGGTGTAAACTGGACTTGTCATTGCAGTGATCTCACCGAGAGGAGAAAACTGAGGCTTTCACTGCTGTGGCTTATCAGAGGGGATGAATTCTGACTTGTCTTTGATATCATGTCACAGAGAGGAGAAAACTGGCACTATCACCGCTGTAAATGTTACAGATAAGTGTAAGTTGGGCTTGTTCAATCTGTGGGGTGACAGAAAGGGTGAAATTTGGCCTGTCAGTGCTGTGATGTCATAATGGGTGGAAAGTGCATCTTTGACTGCTGTGCTGTCACAGGCAGGCGTAAATTGGGGTTCCCACAGTTGTGATGTCACAGAGAGGGGAAAATTGGGGCTATCACAGCTGTGGAGTCTCAGAGAAAGTAACACAGGTGTTATGACTTGTCTGTTGCCACAAAGGAGATGGAATTGGGGTTGTCATGCCTATGGTATGTCAGAGAGGTTTTAATTGGTTCTGTCTGTTCTGGGATGTCACAGAGCGGGGAATAATGGGTCTGTCAGTGCTGTGGTGTTCCATCAGAGCTGAAATTAAGGCTGCCATGGCTGTGATGTCACGATAGAGGAAACCTGAGTCTGTCCCTGCTGTGGTGTCACAGAGAGGGGAAAACTGGGGCTGATCACTGTTGTGCAGTGACAGAGAAATTTACAGAGGTGCTATGACTTGTCTGTTGCCACACAGGGAATGGAATTGGGGTTGTTCGGGCTGTGGTATCACAGAGAGTTTTAAATTGGTTCTGTCATGATTGTGATGTCCCAGAGAGGGGAATAATGCGTCTGTCACCACTGTGGTGTCACAGACAGGCGTAATTTAGAGTTGTCACTGCAGTAATGTCACAGAGACCTTGAACTGGGTCCCTCATTGGTGTGATGTCACACACAGAGAGAATACTGAGGCTGCCGCTGCTCTGGTGTCACAGAGAGGAGTAGTTTTGGCCTGTCACTGCTGTGATGTCAGAGAGAGGGGAAAGCGGGTCTGTCACTGCTGCGGTGTTCCAAAGGGGATGAATTTGAGGCTGTCCTAAGTGTGATGTCACAGAGAGGGGAAAATTGAGGCAGCCACTACTGTGGTGTCACAGAGAGGCGTAAATTAGAGTTGTCAGTGCTGTGATGTCACAGGGAGGCGAAAATTGGGCCTCTCTCAGATGTGATGTCACAGAGAGAGGCGTAATGGATCTGTGAGTGCTGTGGTGTCACCGAGAGGCATAAATTAGAGTTGTCAGTGCAGTGATGTCACGGAGAGGAGAAACTGGGTCCCTCATTGGTGTGATGTCACAGATAGAGGAAACCTGAGTCTGCCACTGCAGTGATGTCACGGAGAGGGGAAAACTGGGGCTATCACAGCTGTGGAGTCTCAGAGAAATTATCACAGGTGCTATGACTTGTCTGTTGCCACAAAGGAGATGGAATTGGGGTTGTCATGGCTATGATATCACAGAGAGGTTTTAATCGGTTCTGTCTCTTCTGTGATGTCACAGAGAGGGGAATTACGGGTCTGTCACTGCTGTGGTGTTCCTTTGGGGCTGAAATTAAGGCTGCCGTGGCTGTGATGTCACAGATAGAGGCAACCTGAGTCTGTCCCTGCTGTGGTGTCACAGAGAGGGGAAAACTGGGGCTGATCACTGTTGTGCAGTGAAAGTTACACAGGTGCTATGACTTGTCTGTTGCCACACAGGGAATGGAATTGGGGTTGTTCATGCTGTGGTATCACAGGGAGATTTAAATTGGTTCTGTCATGACTGTGATGTCCCAGAGAGGGGAATAATGCGTCTGTCACCACTGTGGTGTCGCAGAGAGGTGTAAACTGGACTTGTCATTGCAGTGATCTCACCGAGAGGAGAAAACTGAGGCTTTCACTGCTGTGGCTTATCAGAGGGGATGAATTCTGACTTGTCTTTGATATCATGTCACAGAGAGGAGAAAACTGGCACTATCACCGCTGTAAATGTTACAGATAAGTGTAAGTTGGGCTTGTTCAATCTGTGGGGTGACAGAAAGGGTGAAATTTGGCCTCTCAGTGCAGTGATGTCATAATGGGTGGAAAGTGCATCTTTGACTGCTGTGCTGTCACAGGCAGGCGTAAATTGGGGTTCCCACAGTTGTGATGTCACAGAGAGGGGAAAACTGGGGCTATCACAGCTGTGGAGTCTCAGAGAAAGTAACACAGGTGTTATGACTTGTCTGTTGCCACAAAGGAGATGGAATTGGGGTTGTCATGCCTATGGTATGTCAGAGAGGTTTTAATTGGTTCTGTCTGTTCTGGGATGTCACAGAGCGGGGAATAATGGGTCTGTCAGTGCTGTGGTGTTCCATCAGAGCTGAAATTAAGGCTGCCATGGCTGTGATGTCACGATAGAGGAAACCTGAGTCTGTCCCTGCTGTGGTGTCACAGAGAGGGGAAAACTGGGGCTGATCACTGTTGTGCAGTGACAGAGAAATTTACAGAGGTGCTATGACTTGTCTGTTGCCACACAGGGAATAGAATTGGGGTTGTTCGGGCTGTGGTATCACAGAGAGTTTTAAATTGGTTCTGTCATGATTGTGATGTCCCAGAGAGGGGAATAATGCGTCTGTCACCACTGTGGTGTCACAGACAGGCGTAATTTAGAGTTGTCACTGCAGTAATGTCACAGAGACCTTGAACTGGGTCCCTCATTGGTGTGATGTCACACACAGAGAGGAGAATACTGAGGCTGCCGCTGCTCTGGTGTCACAGAGAGGAGTAGTTTTGGCCTGTCACTGCTGTGATGTCAGAGAGAGGGGAAAGCGGGTCTGTCACTGCTGCGGTGTTCCAAAGGGGATGAATTTGAGGCTGTCCTAAGTGTGATGTCACAGAGAGGGGAAAATTGAGGCAGCCACTACTGTGGTGTCACAGAGAGGCGTAAATTAGAGTTGTCAGTGCTGTGATGTCACAGGGAGGCGAAAATTGGGCCTCTCTCAGATGTGATGTCACAGAGAGAGGCGTAATGGATGTGTGAGTGCTGTGGTGTCACCGAGAGGCATAAATTAGAGTTGTCAGTGCAGTGATGTCACGGAGAGGAGAAACTGGGTCCCTCATTGGTGTGATGTCAGAGATAGAGGAAACCTGAGTCTGCCACTGCAGTGATGTCACGGAGAGGGGAAAACTGGGGCTATCACAGCTGTGGAGTCTCAGAGAAATTATCACAGGTGCTATGACTTGTCTGTTGCCACAAAGGAGATGGAATTGGGGTTGTCATGGCTATGATATCACAGAGAGGTTTTAATCGGTTCTGTCTCTTCTGTGATGTCACAGAGAGGGGAATTACGGGTCTGTCACTGCTGTGGTGTTCCTTTGGGGCTGAAATTAAGGCTGCCGTGGCTGTGATGTCACAGATAGAGGCAACCTGAGTCTGTCCCTGCTGTGGTGTCACAGAGAGGGGAAAACTGGGGCTGATCACTGTTGTGCAGTGAAAGTTACACAGGTGCTATGACTTGTCTGTTGCCACACAGGGAATGGAATTGGGGTTGTTAGGGCTGTGGTATCACAGAGAGATTTAAATTGGTTCTGTCATGACTGTGATGTCCCAGAGAGGGGAGTAATGCGTCTGTCACCACTGTGGTGTCGCAGAGAGGTGTAAACTGGACTTGTCATTGCAGTGATCTCACCGAGAGGAGAAAACTGAGGCTTTCACTGCTGTGGCTTATCAGAGGGGATGAATTCTGACTTGTCTTTGATATCATGTCACAGAGAGGAGAAAACTGGCACTATCACCGCTGTAAATGTTACAGATAAGTGTAAGTTGGGCTTGTTCAATCTGTGGGGTGACAGAAAGGGTGAAATTTGGCCTGTCAGTGCTGTGATGTCATAATGGGTGGAAAGTGCATCTTTGACTGCTGTGCTGTCACAGGCAGGCGTAAATTGGGGTTCCCACAGTTGTGATGTCACACAGAGGGGAAAACTGGGGCTATCACAGCTGTGGAGTCTCAGAGAAAGTAACACAGGTGTTATGACTTGTCTGTTGCCACAAAGGAGATGGAATTGGGGTTGTCATGCCTATGGTATGTCAGAGAGGTTTTAATTGGTTCTGTCTGTTCTGGGATGTCACAGAGCGGGGAATAATGGGTCTGTCAGTGCTGTGGTGTTCCATCAGAGCTGAAATTAAGGCTGCCATGGCTGTGATGTCACGACAGAGGAAACCTGAGTCTGTCCCTGCTGTGGTGTCACAGAGAGGGGAAAACTGGGGCTGATCACTGTTGTGCAGTGACAGAGAAATTTACAGAGGTGCTATGACTTGTCTGTTGCCACACAGGGAATGGAATTGGGGTTGTTCGGGCTGTGGTATCACAGAGAGTTTTAAATTGGTTCTGTCATGATTGTGATGTCCCAGAGAGGGGAATAATGCGTCTGTCACCACTGTGGTGTCACAGACAGGCGTAATTTAGAGTTGTCACTGCAGTAATGTCACAGAGACCTTGAACTGGGTCCCTCATTGGTGTGATGTCACACACAGAGAGGAGAATACTTTGGCTGCCGCTGCTCTGGTGTCACAGTGAGGAGTAGTTTTGGCCTGTCACTGCTGTGATGTCAGAGAGAGGGGAAAGCGGGTCTGTCACTGCTGCGGTGTTCCAAAGGGGATGAATTTGAGGCTGTCCTAAGTGTGATGTCACAGAGAGGGGAAAATTGAGGCAGCCACTACTGTGGTGTCACAGAGAGGCGTAAATTAGAGTTGTCAGTGCTGTGATGTCACAGGGAGGCGAAAATTGGGCCTCTCTCAGATGTGATGTCACAGAGAGAGGCGTAATGGATCTGTGAGTGCTGTGGTGTCACCGAGAGGCATAAATTAGAGTTGTCAGTGCAGTGATGTCACGGAGAGGAGAAACTGGGTCCCTCATTGGTGTGATGTCACAGATAGAGGAAACCTGAGTCTGCCACTGCAGTGATGTCACGGAGAGGGGAAAACTGGGGCTATCACAGCTGTGGAGTCTCAGAGAAATTATCACAGGTGCTACGACTTGTCTGTTGCCACAAAGGAGATGGAATTGGGGTTGTCATGGCTATGATATCACAGAGAGGTTTTAATTGGTTCTGTCTCTTCTGTGATGTCACGGAGAGGGGAATTATGGGTCTGTCACTGCTGTGGTGTTCCTTTGGGGCTGAAATTAAGGCTGCCGTGGCTGTGATGTCACAGATAGAGGCAACCTGAGTCTGTCCCTGCTGTGGTGTCACAGAGAGGGGAAAACTGGGGCTGATCACTGTTGTGCAGTGAAAGTTACACAGGTGCTATGACTTGTCTGTTGCCACACAGGGAATGGAATTGGGGTTGTTCATGCTGTGGTATCACAGGGAGATTTAAATTGGTTCTGTCATGACTGTGATGTCCCAGAGAGGGGAATAATGCGTCTGTCACCACTGTGGTGTCGCAGAGAGGTGTAAACTGGACTTGTCATTGCAGTGATCTCACCGAGAGGAGAAAACTGAGGCTTTCACTGCTGTGGCTTATCAGAGGGGATGAATTCTGACTTGTCTTTGATATCATGTCACAGAGAGGAGAAAACTGGCACTATCACCGCTGTAAATGTTACAGATAAGTGTAAGTTGGGCTTGTTCAATCTGTGGGGTGACAGAAAGGGTGAAATTTGGCCTCTCAGTGCAGTGATGTCATAATGGGTGGAAAGTGCATCTTTGACTGCTGTGCTGTCACAGGCAGGCGTAAATTGGGGTTCCCACAGTTGTGATGTCACAGAGAGGGGAAAACTGGGGCTATCACAGCTGTGGAGTCTCAGAGAAAGTAACACAGGTGTTATGACTTGTCTGTTGCCACAAAGGAGATGGAATTGGGGTTGTCATGCCTATGGTATGTCAGAGAGGTTTTAATTGGTTCTGTCTGTTCTGGGATGTCACAGAGCGGGGAATAATGGGTCTGTCAGTGCTGTGGTGTTCCATCAGAGCTGAAATTAAGGCTGCCATGGCTGTGATGTCACGATAGAGGAAACCTGAGTCTGTCCCTGCTGTGGTGTCACAGAGAGGGGAAAACTGGGGCTGATCACTGTTGTGCAGTGACAGAGAAATTTACAGAGGTGCTATGACTTGTCTGTTGCCACACAGGGAATAGAATTGGGGTTGTTCGGGCTGTGGTATCACAGAGAGTTTTAAATTGGTTCTGTCATGATTGTGATGTCCCAGAGAGGGGAATAATGCGTCTGTCACCACTGTGGTGTCACAGACAGGCGTAATTTAGAGTTGTCACTGCAGTAATGTCACAGAGACCTTGAACTGGGTCCCTCATTGGTGTGATGTCACACACAGAGAGGAGAATACTGAGGCTGCCGCTGCTCTGGTGTCACAGAGAGGAGTAGTTTTGGCCTGTCACTGCTGTGATGTCAGAGAGAGGGGAAAGCGGGTCTGTCACTGCTGCGGTGTTCCAAAGGGGATGAATTTGAGGCTGTCCTAAGTGTGATGTCACAGAGAGGGGAAAATTGAGGCAGCCACTACTGTGGTGTCACAGAGAGGCGTAAATTAGAGTTGTCAGTGCTGTGATGTCACAGGGAGGCGAAAATTGGGCCTCTCTCAGATGTGATGTCACAGAGAGAGGCGTAATGGATCTGTGAGTGCTGTGGTGTCACCGAGAGGCATAAATTAGAGTTGTCAGTGCAGTGATGTCACGGAGAGGAGAAACTGGGTCCCTCATTGGTGTGATGTCACAGATAGAGGAAACCTGAGTCTGCCACTGCAGTGATGTCACGGAGAGGGGAAAACTGGGGCTATCACAGCTGTGGAGTCTCAGAGAAATTATCACAGGTGCTATGACTTGTCTGTTGCCACAAAGGAGATGGAATTGGGGTTGTCATGGCTATGATATCACAGAGAGGTTTTAATCGGTTCTGTCTCTTCTGTGATGTCACAGAGAGGGGAATTACGGGTCTGTCACTGCTGTGGTGTTCCTTTGGGGCTGAAATTAAGGCTGCCGTGGCTGTGATGTCACAGATAGAGGCAACCTGAGTCTGTCCCTGCTGTGGTGTCACAGAGAGGGGAAAACTGGGGCTGATCACTGTTGTGCAGTGAAAGTTACACAGGTGCTATGACTTGTCTGTTGCCACACAGGGAATGGAATTGGGGTTGTTCATGCTGTGGTATCACAGGGAGATTTAAATTGGTTCTGTCATGACTGTGATGTCCCAGAGAGGGGAATAATGCGTCTGTCACCACTGTGGTGTCGCAGAGAGGTGTAAACTGGACTTGTCATTGCAGTGATCTCACCGAGAGGAGAAAACTGAGGCTTTCACTGCTGTGGCTTATCAGAGGGGATGAATTCTGACTTGTCTTTGATATCATGTCACAGAGAGGAGAAAACTGGCACTATCACCGCTGTAAATGTTACAGATAAGTGTAAGTTGGGCTTGTTCAATCTGTGGGGTGACAGAAAGGGTGAAATTTGGCCTGTCAGTGCAGTGATGTCATAATGGGTGGAAAGTGCATCTTTGACTGCTGTGCTGTCACAGGCAGGCGTAAATTGGGGTTCCCACAGTTGTGATGTCACAGAGAGGGGAAAACTGGGGCTATCACAGCTGTGGAGTCTCAGAGAAAGTAACACAGGTGTTATGACTTGTCTGTTGCCACAAAGGAGATGGAATTGGGGTTGTCATGCCTATGGTATGTCAGAGAGGTTTTAATTGGTTCTGTCTGTTCTGGGATGTCACAGAGCGGGGAATAATGGGTCTGTCAGTGCTGTGGTGTTCCATCAGAGCTGAAATTAAGGCTGCCATGGCTGTGATGTCACGATAGAGGAAACCTGAGTCTGTCCCTGCTGTGGTGTCACAGAGAGGGGAAAACTGGGGCTGATCACTGTTGTGCAGTGACAGAGAAATTTACAGAGGTGCTATGACTTGTCTGTTGCCACACAGGGAATAGAATTGGGGTTGTTCGGGCTGTGGTATCACAGAGAGTTTTAAATTGGTTCTGTCATGATTGTGATGTCCCAGAGAGGGGAATAATGCGTCTGTCACCACTGTGGTGTCACAGACAGGCGTAATTTAGAGTTGTCACTGCAGTAATGTCACAGAGACCTTGAACTGGGTCCCTCATTGGTGTGATGTCACACACAGAGAGGAGAATACTGAGGCTGCCGCTGCTCTGGTGTCACAGAGAGGAGTAGTTTTGGCCTGTCACTGCTGTGATGTCAGAGAGAGGGGAAAGCGGGTCTGTCACTGCTGCGGTGTTCCAAAGGGGATGAATTTGAGGCTGTCCTAAGTGTGATGTCACAGAGAGGGGAAAATTGAGGCAGCCACTACTGTGGTGTCACAGAGAGGCGTAAATTAGAGTTGTCAGTGCTGTGATGTCACAGGGAGGCGAAAATTGGGCCTCTCTCAGATGTGATGTCACAGAGAGAGGCGTAATGGATCTGTGAGTGCTGTGGTGTCACCGAGAGGCATAAATTAGAGTTGTCAGTGCAGTGATGTCACGGAGAGGAGAAACTGGGTCCCTCATTGGTGTGATGTCACAGATAGAGGAAACCTGAGTCTGCCACTGCAGTGATGTCACGGAGAGGGGAAAACTGGGGCTATCCCAGCTGTGGAGTCTCAGAGAAATTATCACAGGTGCTATGACTTGTCTGTTGCCACAAAGGAGATGGAATTGGGGTTGTCATGGCTATGATATCACAGAGAGGTTTTAATCGGTTCTGTCTCTTCTGTGATGTCACAGAGAGGGGAATTACGGGTCTGTCACTGCTGTGGTGTTCCTTTGGGGCTGAAATTAAGGCTGCCGTGGCTGTGATGTCACAGATAGAGGAAACCTGAGTCTGTCCCTGCTGTGGTGTCACAGAGAGGGGAAAACTGGGGCTGATCACTGTTGTGCAGTGAAAGTTACACAGGTGCTATGACTTGTCTGTTGCCACACAGGGAATGGAATTGGGGTTGTTAGGGCTGTGGTATCACAGGGAGATTTAAATTGGTTCTGTCATGACTGTGATGTCCCAGAGAGGGGAATGATGCGTCTGTCACCACTGTGGTGTCGCAGAGAGGTGTAAACTGGACTTGTCATTGCAGTGATCTCACCGAGAGGAGAAAACTGAGGCTTTCACTGCTGTGGCTTATCAGAGGGGATGAATTCTGACTTGTCTTTGATATCATGTCACAGAGAGGAGAAAACTGGCACTATCACCGCTGTAAATGTTACAGATAAGTGTAAGTTGGGCTTGTTCAATCTGTGGGGTGACAGAAAGGGTGAAATTTGGCCTGTCAGTGCTGTGATGTCATAATGGGTGGAAAGTGCATCTTTGACTGCTGTGCTGTCACAGGCAGGCGTAAATTGGGGTTCCCACAGTTGTGATGTCACAGAGAGGGGAAAACTGGGGCTATCACAGCTGTGGAGTCTCAGAGAAAGTAACACAGGTGTTATGACTTGTCTGTTGCCACAAAGGAGATGGAATTGGGGTTGTCATGCCTATGGTATGTCAGAGAGGTTTTAATTGGTTCTGTCTGTTCTGGGATGTCACAGAGCGGGGAATAATGGGTCTGTCAGTGCTGTGGTGTTCCATCAGAGCTGAAATTAAGGCTGCCATGGCTGTGATGTCACGACAGAGGAAACCTGAGTCTGTCCCTGCTGTGGTGTCACAGAGAGGGGAAAACTGGGGCTGATCACTGTTGTGCAGTGACAGAGAAATTTACAGAGGTGCTATGACTTGTCTGTTGCCACACAGGGAATGGAATTGGGGTTGTTCGGGCTGTGGTATCACAGAGAGTTTTAAATTGGTTCTGTCATGATTGTGATGTCCCAGAGAGGGGAATAATGCGTCTGTCAGCACTGTGGTGTCACAGACAGGCGTAATTTAGAGTTGTCACTGCAGTAATGTCACAGAGACCTTGAACTGGGTCCCTCATTGGTGTGATGTCACACACAGAGAGGAGAATACTTTGGCTGCCGCTGCTCTGGTGTCACAGTGAGGAGTAGTTTTGGCCTGTCACTGCTGTGATGTCAGAGAGAGGGGAAAGCGGGTCTGTCACTGCTGCGGTGTTCCAAAGGGGATGAATTTGAGGCTGTCCTAAGTGTGATGTCACAGAGAGGGGAAAATTGAGGCAGCCACTACTGTGGTGTCACAGAGAGGCGTAAATTAGAGTTGTCAGTGCTGTGATGTCACAGGGAGGCGAAAATTGGGCCTCTCTCAGATGTGATGTCACAGAGAGAGGCGTAATGGATCTGTGAGTGCTGTGGTGTCACCGAGAGGCATAAATTAGAGTTGTCAGTGCAGTGATGTCACGGAGAGGAGAAACTGGGTCCCTCATTGGTGTGATGTCACAGATAGAGGAAACCTGAGTCTGCCACTGCAGTGATGTCACGGAGAGGGAAAACTGGGGCTATCACAGCTGTGGAGTCTCAGAGAAATTATCACAGGTGCTATGACTTGTCTGTTGCCACAAAGGAGATGGAATTGGGGTTGTCATGGCTATGATATCACAGAGAGGTTTTAATCGGTTCTGTCTCTTCTGTGATGTCACGGAGAGGGGAATTACGGGTCTGTCACTGCTGTGGTGTTCCTTTGGGGCTGAAATTAAGGCTGCCGTGGCTGTGATGTCACAGATAGAGGAAACCTGAGTCTGTCCCTGCTGTGGTGTCACAGAGAGGGGAAAACTGGGGCTGATCACTGTTGTGCAGTGAAAGTTACACAGGTGCTATGACTTGTCTGTTGCCACACAGGGAATGGAATTGGGGTTGTTAGGGCTGTGGTATCACAGGGAGATTTAAATTGGTTCTGTCATGACTGTGATGTCCCAGAGAGGGGAATGATGCGTCTGTCACCACTGTGGTGTCGCAGAGAGGTGTAAACTGGACTTGTCATTGCAGTGATCTCACCGAGAGGAGAAAACTGAGGCTTTCACTGCTGTGGCTTATCAGAGGGGATGAATTCTGACTTGTCTTTGATATCATGTCACAGAGAGGAGAAAACTGGCACTATCACCGCTGTAAATGTTACAGATAAGTGTAAGTTGGGCTTGTTCAATCTGTGGGGTGACAGAAAGGGTGAAATTTGGCCTGTCAGTGCTGTGATGTCATAATGGGTGGAAAGTGCATCTTTGACTGCTGTGCTGTCACAGGCAGGCGTAAATTGGGGTTCCCACAGTTGTGATGTCACAGAGAGGGGAAAACTGGGGCTATCACAGCTGTGGAGTCTCAGAGAAAGTAACACAGGTGTTATGACTTGTCTGTTGCCACAAAGGAGATGGAATTGGGGTTGTCATGCCTATGGTATGTCAGAGAGGTTTTAATTGGTTCTGTCTGTTCTGGGATGTCACAGAGCGGGGAATAATGGGTCTGTCAGTGCTGTGGTGTTCCATCAGAGCTGAAATTAAGGCTGCCATGGCTGTGATGTCACGACAGAGGAAACCTGAGTCTGTCCCTGCTGTGGTGTCACAGAGAGGGGAAAACTGGGGCTGATCACTGTTGTGCAGTGACAGAGAAATTTACAGAGGTGCTATGACTTGTCTGTTGCCACACAGGGAATGGAATTGGGGTTGTTCGGGCTGTGGTATCACAGAGAGTTTTAAATTGGTTCTGTCATGATTGTGATGTCCCAGAGAGGGGAATAATGCGTCTGTCACCACTGTGGTGTCACAGACAGGCGTAATTTAGAGTTGTCACTGCAGTAATGTCACAGAGACCTTGAACTGGGTCCCTCATTGGTGTGATGTCACACACAGAGAGGAGAATACTTTGGCTGCCGCTGCTCTGGTGTCACAGTGAGGAGTAGTTTTGGCCTGTCACTGCTGTGATGTCAGAGAGAAGGGAAAGCGGGTCTGTCACTGCTGCGGTGTTCCAAAGGGGATGAATTTGAGGCTGTCCTAAGTGTGATGTCACAGAGAGGGGAAAATTGAGGCAGCCACTACTGTGGTGTCACAGAGAGGCGTAAATTAGAGTTGTCAGTGCTGTGATGTCACAGGGAGGCGAAAATTGGGCCTCTCTCAGATGTGATGTCACAGAGAGAGGCGTAATGGATCTGTGAGTGCTGTGGTGTCACCGAGAGGCATAAATTAGAGTTGTCAGTGCAGTGATGTCACGGAGAGGAGAAACTGGGTCCCTCATTGGTGTGATGTCACAGATAGAGGAAACCTGAGTCTGCCACTGCAGTGTTTTCACGAAGAGGGGAAAACTGGGGCTATCACAGTTGTGGAGTCTCAGAGAAATTATCACAGGTGCTACGACTTGTCTGTTGCCACAAAGGAGATGGAATTGGGGTTGTCATGCCTATGATATCACAGAGAGGTTTTAATTGGTTCTGTCTCTTCTGTGATGTCACGGAGAGGGGAATTATGGGTCTGTCACTGCTGTGGTGTTCCTTTGGGGCTGAAATTAAGGCTGCCGTGGCTGTGATGTCACAGATAGAGGCAACCTGAGTCTGTCCCTGCTGTGGTGTCACAGAGAGGGGAAAACTGGGGCTGATCACTGTTGTGCAGTGAAAGTTACACAGGTGCTATGACTTGTCTGTTGCCACACAGGGAATGGAATTGGGGTTGTTCATGCTGTGGTATCACAGGGAGATTTAAATTGGTTCTGTCATGACTGTGATGTCCCAGAGAGGGGAATAATGCGTCTGTCACCACTGTGGTGTCGCAGAGAGGTGTAAACTGGACTTGTCATTGCAGTGATCTCACCGAGAGGAGAAAACTGAGGCTTTCACTGCTGTGGCTTATCAGAGGGGATGAATTCTGACTTGTCTTTGATATCATGTCACAGAGAGGAGAAAACTGGCACTATCACCGCTGTAAATGTTACAGATAAGTGTAAGTTGGGCTTGTTCAATCTGTGGGGTGACAGAAAGGGTGAAATTTGGCCTCTCAGTGCAGTGATGTCATAATGGGTGGAAAGTGCATCTTTGACTGCTGTGCTGTCACAGGCAGGCGTAAATTGGGGTTCCCACAGTTGTGATGTCACAGAGAGGGGAAAACTGGGGCTATCACAGCTGTGGAGTCTCAGAGAAAGTAACACAGGTGTTATGACTTGTCTGTTGCCACAAAGGAGATGGAATTGGGGTTGTCATGCCTATGGTATGTCAGAGAGGTTTTAATTGGTTCTGTCTGTTCTGGGATGTCACAGAGCGGGGAATAATGGGTCTGTCAGTGCTGTGGTGTTCCATCAGAGCTGAAATTAAGGCTGCCATGGCTGTGATGTCACGATAGAGGAAACCTGAGTCTGTCCCTGCTGTGGTGTCACAGAGAGGGGAAAACTGGGGCTGATCACTGTTGTGCAGTGACAGAGAAATTTACAGAGGTGCTATGACTTGTCTGTTGCCACACAGGGAATAGAATTGGGGTTGTTCGGGCTGTGGTATCACAGAGAGTTTTAAATTGGTTCTGTCATGATTGTGATGTCCCAGAGAGGGGAATAATGCGTCTGTCACCACTGTGGTGTCACAGACAGGCGTAATTTAGAGTTGTCACTGCAGTAATGTCACAGAGACCTTGAACTGGGTCCCTCATTGGTGTGATGTCACACACAGAGAGGAGAATACTGAGGCTGCCGCTGCTCTGGTGTCACAGAGAGGAGTAGTTTTGGCCTGTCACTGCTGTGATGTCAGAGAGAGGGGAAAGCGGGTCTGTCACTGCTGCGGTGTTCCAAAGGGGATGAATTTGAGGCTGTCCTAAGTGTGATGTCACAGAGAGGGGAAAATTGAGGCAGCCACTACTGTGGTGTCACAGAGAGGCGTAAATTAGAGTTGTCAGTGCTGTGATGTCAGAGGGAGGCGAAAATTGGGCCTCTCTCAGATGTGATGTCACAGAGAGAGGCGTAATGGATCTGTGAGTGCTGTGGTGTCACCGAGAGGCATAAATTAGAGTTGTCAGTGCAGTGATGTCACGGAGAGGAGAAACTGGGTCCCTCATTGGTGTGATGTCACAGATAGAGGAAACCTGAGTCTGCCACTGCAGTGATGTCACGGAGAGGGGAAAACTGGGGCTATCCCAGCTGTGGAGTCTCAGAGAAATTATCACAGGTGCTATGACTTGTCTGTTGCCACAAAGGAGATGGAATTGGGGTTGTCATGGCTATGATATCACAGAGAGGTTTTAATCGGTTCTGTCTCTTCTGTGATGTCACAGAGAGGGGAATTACGGGTCTGTCACTGCTGTGGTGTTCCTTTGGGGCTGAAATTAAGGCTGCCGTGGCTGTGATGTCACAGATAGAGGAAACCTGAGTCTGTCCCTGCTGTGGTGTCACAGAGAGGGGAAAACTGGGGCTGATCACTGTTGTGCAGTGAAAGTTACACAGGTGCTATGACTTGTCTGTTGCCACACAGGGAATGGAATTGGGGTTGTTAGGGCTGTGGTATCACAGGGAGATTTAAATTGGTTCTGTCATGACTGTGATGTCCCAGAGAGGGGAATGATGCGTCTGTCACCACTGTGGTGTCGCAGAGAGGTGTAAACTGGACTTGTCATTGCAGTGATCTCACCGAGAGGAGAAAACTGAGGCTTTCACTGCTGTGGCTTATCAGAGGGGATGAATTCTGACTTGTCTTTGATATCATGTCACAGAGAGGAGAAAACTGGCACTATCACCGCTGTAAATGTTACAGATAAGTGTAAGTTGGGCTTGTTCAATCTGTGGGGTGACAGAAAGGGTGAAATTTGGCCTGTCAGTGCTGTGATGTCATAATGGGTGGAAAGTGCATCTTTGACTGCTGTGCTGTCACAGGCAGGCGTAAATTGGGGTTCCCACAGTTGTGATGTCACAGAGAGGGGAAAACTGGGGCTATCACAGCTGTGGAGTCTCAGAGAAAGTAACACAGGTGTTATGACTTGTCTGTTGCCACAAAGGAGATGGAATTGGGGTTGTCATGCCTATGGTATGTCAGAGAGGTTTTAATTGGTTCTGTCTGTTCTGGGATGTCACAGAGCGGGGAATAATGGGTCTGTCAGTGCTGTGGTGTTCCATCAGAGCTGAAATTAAGGCTGCCATGGCTGTGATGTCACGACAGAGGAAACCTGAGTCTGTCCCTGCTGTGGTGTCACAGAGAGGGGAAAACTGGGGCTGATCACTGTTGTGCAGTGACAGAGAAATTTACAGAGGTGCTATGACTTGTCTGTTGCCACACAGGGAATGGAATTGGGGTTGTTCGGGCTGTGGTATCACAGAGAGTTTTAAATTGGTTCTGTCATGATTGTGATGTCCCAGAGAGGGGAATAATGCGTCTGTCAGCACTGTGGTGTCACAGACAGGCGTAATTTAGAGTTGTCACTGCAGTAATGTCACAGAGACCTTGAACTGGGTCCCTCATTGGTGTGATGTCACACACAGAGAGGAGAATACTTTGGCTGCCGCTGCTCTGGTGTCACAGTGAGGAGTAGTTTTGGCCTGTCACTGCTGTGATGTCAGAGAGAGGGGAAAGCGGGTCTGTCACTGCTGCGGTGTTCCAAAGGGGATGAATTTGAGGCTGTCCTAAGTGTGATGTCACAGAGAGGGGAAAATTGAGGCAGCCACTACTGTGGTGTCACAGAGAGGCGTAAATTAGAGTTGTCAGTGCTGTGATGTCACAGGGAGGCGAAAATTGGGCCTCTCTCAGATGTGATGTCACAGAGAGAGGCGTAATGGATCTGTGAGTGCTGTGGTGTCACCGAGAGGCATAAATTAGAGTTGTCAGTGCAGTGATGTCACGGAGAGGAGAAACTGGGTCCCTCATTGGTGTGATGTCACAGATAGAGGAAACCTGAGTCTGCCACTGCAGTGATGTCACGGAGAGGGAAAACTGGGGCTATCACAGCTGTGGAGTCTCAGAGAAATTATCACAGGTGCTATGACTTGTCTGTTGCCACAAAGGAGATGGAATTGGGGTTGTCATGGCTATGATATCACAGAGAGGTTTTAATCGGTTCTGTCTCTTCTGTGATGTCACGGAGAGGGGAATTACGGGTCTGTCACTGCTGTGGTGTTCCTTTGGGGCTGAAATTAAGGCTGCCGTGGCTGTGATGTCACAGATAGAGGAAACCTGAGTCTGTCCCTGCTGTGGTGTCACAGAGAGGGGAAAACTGGGGCTGATCACTGTTGTGCAGTGAAAGTTACACAGGTGCTATGACTTGTCTGTTGCCACACAGGGAATGGAATTGGGGTTGTTAGGGCTGTGGTATCACAGGGAGATTTAAATTGGTTCTGTCATGACTGTGATGTCCCAGAGAGGGGAATGATGCGTCTGTCACCACTGTGGTGTCGCAGAGAGGTGTAAACTGGACTTGTCATTGCAGTGATCTCACCGAGAGGAGAAAACTGAGGCTTTCACTGCTGTGGCTTATCAGAGGGGATGAATTCTGACTTGTCTTTGATATCATGTCACAGAGAGGAGAAAACTGGCACTATCACCGCTGTAAATGTTACAGATAAGTGTAAGTTGGGCTTGTTCAATCTGTGGGGTGACAGAAAGGGTGAAATTTGGCCTGTCAGTGCTGTGATGTCATAATGGGTGGAAAGTGCATCTTTGACTGCTGTGCTGTCACAGGCAGGCGTAAATTGGGGTTCCCACAGTTGTGATGTCACAGAGAGGGGAAAACTGGGGCTATCACAGCTGTGGAGTCTCAGAGAAAGTAACACAGGTGTTATGACTTGTCTGTTGCCACAAAGGAGATGGAATTGGGGTTGTCATGCCTATGGTATGTCAGAGAGGTTTTAATTGGTTCTGTCTGTTCTGGGATGTCACAGAGCGGGGAATAATGGGTCTGTCAGTGCTGTGGTGTTCCATCAGAGCTGAAATTAAGGCTGCCATGGCTGTGATGTCACGACAGAGGAAACCTGAGTCTGTCCCTGCTGTGGTGTCACAGAGAGGGGAAAACTGGGGCTGATCACTGTTGTGCAGTGAAAGTTACACAGGTGCTATGACTTGTGTGTTGCCACACAGGGAATGGAATTGGGGTTGTTAGGGCTGTGGTATCACAGAGAGTTTTAAATTGGTTCTGTCATGATTGTGATGTCCCAGAGAGGGGAATAATGCGTCTGTCACCACTGTGGTGTCACAGACAGGTGTAATTTAGAGTTGTCACTGCAGTAATGTCACAGAGACCTTGAACTGGGTCCCTCATTGGTGTGATGTCACACACAGAGAGGAGAATACTGAGGCTGCCGCTGCTCTGGTGTCACAGAGAGGAGTAGTTTTGGCCTGTCACTGCTGTGATGTCAGAGAGAGGGGAAAGCGGGTCTGTCACTGCTGCGGTGTTCCAAAGGGGATGAATTTGAGGCTGTCCTAAGTGTGATGTCACAGAGAGGGGAAAATTGAGGCAGCCACTACTGTGGTGTCACAGAGAGGCGTAAATTAGAGTTGTCAGTGCTGTGATGTCACAGGGAGGCGAAAATTGGGCCTCTCTCAGATGTGATGTCACAGAGAGAGGCGTAATGGATCTGTGAGTGCTGTGGTGTCACCGAGAGGCATAAATTAGAGTTGTCAGTGCAGTGATGTCACGGAGAGGAGAAACTGGGTCCCTCATTGGTGTGATGTCAGAGATAGAGGAAACCTGAGTCTGCCACTGCAGTGATGTCACGGAGAGGGGAAAACTGGGGCTATCACAGCTGTGGAGTCTCAGAGAAATTATCACAGGTGCTATGACTTGTCTGTTGCCACAGAGGAGATGGAATTGGGGTTGTCATGGCTATGATATCACAGAGAGGTTTTAATTGGTTCTTTCTCTTCTGTGATGTCACGGAGAGGGGAATTATGGGTCTGTCACTGCTGTGGTGTTCCTTTGGGGCTGAAATTCAGGCTGCCGTGGCTGTGATGTCACAGATAGAGGAAACCTGAGTCTGTCCCTGCTGTGGTGTCACAGAGAGGGGAAAACTGGGGCTGATCACTGTTGTGCAGTGAAAGTTACACAGGTGCTATGACTTGTCTGTTGCCACACAGGGAATGGAATTGGGGTTGTTCGGGCTGTGGTATCACAGAGAGATTTAAATTGGTTCTGTCATGACTGTGATGTCCCAGAGAGGGGAATAATGCGTCTGTCACCACTGTGGTGTCGCAGAGAGGTGTAAACTGGACTTGTCATTGCAGTGATCTCACCGAGAGGAGAAAACTGAGGCTTTCACTGCTGTGGCTTATCAGAGGGGATGAATTCTGACTTGTCTTTGATATCATGTCACAGAGAGGAGAAAACTGGCACTATCACCGCTGTAAATGTTACAGATAGGTGTAAGTTGGGCTTGTTCAATCTGTGGGGTGACAGAAAGGGTGAAATTTGGCCTGTCAGTGCTGTGATGTCATAATGGGTGGAAAGTGCATCTTTGACTGCTGTGCTGTCACAGGCAGGCGTAAATTGGGGTTCCCACAGTTGTGATGTCACAGAGAGGGGAAAACTGGGGCTATCACAGCTGTGGAGTCTCAGAGAAAGTAACACAGGTGTTATGACTTGTCTGTTGCCACAAAGGAGATGGAATTGGGGTTGTCATGCCTATGGTATGTCAGAGAGGTTTTAATTGGTTCTGTCTGTTCTGTGATGTCACAGAGCAGGGAATAATGGGTCTGTCAGTGCTGTGGTGTTCCATCAGAGCTGAAATTAAGGCTGCCATGGCTGTGATGTCACGACAGAGGAAACCTGAGTCTGTCCCTGCTGTGGTGTCACAGAGAGGGGAAAACTGGGGCTGATCACTGTTGTGCAGTGACAGAGAAATTTACACAGGTGCTATGACTTGTCTGTTGCCACACAGGGAATGGAATTGGGGTTGTTCGGGCTGTGGTATCACAGAGAGTTTTAAATTGGTTCTGTCATGATTGTGATGTCCCAGAGAGGGGAATAATGCGTCTGTCACCACTGTGGTGTCACAGACAGGCGTAATTTAGAGTTGTCACTGCAGTAATGTCACAGAGACCTTTAACTGGGTCCCTCATTGGTGTGATGTCACACACAGAGAGGAGAATACTTTGGCTGCCGCTGCTCTGGTGTCACAGTGAGGAGTAGTTTTGGCCTGTCACTGCTGTGATGTCAGAGAGAGGGGAAAGCGGGTCTGTCACTGCTGCGGTGTTCCAAAGGGGATGAATTTGAGGCTGTCCTAAGTGTGATGTCACAGAGAGGGGAAAATTGAGGCAGCCACTACTGTGGTGTCACAGAGAGGCGTAAATTAGAGTTGTCAGTGCTGTGATGTCACAGGGAGGCGAAAATTGGGCCTCTCTCAGATGTGATGTCACAGAGAGAGGCGTAATGGATCTGTGAGTGCTGTGGTGTCACCGAGAGGCATAAATTAGAGTTGTCAGTGCAGTGATGTCACGGAGAGGAGAAACTGGGTCCCTCATTGGTGTGATGTCACAGATAGAGGAAACCTGAGTCTGCCACTGCAGTGATGTCACGGAGAGGGGAAAACTGGGGCTATCACAGCTGTGGAGTCTCAGAGAAATTATCACAGGTGCTATGACTTGTCTGTTGCCACAAAGGAGATGGAATTGGGGTTGTCATGGCTATGATATCACAGAGAGGTTTTAATCGGTTCTGTCTCTTCTGTGATGTCACAGAGAGGGGAATTACGGGTCTGTCACTGCTGTGGTGTTCCTTTGGGGCTGAAATTAAGGCTGCCGTGGCTGTGATGTCACAGATAGAGGAAACCTGAGTCTGTCCCTGCTGTGGTGTCACAGAGAGGGGAAAACTGGGGCTGATCACTGTTGTGCAGTGAAAGTTACACAGGTGCTATGACTTGTCTGTTGCCACACAGGGAATGGAATTGGGGTTGTTAGGGCTGTGGTATCACAGGGAGATTTAAATTGGTTCTGTCATGACTGTGATGTCCCAGAGAGGGGAATAATGCGTCTGTCACCACTGTGGTGTCGCAGAGAGGTGTAAACTGGACTTGTCATTGCAGTGATCTCACCGAGAGGAGAAAACTGAGGCTTTCACTGCTGTGGCTTATCAGAGGGGATGAATTCTGACTTGTCTTTGATATCATGTCACAGAGAGGAGAAAACTGGCACTATCACCGCTGTAAATGTTACAGATAAGTGTAAGTTGGGCTTGTTCAATCTGTGGGGTGACAGAAAGGGTGAAATTTGGCCTCTCAGTGCAGTGATGTCATAATGGGTGGAAAGTGCATCTTTGACTGCTGTGCTGTCACAGGCAGGCGTAAATTGGGGTTCCCACAGTTGTGATGTCACAGAGAGGGGAAAACTGGGGCTATCACAGCTGTGGAGTCTCAGAGAAAGTAACACAGGTGTTATGACTTGTCTGTTGCCACAAAGGAGATGGAATTGGGGTTGTCATGCCTATGGTATGTCAGAGAGGTTTTAATTGGTTCTGTCTGTTCTGGGATGTCACAGAGCGGGGAATAATGGGTCTGTCAGTGCTGTGGTGTTCCATCAGAGCTGAAATTAAGGCTGCCATGGCTGTGATGTCACGATAGAGGAAACCTGAGTCTGTCCCTGCTGTGGTGTCACAGAGAGGGGAAAACTGGGGCTGATCACTGTTGTGCAGTGAAAGTTACACAGGTGCTATGACTTGTGTGTTGCCACACAGGGAATGGAATTGGGGTTGTTCGGGCTGTGGTATCACAGAGAGTTTTAAATTGGTTCTGTCATGATTGTGATGTCCCAGAGAGGGGAATAATGCGTCTGTCACCACTGTGGTGTCACAGACAGGCGTAATTTAGAGTTGTCACTGCAGTAATGTCACAGAGACCTTGAACTGGGTCCCTCATTGGTGTGATGTCACACACAGAGAGGAGAATACTGAGGCTGCCGCTGCTCTGGTGTCACAGAGAGGAGTAGTTTTGGCCTGTCACTGCTGTGATGTCAGAGAGAGGGGAAAGCGGGTCTGTCACTGCTGCGGTGTTCCAAAGGGGATGAATTTGAGGCTGTCCTAAGTGTGATGTCACAGAGAGGGGAAAATTGAGGCAGCCACTACTGTGGTGTCACAGAGAGGCGTAAATTAGAGTTGTCAGTGCTGTGATGTCACAGGGAGGCGAAAATTGGGCCTCTCTCAGATGTGATGTCACAGAGAGAGGCGTAATGGATCTGTGAGTGCTGTGGTGTCACCGAGAGGCATAAATTAGAGTTGTCAGTGCAGTGATGTCACGGAGAGGAATAACTGGGTCCCTCATTGGTGTGATGTCACAGATAGAGGAAACCTGAGTCTGCCACTGCAGTGATGTCACGGAGAGGGGAAAACTGGGGCTATCCCAGCTGTGGAGTCTCAGAGAAATTATCACAGGTGCTATGACTTGTCTGTTGCCACAAAGGAGATGGAATTGGGGTTGTCATGGCTATGATATCACAGAGAGGTTTTAATCGGTTCTGTCTCTTCTGTGATGTCACGGAGAGGGGAATTATGGGTCTGTCACTGCTGTGGTGTTCCTTTGGGTCTGAAATTAAGGCTGCCGTGGCTGTGATGTCACAGATAGAGGAAACCTGAGTCTGTCCCTGCTGTGGTGTCACAGAGAGGGGAAAACTGGGGCTGATCACTGTTGTGCAGTGAAAGTTACACAGGTGCTATGACTTGTCTGTTGCCACACAGGGAATGGAATTGGGGTTGTTAGGGCTGTGGTATCACAGAGAGATTTAAATTGGTTCTGTCATGACTGTGATGTCCCAGAGAGGGGAATAATGCGTCTGTCACCACTGTGGTGTCGCAGAGAGGTGTAAACTGGACTTGTCATTGCAGTGATCTCACCGAGAGGAGAAAACTGAGGCTTTCACTGCTGTGGCTTATCAGAGGGGATGAATTCTGACTTGTCTTTGATATCATGTCACAGAGAGGAGAAAACTGGCACTATCACCGCTGTAAATGTTACAGATAAGTGTAAGTTGGGCTTGTTCAATCTGTGGGGTGACAGAAAGGGTGAAATTTGGCCTGTCAGTGCTGTGATGTCATAATGGGTGGAAAGTGCATCTTTGACTGCTGTGCTGTCACAGGCAGGCGTAAATTGGGGTTCCCACAGTTGTGATGTCACAGAGAGGGGAAAATTGGGGCTATCACAGCTGTGGAGTCTCAGAGAAAGTAACTCAGGTGTTATGACTTGTCTGTTGCCACAAAGGAGATGGAATTGGGGTTGTCATGCCTATGGTATGTCAGAGAGGTTTTAATTGGTTCTGTCTGTTCTGGGATGTCACAGAGCGGGGAATAATGGGTCTGTCAGTGCTGTGGTGTTCCATCAGAGCTGAAATTAAGGCTGCCATGGCTGTGATGTCACGATAGAGGAAACCTGAGTCTGTCCCTGCTGTGGTGTCACAGAGAGGGGAAAACTGGGGCTGATCACTGTGGTGCAGTGACAGAGAAATTTACAGAGGTGCTATGACTTGTCTGTTGCCACACAGGGAATGGAATTGGGGTTGTTCGGGCTGTGGTATCACAGAGAGTTTTAAATTGGTTCTGTCATGATTGTGATGTCCCAGAGAGGGGAATAATGCGTCTGTCACCACTGTGGTGTCACAGACAGGCGTAATTTAGAGTTGTCACTGCAGTAATGTCACAGAGACCTTGAACTGGGTCCCTCATTGGTGTGATGTCACACACAGAGAGGAGAATACTGAGGCTGCCGCTGCTCTGGTGTCGCAGAGAGGAGTAGTTTTGGCCTGTCACTGCTGTGATGTCAGAGAGAGGGGAAAGCGGGTCTGTCACTGCTGCGGTGTTCCAAAGGGGATGAATTTGAGGCTGTCCTAAGTGTGATGTCACAGAGAGGGGAAAATTGAGGCAGCCACTACTGTGGTGTCACAGAGAGGCGTAAATTAGAGTTGTCAGTGCTGTGATGTCACAGGGAGGCGAAAATTGGGCCTCTCTCAGATGTGATGTCACAGAGAGAGGCGTAATGGATCTGTGAGTGCTGTGGTGTCACCGAGAGGCATAAATTAGAGTTGTCAGTGCAGTGATGTCACGGAGAGGAATAACTGGGTCCCTCATTGGTGTGATGTCACAGATAGAGGAAACCTGAGTCTGCCACTGCAGTGATGTCACGGAGAGGGGAAAACTGGGGCTATCCCAGCTGTGGAGTCTCAGAGAAATTATCACAGGTGCTATGACTTGTCTGTTGCCACAAAGGAGATGGAATTGGGGTTGTCATGGCTATGATATCACAGAGAGGTTTTAATCGGTTCTGTCTCTTCTGTGATGTCACGGAGAGGGGAATTATGGGTCTGTCACTGCTGTGGTGTTCCTTTGGGTCTGAAATTAAGGCTGCCGTGGCTGTGATGTCACAGATAGAGGAAACCTGAGTCTGTCCCTGCTGTGGTGTCACAGAGAGGGGAAAACTGGGGCTGATCACTGTTGTGCAGTGAAAGTTACACAGGTGCTATGACTTGTCTGTTGCCACACAGGGAATGGAATTGGGGTTGTTAGGGCTGTGGTATCACAGAGAGATTTAAATTGGTTCTGTCATGACTGTGATGTCCCAGAGAGGGGAATAATGCGTCTGTCACCACTGTGGTGTCGCAGAGAGGTGTAAACTGGACTTGTCATTGCAGTGATCTCACCGAGAGGAGAAAACTGAGGCTTTCACTGCTGTGGCTTATCAGAGGGGATGAATTCTGACTTGTCTTTGATATCATGTCACAGAGAGGAGAAAACTGGCACTATCACCGCTGTAAATGTTACAGATAAGTGTAAGTTGGGCTTGTTCAATCTGTGGGGTGACAGAAAGGGTGAAATTTGGCCTGTCAGTGCTGTGATGTCATAATGGGTGGAAAGTGCATCTTTGACTGCTGTGCTGTCACAGGCAGGCGTAAATTGGGGTTCCCACAGTTGTGATGTCACAGAGAGGGGAAAATTGGGGCTATCACAGCTGTGGAGTCTCAGAGAAAGTAACACAGGTGTTATGACTTGTCTGTTGCCACAAAGGAGATGGAATTGGGGTTGTCATGCCTATGGTATGTCAGAGAGGTTTTAATTGGTTCTGTCTGTTCTGGGATGTCACAGAGCGGGGAATAATGGGTCTGTCAGTGCTGTGGTGTTCCATCAGAGCTGAAATTAAGGCTGCCATGGCTGTGATGTCACGATAGAGGAAACCTGAGTCTGTCCCTGCTGTGGTGTCACAGAGAGGGGAAAACTGGGGCTGATCACTGTTGTGCAGTGACAGAGAAATTTACAGAGGTGCTATGACTTGTCTGTTGCCACACAGGGAATGGAATTGGGGTTGTTCGGGCTGTGGTATCACAGAGAGTTTTAAATTGGTTCTGTCATGATTGTGATGTCCCAGAGAGGGGAATAATGCGTCTGTCACCACTGTGGTGTCACAGACAGGCGTAATTTAGAGTTGTCACTGCAGTAATGTCACAGAGACCTTGAACTGGGTCCCTCATTGGTGTGATGTCACACACAGAGAGGAGAATACTGAGGCTGCCGCTGCTCTGGTGTCACAGAGAGGAGTAGTTTTGGCCTGTCACTGCTGTGATGTCAGAGAGAGGGGAAAGCGGGTCTGTCACTGCTGCGGTGTTCCAAAGGGGATGAATTTGAGGCTGTCCTAAGTGTGATGTCACAGAGAGGGGAAAATTGAGGCAGCCACTACTGTGGTGTCACAGAGAGGCGTAAATTAGAGTTGTCAGTGCTGTGATGTCACAGGGAGGCGAAAATTGGGCCTCTCTCAGATGTGATGTCACAGAGAGAGGCGTAATGGATCTGTGAGTGCTGTGGTGTCACCGAGAGGCATAAATTAGAGTTGTCTGTGCATTGATGTCACGGAGAGGAGAAACTGGGTCCCTCATTGGTGTGATGTCACAGATAGAGGAAACCTGAGTCTGCCACTGCAGTGATGTCGCGGAGAGGGGAAAACTGGGGCTATCCCAGCTGTGGAGTCTCAGAGAAATTATCACAGGTGCTATGACTTGTCTGTTGCCACAAAGGAGATGGAATTGGGGTTGTCATGGCTATGATATCACAGAGAGGTTTTAATCGGTTCTGTCTCTTCTGTGATGTCACGGAGAGGGGAATTATGGGTCTGTCACTGCTGTGGTGTTCCTTTGGGGCTGAAATTAAGGCTGCCGTGGCTGTGATGTCACAGATAGAGGAAACCTGAGTCTGTCCCTGCTGTGGTGTCACAGAGAGGGGAAAACTGGGGCTGATCACTGTTGTGCAGTGAAAGTTACACAGGTGCTATGACTTGTCTGTTGCCACACAGGGAATGGAATTGGGGTTGTTAGGGCTGTGGTATCACAGAGAGATTTAAATTGGTTCTGTCATGACTGTGATGTCCCAGAGAGGGGAATAATGCGTCTGTCACCACTGTGGTGTCGCAGAGAGGTGTAAACTGGACTTGTCATTGCAGTGATCTCACCGAGAGGAGAAAACTGAGGCTTTCACTGCTGTGGCTTATCAGAGGGGATGAATTCTGACTTGTCTTTGATATCATGTCACAGAGAGGAGAAAACTGGCACTATCACCGCTGTAAATGTTACAGATAAGTGTAAGTTGGGCTTGTTCAATCTGTGGGGTGACAGAAAGGGTGAAATTTGGCCTGTCAGTGCTGTGATGTCATAATGGGTGGAAAGTGCATCTTTGACTGCTGTGCTGTCACAGGCAGGCGTAAATTGGGGTTCCCACAGTTGTGATGTCACAGAGAGGGGAAAATTGGGGCTATCACAGCTGTGGAGTCTCAGAGAAAGTAACACAGGTGTTATGACTTGTCTGTTGCCACAAAGGAGATGGAATTGGGGTTGTCATGCCTATGGTATGTCAGAGAGGTTTTAATTGGTTCTGTCTGTTCTGGGATGTCACAGAGCGGGGAATAATGGGTCTGTCAGTGCTGTGGTGTTCCATCAGAGCTGAAATTAAGGCTGCCATGGCTGTGATGTCACGATAGAGGAAACCTGAGTCTGTCCCTGCTGTGGTGTCACAGAGAGGGGAAAACTGGGGCTGATCACTGTTGTGCAGTGACAGAGAAATTTACAGAGGTGCTATGACTTGTCTGTTGCCACACAGGGAATGGAATTGGGGTTGTTCGGGCTGTGGTATCACAGAGAGTTTTAAATTGGTTCTGTCATGATTGTGATGTCCCAGAGAGGGGAATAATGCGTCTGTCAGCACTGTGGTGTCACAGACAGGCGTAATTTAGAGTTGTCACTGCAGTAATGTCACAGAGACCTTGAACTGGGTCCCTCATTGGTGTGATGTCACACACAGAGAGGAGAATACTGAGGCTGCCGCTGCTCTGGTGTCACAGAGAGGAGTAGTTTTGGCCTGTCACTGCTGTGATGTCAGAGAGAGGGGAAAGCGGGTCTGTCACTGCTGCGGTGTTCCAAAGGGGATGAATTTGAGGCTGTCCTAAGTGTGATGTCACAGAGAGGGGAAAATTGAGGCAGCCACTACTGTGGTGTCACAGAGAGGCGTAAATTAGAGTTGTCAGTGCTGTGATGTCACAGGGAGGCGAAAATTGGGCCTCTCTCAGATGTGATGTCACAGAGAGAGGCGTAATGGATCTGTGAGTGCTGTGGTGTCACCGAGAGGCATAAATTAGAGTTGTCAGTGCAGTGATGTCACGGAGAGGAATAACTGGGTCCCTCATTGGTGTGATGTCACAGATAGAGGAAACCTGAGTCTGCCACTGCAGTGATGTCACGGAGAGGGGAAAACTGGGGCTATCCCAGCTGTGGAGTCTCAGAGAAATTATCACAGGTGCTATGACTTGTCTGTTGCCACAAAGGAGATGGAATTGGGGTTGTCATGGCTATGATATCACAGAGAGGTTTTAATCGGTTCTGTCTCTTCTGTGATGTCACGGAGAGGGGAATTATGGGTCTGTCACTGCTGTGGTGTTCCTTTGGGGCTGAAATTAAGGCTGCCGTGGCTGTGATGTCACAGATAGAGGAAACCTGAGTCTGTCCCTGCTGTGGTGTCACAGAGAGGGGAAAACTGGGGCTGATCACTGTTGTGCAGTGAAAGTTACACAGGTGCTATGACTTGTCTGTTGCCACACAGGGAATGGAATTGGGGTTGTTAGGGCTGTGGTATCACAGAGAGATTTAAATTGGTTCTGTCATGACTGTGATGTCCCAGAGAGGGGAATAATGCGTCTGTCACCACTGTGGTGTCGCAGAGAGGTGTAAACTGGACTTGTCATTGCAGTGATCTCACCGAGAGGAGAAAACTGAGGCTTTCACTGCTGTGGCTTATCAGAGGGGATGAATTCTGACTTGTCTTTGATATCATGTCACAGAGAGGAGAAAACTGGCACTATCACCGCTGTAAATGTTACAGATAGGTGTAAGTTGGGCTTGTTCAATCTGTGGGGTGACAGAAAGGGTGAAATTTGGCCTGTCAGTGCTGTGATGTCATAATGGGTGGAAAGTGCATCTTTGACTGCTGTGCTGTCACAGGCAGGCGTAAATTGGGGTTCCCACAGTTGTGATGTCACAGAGAGGGGAAAACTGGGGCTATCACAGCTGTGGAGTCTCAGAGAAAGTAACACAGGTGTTATGACTTGTCTGTTGCCACAAAGGAGATGGAATTGGGGTTGTCATGCCTATGGTATGTCAGAGAGGTTTTAATTGGTTCTGTCTGTTCTGGGATGTCACAGAGCGGGGAATAATGGGTCTGTCAGTGCTGTGGTGTTCCATCAGAGCTGAAATTAAGGCTGCCATGGCTGTGATGTCACGATAGAGGAAACCTGAGTCTGTCCCTGCTGTGGTGTCACAGAGAGGGGAAAACTGGGGCTGATCACTGTTGTGCAGTGACAGAGAAATTTACAGAGGTGCTATGACTTGTCTGTTGCCACACAGGGAATGGAATTGGGGTTGTTCGGGCTGTGGTATCACAGAGAGTTTTAAATTGGTTCTGTCATGATTGTGATGTCCCAGAGAGGGGAATAATGCGTCTGTCACCACTGTGGTGTCACAGACAGGCGTAATTTAGAGTTGTCACTGCAGTAATGTCACAGAGACCTTGAACTGGGTCCCTCATTGGTGTGATGTCACACACAGAGAGGAGAATACTGAGGCTGCCGCTGCTCTGGTGTCACAGAGAGGAGTAGTTTTGGCCTGTCACTGCTGTGATGTCAGAGAGAGGGGAAAGCGGGTCTGTCACTGCTGCGGTGTTCCAAAGGGGATGAATTTGAGGCTGTCCTAAGTGTGATGTCACAGAGAGGGGAAAATTGAGGCAGCCACTACTGTGGTGTCACAGAGAGGCGTAAATTAGAGTTGTCAGTGCTGTGATGTCACAGGGAGGCGAAAATTGGGCCTCTCTCAGATGTGATGTCACAGAGAGAGGCGTAATGGATCTGTGAGTGCTGTGGTGTCACCGAGAGGCATAAATTAGAGTTGTCTGTGCATTGATGTCACGGAGAGGAGAAACTGGGTCCCTCATTGGTGTGATGTCACAGATAGAGGAAACCTGAGTCTGCCACTGCAGTGATGTCACGGAGAGGGGAAAACTGGGGCTATCCCAGCTGTGGAGTCTCAGAGAAATTATCACAGGTGCTATGACTTGTCTGTTGCCACAAAGGAGATGGAATTGGGGTTGTCATGGCTATGATATCACAGAGAGGTTTTAATCGGTTCTGTCTCTTCTGTGATGTCACGGAGAGGGGAATTATGGGTCTGTCACTGCTGTGGTGTTCCTTTGGGGCTGAAATTAAGGCTGCCGTGGCTGTGATGTCACAGATAGAGGAAACCTGAGTCTGTCCCTGCTGTGGTGTCACAGAGAGGGGAAAACTGGGGCTGATCACTGTTGTGCAGTGAAAGTTACACAGGTGCTATGACTTGTCTGTTGCCACACAGGGAATGGAATTGGGGTTGTTAGGGCTGTGGTATCACAGAGAGATTTAAATTGGTTCTGTCATGACTGTGATGTCCCAGAGAGGGGAATAATGCGTCTGTCACCACTGTGGTGTCGCAGAGAGGTGTAAACTGGACTTGTCATTGCAGTGATCTCACCGAGAGGAGAAAACTGAGGCTTTCACTGCTGTGGCTTATCAGAGGGGATGAATTCTGACTTGTCTTTGATATCATGTCACAGAGAGGAGAAAACTGGCACTATCACCGCTGTAAATGTTACAGATAAGTGTAAGTTGGGCTTGTTCAATCTGTGGGGTGACAGAAAGGGTGAAATTTGGCCTGTCAGTGCTGTGATGTCATAATGGGTGGAAAGTGCATCTTTGACTGCTGTGCTGTCACAGGCAGGCGTAAATTGGGGTTCCCACAGTTGTGATGTCACAGAGAGGGGAAAACTGGGGCTATCACAGCTGTGGAGTCTCAGAGAAAGTAACACAGGTGTTATGACTTGTCTGTTGCCACAAAGGAGATGGAATTGGGGTTGTCATGCCTATGGTATGTCAGAGAGGTTTTAATTGGTTCTGTCTGTTCTGGGATGTCACAGAGCGGGGAATAATGGGTCTGTCAGTGCTGTGGTGTTCCATCAGAGCTGAAATTAAGGCTGCCATGGCTGTGATGTCACGATAGAGGAAACCTGAGTCTGTCCCTGCTGTGGTGTCACAGAGAGGGGAAAACTGGGGCTGATCACTGTTGTGCAGTGACAGAGAAATTTACAGAGGTGCTATGACTTGTCTGTTGCCACACAGGGAATGGAATTGGGGTTGTTCGGGCTGTGGTATCACAGAGAGTTTTAAATTGGTTCTGTCATGATTGTGATGTCCCAGAGAGGGGAATAATGCGTCTGTCAGCACTGTGGTGTCACAGACAGGCGTAATTTAGAGTTGTCACTGCAGTAATGTCACAGAGACCTTGAACTGGGTCCCTCATTGGTGTGATGTCACACACAGAGAGGAGAATACTGAGGCTGCCGCTGCTCTGGTGTCACAGAGAGGAGTAGTTTTGGCCTGTCACTGCTGTGATGTCAGAGAGAGGGGAAAGCGGGTCTGTCACTGCTGCGGTGTTCCAAAGGGGATGAATTTGAGGCTGTCCTAAGTGTGATGTCACAGAGAGGGGAAAATTGAGGCAGCCACTACTGTGGTGTCACAGAGAGGCGTAAATTAGAGTTGTCAGTGCTGTGATGTCACAGGGAGGCGAAAATTGGGCCTCTCTCAGATGTGATGTCACAGAGAGAGGCGTAATGGATCTGTGAGTGCTGTGGTGTCACCGAGAGGCATAAATTAGAGTTGTCAGTGCAGTGATGTCACGGAGAGGAATAACTGGGTCCCTCATTGGTGTGATGTCACAGATAGAGGAAACCTGAGTCTGCCACTGCAGTGATGTCACGGAGAGGGGAAAACTGGGGCTATCCCAGCTGTGGAGTCTCAGAGAAATTATCACAGGTGCTATGACTTGTCTGTTGCCACAAAGGAGATGGAATTGGGGTTGTCATGGCTATGATATCACAGAGAGGTTTTAATCGGTTCTGTCTCTTCTGTGATGTCACGGAGAGGGGAATTATGGGTCTGTCACTGCTGTGGTGTTCCTTTGGGGCTGAAATTAAGGCTGCCGTGGCTGTGATGTCACAGATAGAGGAAACCTGAGTCTGTCCCTGCTGTGGTGTCACAGAGAGGGGAAAACTGGGGCTGATCACTGTTGTGCAGTGAAAGTTACACAGGTGCTATGACTTGTCTGTTGCCACACAGGGAATGGAATTGGGGTTGTTAGGGCTGTGGTATCACAGAGAGATTTAAATTGGTTCTGTCATGACTGTGATGTCCCAGAGAGGGGAATAATGCGTCTGTCACCACTGTGGTGTCGCAGAGAGGTGTAAACTGGACTTGTCATTGCAGTGATCTCACCGAGAGGAGAAAACTGAGGCTTTCACTGCTGTGGCTTATCAGAGGGGATGAATTCTGACTTGTCTTTGATATCATGTCACAGAGAGGAGAAAACTGGCACTATCACCGCTGTAAATGTTACAGATAGGTGTAAGTTGGGCTTGTTCAATCTGTGGGGTGACAGAAAGGGTGAAATTTGGCCTGTCAGTGCTGTGATGTCATAATGGGTGGAAAGTGCATCTTTGACTGCTGTGCTGTCACAGGCAGGCGTAAATTGGGGTTCCCACAGTTGTGATGTCACAGAGAGGGGAAAACTGGGGCTATCACAGCTGTGGAGTCTCAGAGAAAGTAACACAGGTGTTATGACTTGTCTGTTGCCACAAAGGAGATGGAATTGGGGTTGTCATGCCTATGGTATGTCAGAGAGGTTTTAATTGGTTCTGTCTGTTCTGGGATGTCACAGAGCGGGGAATAATGGGTCTGTCAGTGCTGTGGTGTTCCATCAGAGCTGAAATTAAGGCTGCCATGGCTGTGATGTCACGATAGAGGAAACCTGAGTCTGTCCCTGCTGTGGTGTCACAGAGAGGGGAAAACTGGGGCTGATCACTGTTGTGCAGTGACAGAGAAATTTACAGAGGTGCTATGACTTGTCTGTTGCCACACAGGGAATGGAATTGGGGTTGTTCGGGCTGTGGTATCACAGAGAGTTTTAAATTGGTTCTGTCATGATTGTGATGTCCCAGAGAGGGGAATAATGCGTCTGTCACCACTGTGGTGTCACAGACAGGCGTAATTTAGAGTTGTCACTGCAGTAATGTCACAGAGACCTTGAACTGGGTCCCTCATTGGTGTGATGTCACACACAGAGAGGAGAATACTGAGGCTGCCGCTGCTCTGGTGTCACAGAGAGGAGTAGTTTTGGCCTGTCACTGCTGTGATGTCAGAGAGAGGGGAAAGCGGGTCTGTCACTGCTGCGGTGTTCCAAAGGGGATGAATTTGAGGCTGTCCTAAGTGTGATGTCACAGAGAGGGGAAAATTGAGGCAGCCACTACTGTGGTGTCACAGAGAGGCGTAAATTAGAGTTGTCAGTGCTGTGATGTCACAGGGAGGCGAAAATTGGGCCTCTCTCAGATGTGATGTCACAGAGAGAGGCGTAATGGATCTGTGAGTGCTGTGGTGTCACCGAGAGGCATAAATTAGAGTTGTCAGTGCAGTGATGTCACAGAGAGGAGAAACTGGGTCCCTCATTGGTGTGATGTCACAGATAGAGGAAACCTGAGTCTGCCACTGCAGTGATGTCACGGAGAGGGGAAAACTGGGGCTATCCCAGCTGTGGAGTCTCAGAGAAATTATCACAGGTGCTATGACTTGTCTGTTGCCACAAAGGAGATGGAATTGGGGTTGTCATGGCTATGATATCACAGAGAGGTTTTAATCGGTTCTGTCTCTTCTGTGATGTCACGGAGAGGGGAATTATGGGTCTGTCACTGCTGTGGTGTTCCTTTGGGGCTGAAATTAAGGCTGCCGTGGCTGTGATGTCACAGATAGAGGAAACCTGAGTCTGTCCCTGCTGTGGTGTCACAGAGAGGGGAAAACTGGGGCTGATCACTGTTGTGCAGTGAAAGTTACACAGGTGCTATGACTTGTCTGTTGCCACACAGGGAATGGAATTGGGGTTGTTAGGGCTGTGGTATCACAGAGAGATTTAAATTGGTTCTGTCATGACTGTGATGTCCCAGAGAGGGGAATAATGCGTCTGTCACCACTGTGGTGTCGCAGAGAGGTGTAAACTGGACTTGTCATTGCAGTGATCTCACCGAGAGGAGAAAACTGAGGCTTTCACTGCTGTGGCTTATCAGAGGGGATGAATTCTGACTTGTCTTTGATATCATGTCACAGAGAGGAGAAAACTGGCACTATCACCGCTGTAAATGTTACAGATAAGTGTAAGTTGGGCTTGTTCAATCTGTGGGGTGACAGAAAGGGTGAAATTTGGCCTGTCAGTGCTGTGATGTCATAATGGGTGGAAAGTGCATCTTTGACTGCTGTGCTGTCACAGGCAGGCGTAAATTGGGGTTCCCACAGTTGTGATGTCACACAGAGGGGAAAACTGGGGCTATCACAGCTGTGGAGTCTCAGAGAAAGTAACACAGGTGTTATGACTTGTCTGTTGCCACAAAGGAGATGGAATTGGGGTTGTCATGCCTATGGTATGTCAGAGAGGTTTTAATTGGTTCTGTCTGTTCTGGGATGTCACAGAGCGGGGAATAATGGGTCTGTCAGTGCTGTGGTGTTCCATCAGAGCTGAAATTAAGGCTGCCATGGCTGTGATGTCACGATAGAGGAAACCTGAGTCTGTCCCTGCTGTGGTGTCACAGAGAGGGGAAAACTGGGGCTGATCACTGTTGTGCAGTGACAGAGAAATTTACAGAGGTGCTATGACTTGTCTGTTGCCACACAGGGAATGGAATTGGGGTTGTTCGGTCTGTGGTATCACAGAGAGTTTTAAATTGGTTCTGTCATGATTGTGATGTCCCAGAGAGGGGAATAATGCGTCTGTCACCACTGTGGTGTCACAGACAGGCGTAATTTAGAGTTGTCACTGCAGTAATGTCACAGAGACCTTGAACTGGGTCCCTCATTGGTGTGATGTCACACACAGAGAGGAGAATACTGAGGCTGCCGCTGCTCTGGTGTCACAGAGAGGAGTAGTTTTGGCCTGTCACTGCTGTGATGTCAGAGAGAGGGGAAAGCGGGTCTGTCACTGCTGCGGTGTTCCAAAGGGGATGAATTTGAGGCTGTCCTAAGTGTGATGTCACAGAGAGGGGAAAATTGAGGCAGCCACTACTGTGGTGTCACAGAGAGGCGTAAATTAGAGTTGTCAGTGCTGTGATGTCACAGGGAGGCGAAAATTGGGCCTCTCTCAGATGTGATGTCACAGAGAGAGGCGTAATGGATCTGTGAGTGCTGTGGTGTCACCGAGAGGCATAAATTAGAGTTGTCTGTGCATTGATGTCACGGAGAGGAGAAACTGGGTCCCTCATTGGTGTGATGTCACAGATAGAGGAAACCTGAGTCTGCCACTGCAGTGATGTCACGGAGAGGGGAAAACTGGGGCTATCCCAGCTGTGGAGTCTCAGAGAAATTATCACAGGTGCTATGACTTGTCTGTTGCCACAAAGGAGATGGAATTGGGGTTGTCATGGCTATGATATCACAGAGAGGTTTTAATCGGTTCTGTCTCTTCTGTGATGTCACGGAGAGGGGAATTATGGGTCTGTCACTGCTGTGGTGTTCCTTTGGGGCTGAAATTAAGGCTGCCGTGGCTGTGATGTCACAGATAGAGGAAACCTGAGTCTGTCCCTGCTGTGGTGTCACAGAGAGGGGAAAACTGGGGCTGATCACTGTTGTGCAGTGAAAGTTACACAGGTGCTATGACTTGTCTGTTGCCACACAGGGAATGGAATTGGGGTTGTTAGGGCTGTGGTATCACAGAGAGATTTAAATTGGTTCTGTCATGACTGTGATGTCCCAGAGAGGGGAATAATGCGTCTGTCACCACTGTGGTGTCGCAGAGAGGTGTAAACTGGACTTGTCATTGCAGTGATCTCACCGAGAGGAGAAAACTGAGGCTTTCACTGCTGTGGCTTATCAGAGGGGATGAATTCTGACTTGTCTTTGATATCATGTCACAGAGAGGAGAAAACTGGCACTATCACCGCTGTAAATGTTACAGATAAGTGTAAGTTGGGCTTGTTCAATCTGTGGGGTGACAGAAAGGGTGAAATTTGGCCTGTCAGTGCTGTGATGTCATAATGGGTGGAAAGTGCATCTTTGACTGCTGTGCTGTCACAGGCAGGCGTAAATTGGGGTTCCCACAGTTGTGATGTCACAGAGAGGGGAAAATTGGGGCTATCACAGCTGTGGAGTCTCAGAGAAAGTAACACAGGTGTTATGACTTGTCTGTTGCCACAAAGGAGATGGAATTGGGGTTGTCATGCCTATGGTATGTCAGAGAGGTTTTAATTGGTTCTGTCTGTTCTGGGATGTCACAGAGCGGGGAATAATGGGTCTGTCAGTGCTGTGGTGTTCCATCAGAGCTGAAATTAAGGCTGCCATGGCTGTGATGTCACGATAGAGGAAACCTGAGTCTGTCCCTGCTGTGGTGTCACAGAGAGGGGAAAACTGGGGCTGATCACTGTTGTGCAGTGACAGAGAAATTTACAGAGGTGCTATGACTTGTCTGTTGCCACACAGGGAATGGAATTGGGGTTGTTCGGGCTGTGGTATCACAGAGAGTTTTGAATTGGTTCTGTCATGATTGTGATGTCCCAGAGAGGGGAATAATGCGTCTGTCAGCACTGTGGTGTCACAGACAGGCGTAATTTAGAGTTGTCACTGCAGTAATGTCACAGAGACCTTGAACTGGGTCCCTCATTGGTGTGATGTCACACACAGAGAGGAGAATACTGAGGCTGCCGCTGCTCTGGTGTCACAGAGAGGAGTAGTTTTGGCCTGTCACTGCTGTGATGTCAGAGAGAGGGGAAAGCGGGTCTGTCACTGCTGCGGTGTTCCAAAGGGGATGAATTTGAGGCTGTCCTAAGTGTGATGTCACAGAGAGGGGAAAATTGAGGCAGCCACTACTGTGGTGTCACAGAGAGGCGTAAATTAGAGTTGTCAGTGCTGTGATGTCACAGGGAGGCGAAAATTGGGCCTCTCTCAGATGTGATGTCACAGAGAGAGGCGTAATGGATCTGTGAGTGCTGTGGTGTCACCGAGAGGCATAAATTAGAGTTGTCTGTGCATTGATGTCACGGAGAGGAGAAACTGGGTCCCTCATTGGTGTGATGTCACAGATAGAGGAAACCTGAGTCTGCCACTGCAGTGATGTCACGGAGAGGGGAAAACTGGGGCTATCCCAGCTGTGGAGTCTCAGAGAAATTATCACAGGTGCTATGACTTGTCTGTTGCCACAAAGGAGATGGAATTGGGGTTGTCATGGCTATGATATCACAGAGAGGTTTTAATCGGTTCTGTCTCTTCTGTGATGTCACGGAGAGGGGAATTATGGGTCTGTCACTGCTGTGGTGTTCCTTTGGGGCTGAAATTAAGGCTGCCGTGGCTGTGATGTCACAGATAGAGGAAACCTGAGTCTGTCCCTGCTGTGGTGTCACAGAGAGGGGAAAACTGGGGCTGATCACTGTTGTGCAGTGAAAGTTACACAGGTGCTATGACTTGTCTGTTGCCACACAGGGAATGGAATTGGGGTTGTTAGGGCTGTGGTATCACAGAGAGATTTAAATTGGTTCTGTCATGACTGTGATGTCCCAGAGAGGGGAATAATGCGTCTGTCACCACTGTGGTGTCGCAGTGAGGTGTAAACTGGACTTGTCATTGCAGTGATCTCACCGAGAGGAGAAAACTGAGGCTTTCACTGCTGTGGCTTATCAGAGGGGATGAATTCTGACTTGTCTTTGATATCATGTCACAGAGAGGAGAAAACTGGCACTATCACCGCTGTAAATGTTACAGATAAGTGTAAGTTGGGCTTGTTCAATCTGTGGGGTGACAGAAAGGGTGAAATTTGGCCTGTCAGTGCTGTGATGTCATAATGGGTGGAAAGTGCATCTTTGACTGCTGTGCTGTCACAGGCAGGCGTAAATTGGGGTTCCCACAGTTGTGATGTCACAGAGAGGGGAAAACTGGGGCTATCACAGCTGTGGAGTCTCAGAGAAAGTAACACAGGTGTTATGACTTGTCTGTTGCCACAAAGGAGATGGAATTGGGGTTGTCATGCCTATGGTATGTCAGAGAGGTTTTAATTGGTTCTGTCTGTTCTGGGATGTCACAGAGCGGGGAATAATGGGTCTGTCAGTGCTGTGGTGTTCCATCAGAGCTGAAATTAAGGCTGCCATGGCTGTGATGTCACGATAGAGGAAACCTGAGTCTGTCCCTGCTGTGGTGTCACAGAGAGGGGAAAACTGGGGCTGATCACTGTTGTGCAGTGACAGAGAAATTTACAGAGGTGCTATGACTTGTCTGTTGCCACACAGGGAATGGAATTGGGGTTGTTCGGGCTGTGGTATCACAGAGAGTTTTAAATTGGTTCTGTCATGATTGTGATGTCCCAGAGAGGGGAATAATGCGTCTGTCAGCACTGTGGTGTCACAGACAGGCGTAATTTAGAGTTGTCACTGCAGTAATGTCACAGAGACCTTGAACTGGGTCCCTCATTGGTGTGATGTCACACACAGAGAGGAGAATACTGAGGCTGCCGCTGCTCTGGTGTCACAGAGAGGAGTAGTTTTGGCCTGTCACTGCTGTGATGTCAGAGAGAGGGGAAAGCGGGTCTGTCACTGCTGCGGTGTTCCAAAGGGGATGAATTTGAGGCTGTCCTAAGTGTGATGTCACAGAGAGGGGAAAATTGAGGCAGCCACTACTGTGGTGTCACAGAGATGCGTAAATTAGCGTTGTCAGTGCTGTGATGTCACAGGGAGGCGAAAATTGGGCCTCTCTCAGATGTGATGTCACAGAGAGAGGCGTAATGGATCTGTGAGTGCTGTGGTGTCACCGAGAGGCATAAATTAGAGTTGTCAGTGCAGTGATGTCACGGAGAGGAGAAACTGGGTCCCTCATTGGTGTGATGTCAGAGATAGAGGAAAGCTGAGTCTGCCACTGCAGTGATGTCACGGAGAGGGGAAAACTGGGGCTATCCCAGCTGTGGAGTCTCAGAGAAATTATCACAGGTGCTATGACTTGTCTGTTGCCACAAAGGAGATGGAATTGGGGTTGTCATGGCTATGATATCACAGAGAGGTTTTAATCGGTTCTGTCTCTTCTGTGATGTCACGGAGAGGGGAATTACGGGTCTGTCACTGCTGTGGTGTTCCTTTGGGGCTGAAATTAAGGCTGCCGTGGCTGTGATGTCACAGATAGAGGAAACCTGAGTCTGTCCCTGCTGTGGTGTCACAGAGAGGGGAAAACTGGGCCTGATCACTGTTGTGCAGTGAAAGTTACACAGGTGCTATGACTTGTCTGTTGCCACACAGGGAATGGAATTGGGGTTGTTAGGGCTGTGGTATCACAGAGAGATTTAAATTGGTTCTGTCATGACTGTGATGTCCCAGAGAGGGGAATAATGCGTCTGTCACCACTGTGGTGTCGCAGAGAGGTGTAAACTGGACTTGTCATTGCAGTGATCTCACCGAGAGGAGAAAACTGAGGCTTTCACTGCTGTGGCTTATCAGAGGGGATGAATTCTGACTTGTCTTTGATATCATGTCACAGAGAGGAGAAAACTGGCACTATCACCGCTGGAAATGTTACAGATAAGTGTAAGTTGGGCTTGTTCAATCTGTGGGGTGACAGAAAGGGTGAAATTTGGCCTGTCAGTGCTGTGATGTCATAATGGGTGGAAAGTGCATCTTTGACTGCTGTGCTGTCACAGGCAGGCGTAAATTGGGGTTCCCACAGTTGTGATGTCACAGAGAGGGGAAAACTGGGGCTATCACAGCTGTGGAGTCTCAGAGAAAGTAACACAGGTGTTATGACTTGTCTGTTGCCACAAAGGAGATGGAATTGGGGTTGTCATGCCTATGGTATGTCAGAGAGGTTTTAATTGGTTCTGTCTGTTCTGGGATGTCACAGAGCGGGGAATAATGGGTCTGTCAGTGCTGTGGTGTTCCATCAGAGCTGAAATTAAGGCTGCCATGGCTGTGATGTCACGATAGAGGAAACCTGAGTCTGTCCCTGCTGTGGTGTCACAGAGAGGGGAAAACTGGGGCTGATCACTGTTGTGCAGTGACAGAGAAATTTACAGAGGTGCTATGACTTGTCTGTTGCCACACAGGGAATGGAATTGGGGTTGTTCGGGCTGTGGTATCACAGAGAGTTTTAAATTGGTTCTGTCATGATTGTGATGTCCCAGAGAGGGGAATAATGCGTCTGTCAGCACTGTGGTGTCACAGACAGGCGTAATTTAGAGTTGTCACTGCAGTAATGTCACAGAGACCTTGAACTGGGTCCCTCATTGGTGTGATGTCACACACAGAGAGGAGAATACTGAGGCTGCCGCTGCTCTGGTGTCACAGAGAGGAGTAGTTTTGGCCTGTCACTGCTGTGATGTCAGAGAGAGGGGAAAGCGGGTCTGTCACTGCTGCGGTGTTCCAAAGGGGATGAATTTGAGGCTGTCCTAAGTGTGATGTCACAGAGAGGGGAAAATTGAGGCAGCCACTACTGTGGTGTCACAGAGAGGCGTAAATTAGAGTTGTCAGTGCTGTGATGTCACAGGGAGGCGAAAATTGGGCCTCTCTCAGATGTGATGTCACAGAGAGAGGCGTAATGGATCTGTGAGTGCTGTGGTGTCACCGAGAGGCATAAATTAGAGTTGTCAGTGCAGTGATGTCACGGAGAGGAGAAACTGGGTCCCTCATTGGTGTGATGTCAGAGATAGAGGAAAGCTGAGTCTGCCACTGCAGTGATGTCACGGAGAGGGGAAAACTGGGGCTATCCCAGCTGTGGAGTCTCAGAGAAATTATCACAGGTGCTATGACTTGTCTGTTGCCACAAAGGAGATGGAATTGGGGTTGTCATGGCTATGATATCACAGAGAGGTTTTAATCGGTTCTGTCTCTTCTGTGATGTCACGGAGAGGGGAATTACGGGTCTGTCACTGCTGTGGTGTTCCTTTGGGGCTGAAATTAAGGCTGCCGTGGCTGTGATGTCACAGATAGAGGAAACCTGAGTCTGTCCCTGCTGTGGTGTCACAGAGAGGGGAAAACCGGGGCTGATCACTGTTGTGCAGTGAAAGTTACACAGGTGCTATGACTTGTCTGTTGCCACACGGGGAATGGAATTGGGGTTGTTAGGGCTGTGGTATCACAGAGAGATTTAAATTGGTTCTGTCATGACTGTGATGTCCCAGAGAGGGGAATAATGCGTCTGTCACCACTGTGGTGTCGCAGAGAGGTGTAAACTGGACTTGTCATTGCAGTGATCTCACCGAGAGGAGAAAACTGAGGCTTTCACTGCTGTGGCTTATCAGAGGGGATGAATTCTGACTTGTCTTTGATATCATGTCACAGAGAGGAGAAAACTGGCACTATCACCGCTGTAAATGTTACAGATAAGTGTAAGTTGGGCTTGTTCAATCTGTGGGGTGACAGAAAGGGTGAAATTTGGCCTGTCAGTGCTGTGATGTCATAATGGGTGGAAAGTGCATCTTTGACTGCTGTGCTGTCACAGGCAGGCGTAAATTGGGGTTCCCACAGTTGTGATGTCACAGAGAGGGGAAAACTGGGGCTATCACAGCTGTGGAGTCTCAGAGAAAGTAACACAGGTGTTATGACTTGTCTGTTGCCACAAAGGAGATGGAATTGGGGTTGTCATGCCTATGGTATGTCAGAGAGGTTTTAATTGGTTCTGTCTGTTCTGGGATGTCACAGAGCGGGGAATAATGGGTCTGTCAGTGCTGTGGTGTTCCATCAGAGCTGAAATTAAGGCTGCCATGGCTGTGATGTCACGATAGAGGAAACCTGAGTCTGTCCCTGCTGTGGTGTCACAGAGAGGGGAAAACTGGGGCTGATCACTGTTGTGCAGTGACAGAGAAATTTACAGAGGTGCTATGACTTGTCTGTTGCCACACAGGGAATGGAATTGGGGTTGTTCGGGCTGTGGTATCACAGAGAGTTTTAAATTGGTTCTGTCATGATTGTGATGTCCCAGAGAGGGGAATAATGCGTCTGTCACCACTGTGGTGTCACAGACAGGCGTAATTTAGAGTTGTCACTGCAGTAATGTCACAGAGACCTTGAACTGGGTCCCTCATTGGTGTGATGTCACACACAGAGAGGAGAATACTGAGGCTGCCGCTGCTCTGGTGTCACAGAGAGGAGTAGTTTTGGCCTGTCACTGCTGTGATGTCAGAGAGAGGGGAAAGCGGGTCTGTCACTGCTGCGGTGTTCCAAAGGGGATGAATTTGAGGCTGTCCTAAGTGTGATGTCACAGAGAGGGGAAAATTGAGGCAGCCACTACTGTGGTGTCACAGAGAGGCGTAAATTAGAGTTGTCAGTGCTGTGATGTCACAGGGAGGCGAAAATTGGGCCTCTCTCAGATGTGATGTCACAGAGAGAGGCGTAATGGATCTGTGAGTGCTGTGGTGTCACCGAGAGGCATAAATTAGAGTTGTCAGTGCAGTGATGTCACGGAGAGGAGAAACTGGGTCCCTCATTGGTGTGATGTCACAGATAGAGGAAACCTGAGTCTGCCACTGCAGTGATGTCACGGAGAGGGGAAAACTGGGGCTATCACAGCTGTGGAGTCTCAGAGAAATTATCACAGGTGCTATGACTTGTCTGTTGCCACAAAGGAGATGGAATTGGGGTTGTCATGGCTATGATATCACAGAGAGGTTTTAATCGGTTCTGTCTCTTCTGTGATGTCACGGAGAGGGGAATTCTGGGTCTGTCACTGCTGTGGTGTTCCTTTGGGGCTGAAATTAAGGCTGCCGTGGCTGTGATGTCACAGATAGAGGAAACCTGAGTCTGTCCCTGCTGTGGTGTCACAGAGAGGGGAAAACTGGGGCTGATCACTGTTGTGCAGTGAAAGTTACACAGGTGCTATGACTTGTCTGTTGCCACACAGGGAATGGAATTGGGGTTGTTAGGGCTGTGGTATCACAGAGTGTTTTAAATTGGTTCTGTCATGACTGTGATGTCCCAGAGAGGGGAATAATGCGTCTGTCACCACTGTGGTGTCGCAGAGAGGTGTAAACTGGACTTGTCATTGCAGTGATCTCACCGAGAGGAGAAAACTGAGGCTTTCACTGCTGTGGCTTATCAGAGGGGATGAATTCTGACTTGTCTTTGATATCATGTCACAGAGAGGAGAAAACTGGCACTATCACCGCTGTAAATGTTACAGATAAGTGTAAGTTGGGCTTGTTCAATCTGTGGGGTGACAGAAAGGGTGAAATTTGGCCTGTCAGTGCTGTGATGTCATAATGGGTGGAAAGTGCATCTTTGACTGCTGTGCTGTCACAGGCAGGCGTAAATTGGGGTTCCCACAGTTGTGATGTCACAGAGAGGGGAAAACTGGGGCTATCACAGCTGTGGAGTCTCAGAGAAAGTAACACAGGTGTTATGACTTGTCTGTTGCCACAAAGGAGATGGAATTGGGGTTGTCATGCCTATGGTATGTCAGAGAGGTTTTAATTGGTTCTGTCTGTTCTGGGATGTCACAGAGCGGGGAATAATGGGTCTGTCAGTGCTGTGGTGTTCCATCAGAGCTGAAATTACGGCTGCCATGGCCGTGATGTCACGATAGAGGAAACCTGAGTCTGTCCCTGCTGTGGTGTCACAGAGAGGGGAAAACTGGGGCTGATCACTGTTGTGCAGTGACAGAGAAATTTACAGAGGTGCTATGACTTGTCTGTTGCCACACAGGGAATGGAATTGGGGTTGTTCGGGCTGTGGTATCACAGAGAGATTTAAATTGGTTCTGTCATGATTGTGATGTCCCAGAGAGGGGAATAATGCGTCTGTCACCACTGTGGTGTCACAGACAGGCGTAATTTAGAGTTGTCACTGCAGTAATGTCACAGAGACCTTGAACTGGGTCCCTCATTGGTGTGATGTCACACACAGAGAGGAGAATACTGAGGCTGCCGCTGCTCTGGTGTCACAGTGAGGAGTAGTTTTGGCCTGTCACCGCTGTGATGTCAGAGAGAGGGGAAAGCGGGTCTGTCACTGCTGCGGTGTTCCAAAGGGGATGAATTTGAGGCTGTCCTAAGTGTGATGTCACAGAGAGGGGAAAATTGAGGCAGCCACTACTGTGGTGTCACAGAGAGGTGTAAATTAGAGTTGTCAGTGCTGTGATGTCACAGGGAGGCGAAAATTGGGCCTCTCTCAGATGTGATGTCACAGAGAGAGGCGTAATGGATGTGTGAGTGCTGTGGTGTCACCGAGAGGCATAAATTAGAGTTGTCAGTGCAGTGATGTCACGGAGAGGAGAAACTGGGTCCCTCATTGGTGTGATGTCACAGATAGAGGAAACCTGAGTCTGCCACTGCAGTGATGTCACGGAGAGGGGAAAACTGGGGCTATCACAGCTGTGGAGTCTCAGAGAAATTATCACAGGTGCTATGACTTGTCTGTTGCCACAAAGGAGATGGAATTGGGGTTGTCATGGCTATGATATCACAGAGAGGTTTTAATCGGTTCTGTCTCTTCTGTGATGTCACGGAGAGGGGAATTCTGGGTCTGTCACTGCTGTGGTGTTCCTTTGGGGCTGAAATTAAGGCTGCCGTGGCTGTGATGTCACAGATAGAGGAAACCTGAGTCTGTCCCTGCTGTGGTGTCACAGAGAGGGGAAAACTGGGCCTGATCACTGTTGTGCAGTGAAAGTTACACAGGTGCTATGACTTGTCTGTTGCCACACAGGGAATGGAATTGGGGTTGTTCGGGCTGTGGTATCACAGAGAGATTTAAATTGGTTCTGTCATGACTGTGATGTCCCAGAGAGGGGAATAATGCGTCTGTCACCACTGTGGTGTCGCAGAGAGGTGTAAACTGGACTTGTCATTGCAGTGATCTCACCGAGAGGAGAAAACTGAGGCTTTCACTGCTGTGGCTTATCAGAGGGGATGAATTCTGACTTGTCTTTGATATCATGTCACAGAGAGGAGAAAACTGGCACTATCACCGCTGTAAATGTTACAGATAAGTGTAAGTTGGGCTTGTTCAATCTGTGGGGTGACAGAAAGGGTGAAATTTGGCCTGTCAGTGCTGTGATGTCATAATGGGTGGAAAGTGCATCTTTGACTGCTGTGCTGTCACAGGCAGGCGTAAATTGGGGTTCCCACAGTTGTGATGTCACAGAGAGGGGAAAACTGGGGCTATCACAGCTGTGGAGTCTCAGAGAAAGTAACACAGGTGTTATGACTTGTCTGTTGCCACAAAGGAGATGGAATTGGGGTTGTCATGCCTATGGTATGTCAGAGAGGTTTTAATTGGTTCTGTCTGTTCTGGGATGTCACAGAGCGGGGAATAATGGGTCTGTCAGTGCTGTGGTGTTCCATCAGAGCTGAAATTAAGGCTGCCATGGCTGTGATGTCACGATAGAGGAAACCTGAGTCTGTCCCTGCTGTGGTGTCACAGAGAGGGGAAAACTGGGGCTGATCACTGTTGTGCAGTGACAGAGAAATTTACAGAGGTGCTATGACTTGTCTGTTGCCACACAGGGAATGGAATTGGGGTTGTTCGGGCTGTGGTATCACAGAGAGTTTTAAATTGGTTCTGTCATGATTGTGATGTCCCAGAGAGGGGAATAATGCGTCTGTCACCACTGTGGTGTCACAGACAGGCGTAATTTAGAGTTGTCACTGCAGTAATGTCACAGAGACCTTGAACTGGGTCCCTCATTGGTGTGATGTCACACACAGAGAGGAGAATACTGAGGCTGCCGCTGCTCTGGTGTCACAGAGAGGAGTAGTTTTGGCCTGTCACTGCTGTGATGTCAGAGAGAGGGGAAAGCGGGTCTGTCACTGCTGCGGTGTTCCAAAGGGGATGAATTTGAGGCTGTCCTAAGTGTGATGTCACAGAGAGGGGAAAATTGAGGCAGCCACTACTGTGGTGTCACAGAGAGGCGTAAATTAGAGTTGTCAGTGCTGTGATGTCACAGGGAGGCGAAAATTGGGCCTCTCTCAGATGTGATGTCACAGAGAGAGGCGTAATGGATCTGTGAGTGCTGTGGTGTCACCGAGAGGCATAAATTAGAGTTGTCAGTGCAGTGATGTCACGGAGAGGAGAAACTGGGTCCCTCATTGGTGTGATGTCAGAGATAGAGGAAAGCTGAGTCTGCCACTGCAGTGATGTCACGGAGAGGGGAAAACTGGGGCTATCCCAGCTGTGGAGTCTCAGAGAAATTATCACAGGTGCTATGACTTGTCTGTTGCCACAAAGGAGATGGAATTGGGGTTGTCATGGCTATGATATCACAGAGAGGTTTTAATCGGTTCTGTCTCTTCTGTGATGTCACGGAGAGGGGAATTACGGGTCTGTCACTGCTGTGGTGTTCCTTTGGGGCTGAAATTAAGGCTGCCGTGGCTGTGATGTCACAGATAGAGGAAACCTGAGTCTGTCCCTGCTGTGGTGTCACAGAGAGGGGAAAACCGGGGCTGATCACTGTTGTGCAGTGAAAGTTACACAGGTGCTATGACTTGTCTGTTGCCACACGGGGAATGGAATTGGGGTTGTTAGGGCTGTGGTATCACAGAGAGATTTAAATTGGTTCTGTCATGACTGTGATGTCCCAGAGAGGGGAATAATGCGTCTGTCACCACTGTGGTGTCGCAGAGAGGTGTAAACTGGACTTGTCATTGCAGTGATCTCACCGAGAGGAGAAAACTGAGGCTTTCACTGCTGTGGCTTATCAGAGGGGATGAATTCTGACTTGTCTTTGATATCATGTCACAGAGAGGAGAAAACTGGCACTATCACCGCTGTAAATGTTACAGATAAGTGTAAGTTGGGCTTGTTCAATCTGTGGGGTGACAGAAAGGGTGAAATTTGGCCTGTCAGTGCTGTGATGTCATAATGGGTGGAAAGTGCATCTTTGACTGCTGTGCTGTCACAGGCAGGCGTAAATTGGGGTTCCCACAGTTGTGATGTCACAGAGAGGGGAAAACTGGGGCTATCACAGCTGTGGAGTCTCAGAGAAAGTAACACAGGTGTTATGACTTGTCTGTTGCCACAAAGGAGATGGAATTGGGGTTGTCATGCCTATGGTATGTCAGAGAGGTTTTAATTGGTTCTGTCTGTTCTGGGATGTCACAGAGCGGGGAATAATGGGTCTGTCAGTGCTGTGGTGTTCCATCAGAGCTGAAATTAAGCCTGCCATGGCTGTGATGTCACGATAGAGGAAACCTGAGTCTGTCCCTGCTGTGGTGTCACAGAGAGGGGAAAACTGGGGCTGATCACTGTTGTGCAGTGACAGAGAAATTTACAGAGGTGCTATGACTTGTCTGTTGCCACACAGGGAATGGAATTGGGGTTGTTCGGGCTGTGGTATCACAGAGAGTTTTAAATTGGTTCTGTCATGATTGTGATGTCCCAGAGAGGGGAATAATGCGTCTGTCAGCACTGTGGTGTCACAGACAGGCGTAATTTAGAGTTGTCACTGCAGTAATGTCACAGAGACCTTGAACTGGGTCCCTCATTGGTGTGATGTCACACACAGAGAGGAGAATACTGAGGCTGCCGCTGCTCTGGTGTCACAGAGAGGAGTAGTTTTGGCCTGTCACTGCTGTGATGTCAGAGAGAGGGGAAAGCGGGTCTGTCACTGCTGCGGTGTTCCAAAGGGGATGAATTTGAGGCTGTCCTAAGTGTGATGTCACAGAGAGGGGAAAATTGAGGCAGCCACTACTGTGGTGTCACAGAGATGCGTAAATTAGCGTTGTCAGTGCTGTGATGTCACAGGGAGGCGAAAATTGGGCCTCTCTCAGATGTGATGTCACAGAGAGAGGCGTAATGGATCTGTGAGTGCTGTGGTGTCACCGAGAGGCATAAATTAGAGTTGTCAGTGCAGTGATGTCACGGAGAGGAGAAACTGGGTCCCTCATTGGTGTGATGTCAGAGATAGAGGAAAGCTGAGTCTGCCACTGCAGTGATGTCACGGAGAGGGGAAAACTGGGGCTATCCCAGCTGTGGAGTCTCAGAGAAATTATCACAGGTGCTATGACTTGTCTGTTGCCACAAAGGAGATGGAATTGGGGTTGTCATGGCTATGATATCACAGAGAGGTTTTAATCGGTTCTGTCTCTTCTGTGATGTCACGGAGAGGGGAATTCTGGGTCTGTCACTGCTGTGGTGTTCCTTTGGGGCTGAAATTAAGGCTGCCGTGGCTGTGATGTCACAGATAGAGGAAACCTGAGTCTGTCCCTGCTGTGGTGTCACAGAGAGGGGAAAACTGGGCCTGATCACTGTTGTGCAGTGAAAGTTACACAGGTGCTATGACTTGTCTGTTGCCACACAGGGAATGGAATTGGGGTTGTTAGGGCTGTGGTATCACAGAGAGATTTAAATTGGTTCTGTCATGACTGTGATGTCCCAGAGAGGGGAATAATGCGTCTGTCACCACTGTGGTGTCGCAGAGAGGTGTAAACTGGACTTGTCATTGCAGTGATCTCACCGAGAGGAGAAAACTGAGGCTTTCACTGCTGTGGCTTATCAGAGGGGATGAATTCTGACTTGTCTTTGATATCATGTCACAGAGAGGAGAAAACTGGCACTATCACCGCTGTAAATGTTACAGATAAGTGTAAGTTGGGCTTGTTCAATCTGTGGGGTGACAGAAAGGGTGAAATTTGGCCTGTCAGTGCTGTGATGTCATAATGGGTGGAAAGTGCATCTTTGACTGCTGTGCTGTCACAGGCAGGCGTAAATTGGGGTTCCCACAGTTGTGATGTCACAGAGAGGGGAAAACTGGGGCTATCACAGCTGTGGAGTCTCAGAGAAAGTAACACAGGTGTTATGACTTGTCTGTTGCCACAAAGGAGATGGAATTGGGGTTGTCATGCCTATGGTATGTCAGAGAGGTTTTAATTGGTTCTGTCTGTTCTGGGATGTCACAGAGCGGGGAATAATGGGTCTGTCAGTGCTGTGGTGTTCCATCAGAGCTGAAATTAAGGCTGCCATGGCTGTGATGTCACGATAGAGGAAACCTGAGTCTGTCCCTGCTGTGGTGTCACAGAGAGGGGAAAACTGGGGCTGATCACTGTTGTGCAGTGACAGAGAAATTTACAGAGGTGCTATGACTTGTCTGTTGCCACACAGGGAATGGAATTGGGGTTGTTCGGGCTGTGGTATCACAGAGAGTTTTAAATTGGTTCTGTCATGATTGTGATGTCCCAGAGAGGGGAATAATGCGTCTGTCAGCACTGTGGTGTCACAGACAGGCGTAATTTAGAGTTGTCACTGCAGTAATGTCACAGAGACCTTGAACTGGGTCCCTCATTGGTGTGATGTCACACACAGAGAGGAGAATACTGAGGCTGCCGCTGCTCTGGTGTCACAGAGAGGAGTAGTTTTGGCCTGTCACTGCTGTGATGTCAGAGAGAGGGGAAAGCGGGTCTGTCACTGCTGCGGTGTTCCAAAGGGGATGAATTTGAGGCTGTCCTAAGTGTGATGTCACAGAGAGGGGAAAATTGAGGCAGCCACTACTGTGGTGTCACAGAGAGGCGTAAATTAGAGTTGTCAGTGCTGTGATGTCACAGGGAGGCGAAAATTGGGCCTCTCTCAGATGTGATGTCACAGAGAGAGGCGTAATGGATCTGTGAGTGCTGTGGTGTCACCGAGAGGCATAAATTAGAGTTGTCAGTGCAGTGATGTCACGGAGAGGAGAAACTGGGTCCCTCATTGGTGTGATGTCAGAGATAGAGGAAAGCTGAGTCTGCCACTGCAGTGATGTCACGGAGAGGGGAAAACTGGGGCTATCCCAGCTGTGGAGTCTCAGAGAAATTATCACAGGTGCTATGACTTGTCTGTTGCCACAAAGGAGATGGAATTGGGGTTGTCATGGCTATGATATCACAGAGAGGTTTTAATCGGTTCTGTCTCTTCTGTGATGTCACGGAGAGGGGAATTACGGGTCTGTCACTGCTGTGGTGTTCCTTTGGGGCTGAAATTAAGGCTGCCGTGGCTGTGATGTCACAGATAGAGGAAACCTGAGTCTGTCCCTGCTGTGGTGTCACAGAGAGGGGAAAACCGGGGCTGATCACTGTTGTGCAGTGAAAGTTACACAGGTGCTATGACTTGTCTGTTGCCACACGGGGAATGGAATTGGGGTTGTTAGGGCTGTGGTATCACAGAGAGATTTAAATTGGTTCTGTCATGACTGTGATGTCCCAGAGAGGGGAATAATGCGTCTGTCACCACTGTGGTGTCGCAGAGAGGTGTAAACTGGACTTGTCATTGCAGTGATCTCACCGAGAGGAGAAAACTGAGGCTTTCACTGCTGTGGCTTATCAGAGGGGATGAATTCTGACTTGTCTTTGATATCATGTCACAGAGAGGAGAAAACTGGCACTATCACCGCTGGAAATGTTACAGATAAGTGTAAGTTGGGCTTGTTCAATCTGTGGGGTGACAGAAAGGGTGAAATTTGGCCTGTCAGTGCTGTGATGTCATAATGGGTGGAAAGTGCATCTTTGACTGCTGTGCTGTCACAGGCAGGCGTAAATTGGGGTTCCCACAGTTGTGATGTCACAGAGAGGGGAAAACTGGGGCTATCACAGCTGTGGAGTCTCAGAGAAAGTAACACAGGTGTTATGACTTGTCTGTTGCCACAAAGGAGATGGAATTGGGGTTGTCATGCCTATGGTATGTCAGAGAGGTTTTAATTGGTTCTGTCTGTTCTGGGATGTCACAGAGCGGGGAATAATGGGTCTGTCAGTGCTGTGGTGTTCCATCAGAGCTGAAATTAAGGCTGCCATGGCTGTGATGTCACGATAGAGGAAACCTGAGTCTGTCCCTGCTGTGGTGTCACAGAGAGGGGAAAACTGGGGCTGATCACTGTTGTGCAGTGACAGAGAAATTTACAGAGGTGCTATGACTTGTCTGTTGCCACACAGGGAATGGAATTGGGGTTGTTCGGGCTGTGGTATCACAGAGAGTTTTAAATTGGTTCTGTCATGATTGTGATGTCCCAGAGAGGGGAATAATGCGTCTGTCACCACTGTGGTGTCACAGACAGGCGTAATTTAGAGTTGTCACTGCAGTAATGTCACAGAGACCTTGAACTGGGTCCCTCATTGGTGTGATGTCACACACAGAGAGGAGAATACTGAGGCTGCCGCTGCTCTGGTGTCACAGAGAGGAGTAGTTTTGGCCTGTCACTGCTGTGATGTCAGAGAGAGGGGAAAGCGGGTCTGTCACTGCTGCGGTGTTCCAAAGGGGATGAATTTGAGGCTGTCCTAAGTGTGATGTCACAGAGAGGGGAAAATTGAGGCAGCCACTACTGTGGTGTCACAGAGAGGCGTAAATTAGAGTTGTCAGTGCTGTGATGTCACAGGGAGGCGAAAATTGGGCCTCTCTCAGATGTGATGTCACAGAGAGAGGCGTAATGGATCTGTGAGTGCTGTGGTGTCACCGAGAGGCATAAATTAGAGTTGTCAGTGCAGTGATGTCACGGAGAGGAGAAACTGGGTCCCTCATTGGTGTGATGTCACAGATAGAGGAAACCTGAGTCTGCCACTGCAGTGATGTCACGGAGAGGGGAAAACTGGGGCTATCACAGCTGTGGAGTCTCAGAGAAATTATCACAGGTGCTATGACTTGTCTGTTGCCACAAAGGAGATGGAATTGGGGTTGTCATGGCTATGATATCACAGAGAGGTTTTAATCGGTTCTGTCTCTTCTGTGATGTCACGGAGAGGGGAATTCTGGGTCTGTCACTGCTGTGGTGTTCCTTTGGGGCTGAAATTAAGGCTGCCGTGGCTGTGATGTCACAGATAGAGGAAACCTGAGTCTGTCCCTGCTGTGGTGTCACAGAGAGGGGAAAACTGGGGCTGATCACTGTTGTGCAGTGAAAGTTACACAGGTGCTATGACTTGTCTGTTGCCACACAGGGAATGGAATTGGGGTTGTTAGGGCTGTGGTATCACAGAGAGTTTTAAATTGGTTCTGTCATGACTGTGATGTCCCAGAGAGGGGAATAATGCGTCTGTCACCACTGTGGTGTCGCAGAGAGGTGTAAACTGGACTTGTCATTGCAGTGATCTCACCGAGAGGAGAAAACTGAGGCTTTCACTGCTGTGGCTTATCAGAGGGGATGAATTCTGACTTGTCTTTGATATCATGTCACAGAGAGGAGAAAACTGGCACTATCACCGCTGTAAATGTTACAGATAAGTGTAAGTTGGGCTTGTTCAATCTGTGGGGTGACAGAAAGGGTGAAATTTGGCCTGTCAGTGCTGTGATGTCATAATGGGTGGAAAGTGCATCTTTGACTGCTGTGCTGTCACAGGCAGGCGTAAATTGGGGTTCCCACAGTTGTGATGTCACAGAGAGGGGAAAACTGGGGCTATCACAGCTGTGGAGTCTCAGAGAAAGTAACACAGGTGTTATGACTTGTCTGTTGCCACAAAGGAGATGGAATTGGGGTTGTCATGCCTATGGTATGTCAGAGAGGTTTTAATTGGTTCTGTCTGTTCTGGGATGTCACAGAGCGGGGAATAATGGGTCTGTCAGTGCTGTGGTGTTCCATCAGAGCTGAAATTACGGCTGCCATGGCCGTGATGTCACGATAGAGGAAACCTGAGTCTGTCCCTGCTGTGGTGTCACAGAGAGGGGAAAACTGGGGCTGATCACTGTTGTGCAGTGACAGAGAAATTTACAGAGGTGCTATGACTTGTCTGTTGCCACACAGGGAATGGAATTGGGGTTGTTCGGGCTGTGGTATCACAGAGAGATTTAAATTGGTTCTGTCATGATTGTGATGTCCCAGAGAGGGGAATAATGCGTCTGTCACCACTGTGGTGTCACAGACAGGCGTAATTTAGAGTTGTCACTGCAGTAATGTCACAGAGACCTTGAACTGGGTCCCTCATTGGTGTGATGTCACACACAGAGAGGAGAATACTGAGGCTGCCGCTGCTCTGGTGTCACAGTGAGGAGTAGTTTTGGCCTGTCACCGCTGTGATGTCAGAGAGAGGGGAAAGCGGGTCTGTCACTGCTGCGGTGTTCCAAAGGGGATGAATTTGAGGCTGTCCTAAGTGTGATGTCACAGAGAGGGGAAAATTGAGGCAGCCACTACTGTGGTGTCACAGAGAGGTGTAAATTAGAGTTGTCAGTGCTGTGATGTCACAGGGAGGCGAAAATTGGGCCTCTCTCAGATGTGATGTCACAGAGAGAGGCGTAATGGATGTGTGAGTGCTGTGGTGTCACCGAGAGGCATAAATTAGAGTTGTCAGTGCAGTGATGTCACGGAGAGGAGAAACTGGGTCCCTCATTGGTGTGATGTCACAGATAGAGGAAACCTGAGTCTGCCACTGCAGTGATGTCACGGAGAGGGGAAAACTGGGGCTATCACAGCTGTGGAGTCTCAGAGAAATTATCACAGGTGCTATGACTTGTCTGTTGCCACAAAGGAGATGGAATTGGGGTTGTCATGGCTATGATATCACAGAGAGGTTTTAATCGGTTCTGTCTCTTCTGTGATGTCACGGAGAGGGGAATTCTGGGTCTGTCACTGCTGTGGTGTTCCTTTGGGGCTGAAATTAAGGCTGCCGTGGCTGTGATGTCACAGATAGAGGAAACCTGAGTCTGTCCCTGCTGTGGTGTCACAGAGAGGGGAAAACTGGGGCTGATCACTGTTGTGCAGTGAAAGTTACACAGGTGCTATGACTTGTCTGTTGCCACACAGGGAATGGAATTGGGGTTGTTAGGGCTGTGGTATCACAGAGAGATTTAAATTGGTTCTGTCATGACTGTGATGTCCCAGAGAGGGGAATAATGCGTCTGTCACCACTGTGGTGTCGCAGAGAGGTGTAAACTGGACTTGTCATTGCAGTGATCTCACCGAGAGGAGAAAACTGAGGCTTTCACTGCTGTGGCTTATCAGAGGGGATGAATTCTGACTTGTCTTTGATATCATGTCACAGAGAGGAGAAAACTGGCACTATCACCGCTGTAAATGTTACAGATAAGTGTAAGTTGGGCTTGTTCAATCTGTGGGGTGACAGAAAGGGTGAAATTTGGCCTGTCAGTGCTGTGATGTCATAATGGGTGGAAAGTGCATCTTTGACTGCTGTGCTGTCACAGGCAGGCGTAAATTGGGGTTCCCACAGTTGTGATGTCACAGAGAGGGGAAAACTGGGGCTATCACAGCTGTGGAGTCTCAGAGAAAGTAACACAGGTGTTATGACTTGTCTGTTGCCACAAAGGAGATGGAATTGGGGTTGTCATGCCTATGGTATGTCAGAGAGGTTTTAATTGGTTCTGTCTGTTCTGGGATGTCACAGAGCGGGGAATAATGGGTCTGTCAGTGCTGTGGTGTTCCATCAGAGCTGAAATTACGGCTGCCATGGCCGTGATGTCACGATAGAGGAAACCTGAGTCTGTCCCTGCTGTGGTGTCACAGAGAGGGGAAAACTGGGGCTGATCACTGTTGTGCAGTGACAGAGAAATTTACAGAGGTGCTATGACTTGTCTGTTGCCACACAGGGAATAGAATTGGGGTTGTTCGGGCTGTGGTATCACAGAGAGTTTTAAATTGGTTCTGTCATGATTGTGATGTCCCAGAGAGGGGAATAATGCGTCTGTCACCACTGTGGTGTCACAGACAGGCGTAATTTAGAGTTGTCACTGCAGTAATGTCACAGAGACCTTGAACTGGGTCCCTCATTGGTGTGATGTCACACACAGAGAGGAGAATACTGAGGCTGCCGCTGCTCTGGTGTCACAGAGAGGAGTAGTTTTGGCCTGTCACTGCTGTGATGTCAGAGAGAGGGGAAAGCGGGTCTGTCACTGCTGCGGTGTTCCAAAGGGGATGAATTTGAGGCTGTCCTAAGTGTGATGTCACAGAGAGGGGAAAATTGAGGCAGCCACTACTGTGGTGTCACAGAGAGGCGTAAATTAGAGTTGTCAGTGCTGTGATGTCACAGGGAGGCGAAAATTGGGCCTCTCTCAGATGTGATGTCACAGAGAGAGGCGTAATGGATCTGTGAGTGCTGTGGTGTCACCGAGAGGCATAAATTAGAGTTGTCAGTGCAGTGATGTCACGGAGAGGAGAAACTGGGTCCCTCATTGGTGTGATGTCAGAGATAGAGGAAAGCTGAGTCTGCCACTGCAGTGATGTCACGGAGAGGGGAAAACTGGGGCTATCCCAGCTGTGGAGTCTCAGAGAAATTATCACAGGTGCTATGACTTGTCTGTTGCCACAAAGGAGATGGAATTGGGGTTGTCATGGCTATGATATCACAGAGAGGTTTTAATCGGTTCTGTCTCTTCTGTGATGTCACGGAGAGGGGAATTACGGGTCTGTCACTGCTGTGGTGTTCCTTTGGGGCTGAAATTAAGGCTGCCGTGGCTGTGATGTCACAGATAGAGGAAACCTGAGTCTGTCCCTGCTGTGGTGTCACAGAGAGGGGAAAACTGGGGCTGATCACTGTTGTGCAGTGAAAGTTACACAGGTGCTATGACTTGTCTGTTGCCACACAGGGAATGGAATTGGGGTTGTTAGGGCTGTGGTATCACAGAGAGATTTAAATTGGTTCTGTCATGACTGTGATGTCCCAGAGAGGGGAATAATGCGTCTGTCACCACTGTGGTGTCGCAGAGAGGTGTAAACTGGACTTGTCATTGCAGTGATCTCACCGAGAGGAGAAAACTGAGGCTTTCACTGCTGTGGCTTATCAGAGGGGATGAATTCTGACTTGTCTTTGATATCATGTCACAGAGAGGAGAAAACTGGCACTATCACCGCTGTAAATGTTACAGATAAGTGTAAGTTGGGCTTGTTCAATCTGTGGGGTGACAGAAAGGGTGAAATTTGGCCTGTCAGTGCTGTGATGTCATAATGGGTGGAAAGTGCATCTTTGACTGCTGTGCTGTCACAGGCAGGCGTAAATTGGGGTTCCCACAGTTGTGATGTCACAGAGAGGGGAAAACTGGGGCTATCACAGCTGTGGAGTCTCAGAGAAAGTAACACAGGTGTTATGACTTGTCTGTTGCCACAAAGGAGATGGAATTGGGGTTGTCATGCCTATGGTATGTCAGAGAGGTTTTAATTGGTTCTGTCTGTTCTGGGATGTCACAGAGCGGGGAATAATGGGTCTGTCAGTGCTGTGGTGTTCCATCAGAGCTGAAATTACGGCTGCCATGGCCGTGATGTCACGATAGAGGAAACCTGAGTCTGTCCCTGCTGTGGTGTCACAGAGAGGGGAAAACTGGGGCTGATCACTGTTGTGCAGTGACAGAGAAATTTACAGAGGTGCTATGACTTGTCTGTTGCCACACAGGGAATAGAATTGGGGTTGTTCGGGCTGTGGTATCACAGAGAGTTTTAAATTGGTTCTGTCATGATTGTGATGTCCCAGAGAGGGGAATAATGCGTCTGTCACCACTGTGGTGTCACAGACAGGCGTAATTTAGAGTTGTCACTGCAGTAATGTCACAGAGACCTTGAACTGGGTCCCTCATTGGTGTGATGTCACACACAGAGAGGAGAATACTGAGGCTGCCGCTGCTCTGGTGTCACAGAGAGGAGTAGTTTTGGCCTGTCACTGCTGTGATGTCAGAGAGAGGGGAAAGCGGGTCTGTCACTGCTGCGGTGTTCCAAAGGGGATGAATTTGAGGCTGTCCTAAGTGTGATGTCACAGAGAGGGGAAAATTGAGGCAGCCACTACTGTGGTGTCACAGAGAGGCGTAAATTAGAGTTGTCAGTGCTGTGATGTCACAGGGAGGCGAAAATTGGGCCTCTCTCAGATGTGATGTCACAGAGAGAGGCGTAATGGATCTGTGAGTGCTGTGGTGTCACCGAGAGGCATAAATTAGAGTTGTCAGTGCAGTGATGTCACGGAGAGGAGAAACTGGGTCCCTCATTGGTGTGATGTCACAGATAGAGGAAACCTGAGTCTGCCACTGCAGTGATGTCACGGAGAGGGGAAAACTGGGGCTATCCCAGCTGTGGAGTCTCAGAGAAATTATCACAGGTGCTATGACTTGTCTGTTGCCACAAAGGAGATGGAATTGGGGTTGTCATGGCTATGATATCACAGAGAGGTTTTAATCGGTTCTGTCTCTTCTGTGATGTCACGGAGAGGGGAATTACGGGTCTGTCACTGCTGTGGTGTTCCTTTGGGGCTGAAATTAAGGCTGCCGTGGCTGTGATGTCACAGATAGAGGAAACCTGAGTCTGTCCCTGCTGTGGTGTCACAGAGAGGGGAAAACTGGGCCTGATCACTGTTGTGCAGTGAAAGTTACACAGGTGCTATGACTTGTCTGTTGCCACACAGGGAATGGAATTGGGGTTGTTAGGGCTGTGGTATCACAGAGAGATTTAAATTGGTTCTGTCATGACTGTGATGTCCCAGAGAGGGGAATAATGCGTCTGTCACCACTGTGGTGTCGCAGAGAGGTGTAAACTGGACTTGTCATTGCAGTGATCTCACCGAGAGGAGAAAACTGAGGCTTTCACTGCTGTGGCTTATCAGAGGGGATGAATTCTGACTTGTCTTTGATATCATGTCACAGAGAGGAGAAAACTGGCACTATCACCGCTGTAAATGTTACAGATAAGTGTAAGTTGGGCTTGTTCAATCTGTGGGGTGACAGAAAGGGTGAAATTTGGCCTGTCAGTGCTGTGATGTCATAATGGGTGGAAAGTGCATCTTTGACTGCTGTGCTGTCACAGGCAGGCGTAAATTGGGGTTCCCACAGTTGTGATGTCACAGAGAGGGGAAAACTGGGGCTATCACAGCTGTGGAGTCTCAGAGAAAGTAACACAGGTGTTATGACTTGTCTGTTGCCACAAAGGAGATGGAATTGGGGTTGTCATGCCTATGGTATGTCAGAGAGGTTTTAATTGGTTCTGTCTGTTCTGGGATGTCACAGAGCGGGGAATAATGGGTCTGTCAGTGCTGTGGTGTTCCATCAGAGCTGAAATTAAGGCTGCCATGGCTGTGATGTCACGATAGAGGAAACCTGAGTCTGTCCCTGCTGTGGTGTCACAGAGAGGGGAAAACTGGGGCTGATCACTGTTGTGCAGTGACAGAGAAATTTACAGAGGTGCTATGACTTGTCTGTTGCCACACAGGGAATGGAATTGGGGTTGTTCGGGCTGTGGTATCACAGAGAGTTTTAAATTGGTTCTGTCATGATTGTGATGTCCCAGAGAGGGGAATAATGCGTCTGTCAGCACTGTGGTGTCACAGACAGGCGTAATTTAGAGTTGTCACTGCAGTAATGTCACAGAGACCTTGAACTGGGTCCCTCATTGGTGTGATGTCACACACAGAGAGGAGAATACTGAGGCTGCCGCTGCTCTGGTGTCACAGAGAGGAGTAGTTTTGGCCTGTCACTGCTGTGATGTCAGAGAGAGGGGAAAGCGGGTCTGTCACTGCTGCGGTGTTCCAAAGGGGATGAATTTGAGGCTGTCCTAAGTGTGATGTCACAGAGAGGGGAAAATTGAGGCAGCCACTACTGTGGTGTCACAGAGAGGCGTAAATTAGAGTTGTCAGTGCTGTGATGTCACAGGGAGGCGAAAATTGGGCCTCTCTCAGATGTGATGTCACAGAGAGAGGCGTAATGGATCTGTGAGTGCTGTGGTGTCACCGAGAGGCATAAATTAGAGTTGTCAGTGCAGTGATGTCACGGAGAGGAGAAACTGGGTCCCTCATTGGTGTGATGTCAGAGATAGAGGAAAGCTGAGTCTGCCACTGCAGTGATGTCACGGAGAGGGGAAAACTGGGGCTATCCCAGCTGTGGAGTCTCAGAGAAATTATCACAGGTGCTATGACTTGTCTGTTGCCACAAAGGAGATGGAATTGGGGTTGTCATGGCTATGATATCACAGAGAGGTTTTAATCGGTTCTGTCTCTTCTGTGATGTCACGGAGAGGGGAATTACGGGTCTGTCACTGCTGTGGTGTTCCTTTGGGGCTGAAATTAAGGCTGCCGTGGCTGTGATGTCACAGATAGAGGAAACCTGAGTCTGTCCCTGCTGTGGTGTCACAGAGAGGGGAAAACCGGGGCTGATCACTGTTGTGCAGTGAAAGTTACACAGGTGCTATGACTTGTCTGTTGCCACACGGGGAATGGAATTGGGGTTGTTAGGGCTGTGGTATCACAGAGAGATTTAAATTGGTTCTGTCATGACTGTGATGTCCCAGAGAGGGGAATAATGCGTCTGTCACCACTGTGGTGTCGCAGAGAGGTGTAAACTGGACTTGTCATTGCAGTGATCTCACCGAGAGGAGAAAACTGAGGCTTTCACTGCTGTGGCTTATCAGAGGGGATGAATTCTGACTTGTCTTTGATATCATGTCACAGAGAGGAGAAAACTGGCACTATCACCGCTGGAAATGTTACAGATAAGTGTAAGTTGGGCTTGTTCAATCTGTGGGGTGACAGAAAGGGTGAAATTTGGCCTGTCAGTGCTGTGATGTCATAATGGGTGGAAAGTGCATCTTTGACTGCTGTGCTGTCACAGGCAGGCGTAAATTGGGGTTCCCACAGTTGTGATGTCACAGAGAGGGGAAAACTGGGGCTATCACAGCTGTGGAGTCTCAGAGAAAGTAACACAGGTGTTATGACTTGTCTGTTGCCACAAAGGAGATGGAATTGGGGTTGTCATGCCTATGGTATGTCAGAGAGGTTTTAATTGGTTCTGTCTGTTCTGGGATGTCACAGAGCGGGGAATAATGGGTCTGTCAGTGCTGTGGTGTTCCATCAGAGCTGAAATTAAGGCTGCCATGGCTGTGATGTCACGATAGAGGAAACCTGAGTCTGTCCCTGCTGTGGTGTCACAGAGAGGGGAAAACTGGGGCTGATCACTGTTGTGCAGTGACAGAGAAATTTACAGAGGTGCTATGACTTGTCTGTTGCCACACAGGGAATGGAATTGGGGTTGTTCGGGCTGTGGTATCACAGAGAGTTTTAAATTGGTTCTGTCATGATTGTGATGTCCCAGAGAGGGGAATAATGCGTCTGTCACCACTGTGGTGTCACAGACAGGCGTAATTTAGAGTTGTCACTGCAGTAATGTCACAGAGACCTTGAACTGGGTCCCTCATTGGTGTGATGTCACACACAGAGAGGAGAATACTGAGGCTGCCGCTGCTCTGGTGTCACAGAGAGGAGTAGTTTTGGCCTGTCACTGCTGTGATGTCAGAGAGAGGGGAAAGCGGGTCTGTCACTGCTGCGGTGTTCCAAAGGGGATGAATTTGAGGCTGTCCTAAGTGTGATGTCACAGAGAGGGGAAAATTGAGGCAGCCACTACTGTGGTGTCACAGAGAGGCGTAAATTAGAGTTGTCAGTGCTGTGATGTCACAGGGAGGCGAAAATTGGGCCTCTCTCAGATGTGATGTCACAGAGAGAGGCGTAATGGATCTGTGAGTGCTGTGGTGTCACCGAGAGGCATAAATTAGAGTTGTCAGTGCAGTGATGTCACGGAGAGGAGAAACTGGGTCCCTCATTGGTGTGATGTCACAGATAGAGGAAACCTGAGTCTGCCACTGCAGTGATGTCACGGAGAGGGGAAAACTGGGGCTATCACAGCTGTGGAGTCTCAGAGAAATTATCACAGGTGCTATGACTTGTCTGTTGCCACAAAGGAGATGGAATTGGGGTTGTCATGGCTATGATATCACAGAGAGGTTTTAATCGGTTCTGTCTCTTCTGTGATGTCACGGAGAGGGGAATTCTGGGTCTGTCACTGCTGTGGTGTTCCTTTGGGGCTGAAATTAAGGCTGCCGTGGCTGTGATGTCACAGATAGAGGAAACCTGAGTCTGTCCCTGCTGTGGTGTCACAGAGAGGGGAAAACTGGGGCTGATCACTGTTGTGCAGTGAAAGTTACACAGGTGCTATGACTTGTCTGTTGCCACACAGGGAATGGAATTGGGGTTGTTAGGGCTGTGGTATCACAGAGAGTTTTAAATTGGTTCTGTCATGACTGTGATGTCCCAGAGAGGGGAATAATGCGTCTGTCACCACTGTGGTGTCGCAGAGAGGTGTAAACTGGACTTGTCATTGCAGTGATCTCACCGAGAGGAGAAAACTGAGGCTTTCACTGCTGTGGCTTATCAGAGGGGATGAATTCTGACTTGTCTTTGATATCATGTCACAGAGAGGAGAAAACTGGCACTATCACCGCTGTAAATGTTACAGATAAGTGTAAGTTGGGCTTGTTCAATCTGTGGGGTGACAGAAAGGGTGAAATTTGGCCTGTCAGTGCTGTGATGTCATAATGGGTGGAAAGTGCATCTTTGACTGCTGTGCTGTCACAGGCAGGCGTAAATTGGGGTTCCCACAGTTGTGATGTCACAGAGAGGGGAAAACTGGGGCTATCACAGCTGTGGAGTCTCAGAGAAAGTAACACAGGTGTTATGACTTGTCTGTTGCCACAAAGGAGATGGAATTGGGGTTGTCATGCCTATGGTATGTCAGAGAGGTTTTAATTGGTTCTGTCTGTTCTGGGATGTCACAGAGCGGGGAATAATGGGTCTGTCAGTGCTGTGGTGTTCCATCAGAGCTGAAATTACGGCTGCCATGGCCGTGATGTCACGATAGAGGAAACCTGAGTCTGTCCCTGCTGTGGTGTCACAGAGAGGGGAAAACTGGGGCTGATCACTGTTGTGCAGTGACAGAGAAATTTACAGAGGTGCTATGACTTGTCTGTTGCCACACAGGGAATGGAATTGGGGTTGTTCGGGCTGTGGTATCACAGAGAGATTTAAATTGGTTCTGTCATGATTGTGATGTCCCAGAGAGGGGAATAATGCGTCTGTCACCACTGTGGTGTCACAGACAGGCGTAATTTAGAGTTGTCACTGCAGTAATGTCACAGAGACCTTGAACTGGGTCCCTCATTGGTGTGATGTCACACACAGAGAGGAGAATACTGAGGCTGCCGCTGCTCTGGTGTCACAGTGAGGAGTAGTTTTGGCCTGTCACCGCTGTGATGTCAGAGAGAGGGGAAAGCGGGTCTGTCACTGCTGCGGTGTTCCAAAGGGGATGAATTTGAGGCTGTCCTAAGTGTGATGTCACAGAGAGGGGAAAATTGAGGCAGCCACTACTGTGGTGTCACAGAGAGGTGTAAATTAGAGTTGTCAGTGCTGTGATGTCACAGGGAGGCGAAAATTGGGCCTCTCTCAGATGTGATGTCACAGAGAGAGGCGTAATGGATGTGTGAGTGCTGTGGTGTCACCGAGAGGCATAAATTAGAGTTGTCAGTGCAGTGATGTCACGGAGAGGAGAAACTGGGTCCCTCATTGGTGTGATGTCACAGATAGAGGAAACCTGAGTCTGCCACTGCAGTGATGTCACGGAGAGGGGAAAACTGGGGCTATCACAGCTGTGGAGTCTCAGAGAAATTATCACAGGTGCTATGACTTGTCTGTTGCCACAAAGGAGATGGAATTGGGGTTGTCATGGCTATGATATCACAGAGAGGTTTTAATCGGTTCTGTCTCTTCTGTGATGTCACGGAGAGGGGAATTACGGGTCTGTCACTGCTGTGGTGTTCCTTTGGGGCTGAAATTAAGGCTGCCGTGGCTGTGATGTCACAGATAGAGGAAACCTGAGTCTGTCCCTGCTGTGGTGTCACAGAGAGGGGAAAACTGGGGCTGATCACTGTTGTGCAGTGAAAGTTACACAGGTGCTATGACTTGTCTGTTGCCACACAGGGAATGGAATTGGGGTTGTTCAGGCTGTGGTATCACAGAGAGATTTAAATTGGTTCTGTCATGACTGTGATGTCCCAGAGAGGGGAATAATGCGTCTGTCACCACTGTGGTGTCGCAGAGAGGTGTAAACTGGACTTGTCATTGCAGTGATCTCACCGAGAGGAGAAAACTGAGGCTTTCACTGCTGTGGCTTATCAGAGGGGATGAATTCTGACTTGTCTTTGATATCATGTCACAGAGAGGAGAAAACTGGCACTATCACCGCTGTAAATGTTACAGATAAGTGTAAGTTGGGCTTGTTCAATCTGTGGGGTGACAGAAAGGGTGAAATTTGGCCTGTCAGTGCTGTGATGTCATAATGGGTGGAAAGTGCATCTTTGACTGCTGTGCTGTCACAGGCAGGCGTAAATTGGGGTTCCCACAGTTGTGATGTCACAGAGAGGGGAAAACTGGGGCTATCACAGCTGTGGAGTCTCAGAGAAAGTAACACAGGTGTTATGACTTGTCTGTTGCCACAAAGGAGATGGAATTGGGGTTGTCATGCCTATGGTATGTCAGAGAGGTTTTAATTGGTTCTGTCTGTTCTGGGATGTCACAGAGCGGGGAATAATGGGTCTGTCAGTGCTGTGGTGTTCCATCAGAGCTGAAATTACGGCTGCCATGGCCGTGATGTCACGATAGAGGAAACCTGAGTCTGTCCCTGCTGTGGTGTCACAGAGAGGGGAAAACTGGGGCTGATCACTGTTGTGCAGTGACAGAGAAATTTACAGAGGTGCTATGACTTGTCTGTTGCCACACAGGGAATGGAATTGGGGTTGTTCGGGCTGTGGTATCACAGAGAGTTTTAAATTGGTTCTGTCATGATTGTGATGTCCCAGAGAGGGGAATAATGCATCTGTCACCACTGTGGTGTCACAGACAGGCGTAATTTAGAGTTGTCACTGCAGTAATGTCACAGAGACCTTGAACTGGGTCCCTCATTGGTGTGATGTCACACACAGAGAGGAGAATACTGAGGCTGCCGCTGCTCTGGTGTCACAGAGAGGAGTAGTTTTGGCCTGTCACTGCTGTGATGTCAGAGAGAGGGGAAAGCGGGTCTGTCACTGCTGCGGTGTTCCAAAGGGGATGAATTTGAGGCTGTCCTAAGTGTGATGTCACAGAGAGGGGAAAATTGAGGCAGCCACTACTGTGGTGTCACAGAGATGCGTAAATTAGCGTTGTCAGTGCTGTGATGTCACAGGGAGGCGAAAATTGGGCCTCTCTCAGATGTGATGTCACAGAGAGAGGCGTAATGGATCTGTGAGTGCTGTGGTGTCACCGAGAGGCATAAATTAGAGTTGTCAGTGCAGTGATGTCACGGAGAGGAGAAACTGGGTCCCTCATTGGTGTGATGTCAGAGATAGAGGAAAGCTGAGTCTGCCACTGCAGTGATGTCACGGAGAGGGGAAAACTGGGGCTATCACAGCTGTGGAGTCTCAGAGAAATTATCACAGGTGCTATGACTTGTCTGTTGCCACAAAGGAGATGGAATTGGGGTTGTCATGGCTATGATATCACAGAGAGGTTTTAATCGGTTCTGTCTCTTCTGTGATGTCACGGAGAGGGGAATTACGGGTCTGTCACTGCTGTGGTGTTCCTTTGGGGCTGAAATTAAGGCTGCCGTGGCTGTGATGTCACAGATAGAGGAAACCTGAGTCTGTCCCTGCTGTGGTGTCACAGAGAGGGGAAAACTGGGGCTGATCACTGTTGTGCAGTGAAAGTTACACAGGTGCTATGACTTGTCTGTTGCCACACAGGGAATGGAATTGGGGTTGTTAGGGCTGTGGTATCACAGAGAGATTTAAATTGGTTCTGTCATGACTGTGATGTCCCAGAGAGGGGAATAATGCGTCTGTCACCACTGTGGTGTCGCAGAGAGGTGTAAACTGGACTTGTCATTGCAGTGATCTCACCGAGAGGAGAAAACTGAGGCTTTCACTGCTGTGGCTTATCAGAGGGGATGAATTCTGACTTGTCTTTGATATCATGTCACAGAGAGGAGAAAACTGGCACTATCACCGCTGTAAATGTTACAGATAAGTGTAAGTTGGGCTTGTTCAATCTGTGGGGTGACAGAAAGGGTGAAATTTGGCCTGTCAGTGCTGTGATGTCATAATGGGTGGAAAGTGCATCTTTGACTGCTGTGCTGTCACAGGCAGGCGTAAATTGGGGTTCCCACAGTTGTGATGTCACAGAGAGGGGAAAACTGGGGCTATCACAGCTGTGGAGTCTCAGAGAAAGTAACACAGGTGTTATGACTTGTCTGTTGCCACAAAGGAGATGGAATTGGGGTTGTCATGCCTATGGTATGTCAGAGAGGTTTTAATTGGTTCTGTCTGTTCTGGGATGTCACAGAGCGGGGAATAATGGGTCTGTCAGTGCTGTGGTGTTCCATCAGAGCTGAAATTACGGCTGCCATGGCCGTGATGTCACGATAGAGGAAACCTGAGTCTGTCCCTGCTGTGGTGTCACAGAGAGGGGAAAACTGGGGCTGATCACTGTTGTGCAGTGACAGAGAAATTTACAGAGGTGCTATGACTTGTCTGTTGCCACACAGGGAATAGAATTGGGGTTGTTCGGGCTGTGGTATCACAGAGAGTTTTAAATTGGTTCTGTCATGATTGTGATGTCCCAGAGAGGGGAATAATGCGTCTGTCACCACTGTGGTGTCACAGACAGGCGTAATTTAGAGTTGTCACTGCAGTAATGTCACAGAGACCTTGAACTGGGTCCCTCATTGGTGTGATGTCACACACAGAGAGGAGAATACTGAGGCTGCCGCTGCTCTGGTGTCACAGAGAGGAGTAGTTTTGGCCTGTCACTGCTGTGATGTCAGAGAGAGGGGAAAGCGGGTCTGTCACTGCTGCGGTGTTCCAAAGGGGATGAATTTGAGGCTGTCCTAAGTGTGATGTCACAGAGAGGGGAAAATTGAGGCAGCCACTACTGTGGTGTCACAGAGAGGCGTAAATTAGAGTTGTCAGTGCTGTGATGTCACAGGGAGGCGAAAATTGGGCCTCTCTCAGATGTGATGTCACAGAGAGAGGCGTAATGGATCTGTGAGTGCTGTGGTGTCACCGAGAGGCATAAATTAGAGTTGTCAGTGCAGTGATGTCACGGAGAGGAGAAACTGGGTCCCTCATTGGTGTGATGTCAGAGATAGAGGAAAGCTGAGTCTGCCACTGCAGTGATGTCACGGAGAGGGGAAAACTGGGGCTATCCCAGCTGTGGAGTCTCAGAGAAATTATCACAGGTGCTATGACTTGTCTGTTGCCACAAAGGAGATGGAATTGGGGTTGTCATGGCTATGATATCACAGAGAGGTTTTAATCGGTTCTGTCTCTTCTGTGATGTCACGGAGAGGGGAATTACGGGTCTGTCACTGCTGTGGTGTTCCTTTGGGGCTGAAATTAAGGCTGCCGTGGCTGTGATGTCACAGATAGAGGAAACCTGAGTCTGTCCCTGCTGTGGTGTCACAGAGAGGGGAAAACTGGGGCTGATCACTGTTGTGCAGTGAAAGTTACACAGGTGCTATGACTTGTCTGTTGCCACACAGGGAATGGAATTGGGGTTGTTAGGGCTGTGGTATCACAGAGAGATTTAAATTGGTTCTGTCATGACTGTGATGTCCCAGAGAGGGGAATAATGCGTCTGTCACCACTGTGGTGTCGCAGAGAGGTGTAAACTGGACTTGTCATTGCAGTGATCTCACCGAGAGGAGAAAACTGAGGCTTTCACTGCTGTGGCTTATCAGAGGGGATGAATTCTGACTTGTCTTTGATATCATGTCACAGAGAGGAGAAAACTGGCACTATCACCGCTGGAAATGTTACAGATAAGTGTAAGTTGGGCTTGTTCAATCTGTGGGGTGACAGAAAGGGTGAAATTTGGCCTGTCAGTGCTGTGATGTCATAATGGGTGGAAAGTGCATCTTTGACTGCTGTGCTGTCACAGGCAGGCGTAAATTGGGGTTCCCACAGTTGTGATGTCACAGAGAGGGGAAAACTGGGGCTATCACAGCTGTGGAGTCTCAGAGAAAGTAACACAGGTGTTATGACTTGTCTGTTGCCACAAAGGAGATGGAATTGGGGTTGTCATGCCTATGGTATGTCAGAGAGGTTTTAATTGGTTCTGTCTGTTCTGGGATGTCACAGAGCGGGGAATAATGGGTCTGTCAGTGCTGTGGTGTTCCATCAGAGCTGAAATTACGGCTGCCATGGCCGTGATGTCACGATAGAGGAAACCTGAGTCTGTCCCTGCTGTGGTGTCACAGAGAGGGGAAAACTGGGGCTGATCACTGTTGTGCAGTGACAGAGAAATTTACAGAGGTGCTATGACTTGTCTGTTGCCACACAGGGAATAGAATTGGGGTTGTTCGGGCTGTGGTATCACAGAGAGTTTTAAATTGGTTCTGTCATGATTGTGATGTCCCAGAGAGGGGAATAATGCGTCTGTCACCACTGTGGTGTCACAGACAGGCGTAATTTAGAGTTGTCACTGCAGTAATGTCACAGAGACCTTGAACTGGGTCCCTCATTGGTGTGATGTCACACACAGAGAGGAGAATACTGAGGCTGCCGCTGCTCTGGTGTCACAGAGAGGAGTAGTTTTGGCCTGTCACTGCTGTGATGTCAGAGAGAGGGGAAAGCGGGTCTGTCACTGCTGCGGTGTTCCAAAGGGGATGAATTTGAGGCTGTCCTAAGTGTGATGTCACAGAGAGGGGAAAATTGAGGCAGCCACTACTGTGGTGTCACAGAGAGGCGTAAATTAGAGTTGTCAGTGCTGTGATGTCACAGGGAGGCGAAAATTGGGCCTCTCTCAGATGTGATGTCACAGAGAGAGGCGTAATGGATCTGTGAGTGCTGTGGTGTCACCGAGAGGCATAAATTAGAGTTGTCAGTGCAGTGATGTCACGGAGAGGAGAAACTGGGTCCCTCATTGGTGTGATGTCACAGATAGAGGAAACCTGAGTCTGCCACTGCAGTGATGTCACGGAGAGGGGAAAACTGGGGCTATCACAGCTGTGGAGTCTCAGAGAAATTATCACAGGTGCTATGACTTGTCTGTTGCCACAAAGGAGATGGAATTGGGGTTGTCATGGCTATGATATCACAGAGAGGTTTTAATCGGTTCTGTCTCTTCTGTGATGTCACGGAGAGGGGAATTACGGGTCTGTCACTGCTGTGGTGTTCCTTTGGGGCTGAAATTAAGGCTGCCGTGGCTATGATGTCACAGATAGAGGAAACCTGAGTCTGTCCCTGCTGTGGTGTCACAGAGAGGGGAAAACTGGGGCTGATCACTGTTGTGCAGTGAAAGTTACACAGGTGCTATGACTTGTCTGTTGCCACACAGGGAATGGAATTGGGGTTGTTAGGGCTGTGGTATCACAGAGAGATTTAAATTGGTTCTGTCATGACTGTGATGTCCCAGAGAGGGGAATAATGCGTCTGTCACCACTGTGGTGTCGCAGAGAGGTGTAAACTGGACTTGTCATTGCAGTGATCTCACCGAGAGGAGAAAACTGAGGCTTTCACTGCTGTGGCTTATCAGAGGGGATGAATTCTGACTTGTCTTTGATATCATGTCACAGAGAGGAGAAAACTGGCACTATCACCGCTGTAAATGTTACAGATAAGTGTAAGTTGGGCTTGTTCAATCTGTGGGGTGACAGAAAGGGTGAAATTTGGCCTGTCAGTGCTGTGATGTCATAATGGGTGGAAAGTGCATCTTTGACTGCTGTGCTGTCACAGGCAGGCGTAAATTGGGGTTCCCACAGTTGTGATGTCACAGAGAGGGGAAAACTGGGGCTATCACAGCTGTGGAGTCTCAGAGAAAGTAACACAGGTGTTATGACTTGTCTGTTGCCACAAAGGAGATGGAATTGGGGTTGTCATGCCTATGGTATGTCAGAGAGGTTTTAATTGGTTCTGTCTGTTCTGGGATGTCACAGAGCGGGGAATAATGGGTCTGTCAGTGCTGTGGTGTTCCATCAGAGCTGAAATTACGGCTGCCATGGCCGTGATGTCACGATAGAGGAAACCTGAGTCTGTCCCTGCTGTGGTGTCACAGAGAGGGGAAAACTGGGGCTGATCACTGTTGTGCAGTGACAGAGAAATTTACAGAGGTGCTATGACTTGTCTGTTGCCACACAGGGAATAGAATTGGGGTTGTTCGGGCTGTGGTATCACAGAGAGTTTTAAATTGGTTCTGTCATGATTGTGATGTCCCAGAGAGGGGAATAATGCGTCTGTCACCACTGTGGTGTCACAGACAGGCGTAATTTAGAGTTGTCACTGCAGTAATGTCACAGAGACCTTGAACTGGGTCCCTCATTGGTGTGATGTCACACACAGAGAGGAGAATACTGAGGCTGCCGCTGCTCTGGTGTCACAGAGAGGAGTAGTTTTGGCCTGTCACTGCTGTGATGTCAGAGAGAGGGGAAAGCGGGTCTGTCACTGCTGCGGTGTTCCAAAGGGGATGAATTTGAGGCTGTCCTAAGTGTGATGTCACAGAGAGGGGAAAATTGAGGCAGCCACTACTGTGGTGTCACAGAGAGGCGTAAATTAGAGTTGTCAGTGCTGTGATGTCACAGGGAGGCGAAAATTGGGCCTCTCTCAGATGTGATGTCACAGAGAGAGGCGTAATGGATCTGTGAGTGCTGTGGTGTCACCGAGAGGCATAAATTAGAGTTGTCAGTGCAGTGATGTCACGGAGAGGAGAAACTGGGTCCCTCATTGGTGTGATGTCAGAGATAGAGGAAAGCTGAGTCTGCCACTGCAGTGATGTCACGGAGAGGGGAAAACTGGGGCTATCCCAGCTGTGGAGTCTCAGAGAAATTATCACAGGTGCTATGACTTGTCTGTTGCCACAAAGGAGATGGAATTGGGGTTGTCATGGCTATGATATCACAGAGAGGTTTTAATCGGTTCTGTCTCTTCTGTGATGTCACGGAGAGGGGAATTACGGGTCTGTCACTGCTGTGGTGTTCCTTTGGGGCTGAAATTAAGGCTGCCGTGGCTGTGATGTCACAGATAGAGGAAACCTGAGTCTGTCCCTGCTGTGGTGTCACAGAGAGGGGAAAACTGGGGCTGATCACTGTTGTGCAGTGAAAGTTACACAGGTGCTATGACTTGTCTGTTGCCACACAGGGAATGGAATTGGGGTTGTTAGGGCTGTGGTATCACAGAGAGATTTAAATTGGTTCTGTCATGACTGTGATGTCCCAGAGAGGGGAATAATGCGTCTGTCACCACTGTGGTGTCGCAGAGAGGTGTAAACTGGACTTGTCATTGCAGTGATCTCACCGAGAGGAGAAAACTGAGGCTTTCACTGCTGTGGCTTATCAGAGGGGATGAATTCTGACTTGTCTTTGATATCATGTCACAGAGAGGAGAAAACTGGCACTATCACCGCTGTAAATGTTACAGATAAGTGTAAGTTGGGCTTGTTCAATCTGTGGGGTGACAGAAAGGGTGAAATTTGGCCTGTCAGTGCTGTGATGTCATAATGGGTGGAAAGTGCATCTTTGACTGCTGTGCTGTCACAGGCAGGCGTAAATTGGGGTTCCCACAGTTGTGATGTCACAGAGAGGGGAAAACTGGGGCTATCACAGCTGTGGAGTCTCAGAGAAAGTAACACAGGTGTTATGACTTGTCTGTTGCCACAAAGGAGATGGAATTGGGGTTGTCATGCCTATGGTATGTCAGAGAGGTTTTAATTGGTTCTGTCTGTTCTGGGATGTCACAGAGCGGGGAATAATGGGTCTGTCAGTGCTGTGGTGTTCCATCAGAGCTGAAATTACGGCTGCCATGGCCGTGATGTCACGATAGAGGAAACCTGAGTCTGTCCCTGCTGTGGTGTCACAGAGAGGGGAAAACTGGGGCTGATCACTGTTGTGCAGTGACAGAGAAATTTACAGAGGTGCTATGACTTGTCTGTTGCCACACAGGGAATAGAATTGGGGTTGTTCGGGCTGTGGTATCACAGAGAGTTTTAAATTGGTTCTGTCATGATTGTGATGTCCCAGAGAGGGGAATAATGCGTCTGTCACCACTGTGGTGTCACAGACAGGCGTAATTTAGAGTTGTCACTGCAGTAATGTCACAGAGACCTTGAACTGGGTCCCTCATTGGTGTGATGTCACACACAGAGAGGAGAATACTGAGGCTGCCGCTGCTCTGGTGTCACAGAGAGGAGTAGTTTTGGCCTGTCACTGCTGTGATGTCAGAGAGAGGGGAAAGCGGGTCTGTCACTGCTGCGGTGTTCCAAAGGGGATGAATTTGAGGCTGTCCTAAGTGTGATGTCACAGAGAGGGGAAAATTGAGGCAGCCACTACTGTGGTGTCACAGAGAGGCGTAAATTAGAGTTGTCAGTGCTGTGATGTCACAGGGAGGCGAAAATTGGGCCTCTCTCAGATGTGATGTCACAGAGAGAGGCGTAATGGATCTGTGAGTGCTGTGGTGTCACCGAGAGGCATAAATTAGAGTTGTCAGTGCAGTGATGTCACGGAGAGGAGAAACTGGGTCCCTCATTGGTGTGATGTCACAGATAGAGGAAACCTGAGTCTGCCACTGCAGTGATGTCACGGAGAGGGGAAAACTGGGGCTATCACAGCTGTGGAGTCTCAGAGAAATTATCACAGGTGCTATGACTTGTCTGTTGCCACAAAGGAGATGGAATTGGGGTTGTCATGGCTATGATATCACAGAGAGGTTTTAATCGGTTCTGTCTCTTCTGTGATGTCACGGAGAGGGGAATTACGGGTCTGTCACTGCTGTGGTGTTCCTTTGGGGCTGAAATTAAGGCTGCCGTGGCTATGATGTCACAGATAGAGGAAACCTGAGTCTGTCCCTGCTGTGGTGTCACAGAGAGGGGAAAACTGGGGCTGATCACTGTTGTGCAGTGAAAGTTACACAGGTGCTATGACTTGTCTGTTGCCACACAGGGAATGGAATTGGGGTTGTTAGGGCTGTGGTATCACAGAGAGATTTAAATTGGTTCTGTCATGACTGTGATGTCCCAGAGAGGGGAATAATGCGTCTGTCACCACTGTGGTGTCGCAGAGAGGTGTAAACTGGACTTGTCATTGCAGTGATCTCACCGAGAGGAGAAAACTGAGGCTTTCACTGCTGTGGCTTATCAGAGGGGATGAATTCTGACTTGTCTTTGATATCATGTCACAGAGAGGAGAAAACTGGCACTATCACCGCTGGAAATGTTACAGATAAGTGTAAGTTGGGCTTGTTCAATCTGTGGGGTGACAGAAAGGGTGAAATTTGGCCTGTCAGTGCTGTGATGTCATAATGGGTGGAAAGTGCATCTTTGACTGCTGTGCTGTCACAGGCAGGCGTAAATTGGGGTTCCCACAGTTGTGATGTCACAGAGAGGGGAAAACTGGGGCTATCACAGCTGTGGAGTCTCAGAGAAAGTAACACAGGTGTTATGACTTGTCTGTTGCCACAAAGGAGATGGAATTGGGGTTGTCATGCCTATGGTATGTCAGAGAGGTTTTAACTGGTTCTGTCTGTTCTGGGATGTCACAGAGCGGGGAATAATGGGTCTGTCAGTGCTGTGGTGTTCCATCAGAGCTGAAATTAAGGCTGCCATGGCTGTGATGTCACGATAGAGGAAACCTGAGTCTGTCCCTGCTGTGGTGTCACAGAGAGGGGAAAACTGGGCCTGATCACTGTTGTGCAGTGACAGAGAAATTTACAGAGGTGCTATGACTTGTCTGTTGCCACACAGGGAATAGAATTGGGGTTGTTCGGGCTGTGGTATCACAGAGAGTTTTAAATTGGTTCTGTCATGATTGTGATGTCCCAGAGAGGGGAATAATGCGTCTGTCACCACTGTGGTGTCACAGACAGGCGTAATTTAGAGTTGTCACTGCAGTAATGTCACAGAGACCTTGAACTGGGTCCCTCATTGGTGTGATGTCACACACAGAGAGGAGAATACTGAGGCTGCCGCTGCTCTGGTGTCACAGTGAGGAGTAGTTTTGGCCTGTCACCGCTGTGATGTCAGAGAGAGGGGAAAGCGGGTCTGTCACTGCTGCGGTGTTCCAAAGGGGATGAATTTGAGGCTGTCCTAAGTGTGATGTCACAAAGAGGGGAAAATTGAGGCAGCCACTACTGTGGTGTCACAGAGAGGCGTAAATTAGAGTTGTCAGTGCTGTGATGTCACAGGGAGGCGAAAATTGGGCCTCTCTCAGATGTGATGTCACAGAGAGAGGCGTAATGGATCTGTGAGTGCTGTGGTGTCACCGAGAGGCATAAATTAGAGTTGTCAGTGCAGTGATGTCACGGAGAGGAGAAACTGGGTCCCTCATTGGTGTGATGTCACAGATAGAGGAAACCTGAGTCTGCCACTGCAGTGATGTCACGGAGAGGGGAAAACTGGGGCTATCACAGCTGTGGAGTCTCAGAGAAATTATCACAGGTGCTATGACTTGTCTGTTGCCACAAAGGAGATGGAATTGGGGTTGTCATGGCTATGATATCACAGAGAGGTTTTAATCGGTTCTGTCTCTTCTGTGATGTCACGGAGAGGGGAATTACGGGTCTGTCACTGCTGTGGTGTTCCTTTGGGGCTGAAATTAAGGCTGCCGTGGCTATGATGTCACAGATAGAGGAAACCTGAGTCTGTCCCTGCTGTGGTGTCACAGAGAGGGGAAAACTGGGGCTGATCACTGTTGTGCAGTGAAAGTTACACAGGTGCTATGACTTGTCTGTTGCCACACAGGGAATGGAATTGGGGTTGTTAGGGCTGTGGTATCACAGAGAGATTTAAATTGGTTCTGTCATGACTGTGATGTCCCAGAGAGGGGAATAATGCGTCTGTCACCACTGTGGTGTCGCAGAGAGGTGTAAACTGGACTTGTCATTGCAGTGATCTCACCGAGAGGAGAAAACTGAGGCTTTCACTGCTGTGGCTTATCAGAGGGGATGAATTCTGACTTGTCTTTGATATCATGTCACAGAGAGGAGAAAACTGGCACTATCACCGCTGGAAATGTTACAGATAAGTGTAAGTTGGGCTTGTTCAATCTGTGGGGTGACAGAAAGTGTGAAATTTGGCCTGTCAGTGCTGTGATGTCATAATGGGTGGAAAGTGCATCTTTGACTGCTGTGCTGTCACAGGCAGGCGTAAATTGGGGTTCCCACAGTTGTGATGTCACAGAGAGGGGAAAACTGGGGCTATCACAGCTGTGGAGTCTCAGAGAAAGTAACACAGGTGTTATGACTTGTCTGTTGCCACAAAGGAGATGGAATTGGGGTTGTCATGCCTATGGTATGTCAGAGAGGTTTTAATTGGTTCTGTCTGTTCTGGGATGTCACAGAGCGGGGAATAATGGGTCTGTCAGTGCTGTGCTGTTCCATCAGAGCTGAAATTACGGCTGCCATGGCCGTGATGTCACGATAGAGGAAACCTGAGTCTGTCCCTGCTGTGGTGTCACAGAGAGGGGAAAACTGGGGCTGATCACTGTTGTGCAGTGACAGAGAAATTTACAGAGGTGCTATGACTTGTCTGTTGCCACACAGGGAATAGAATTGGGGTTGTTCGGGCTGTGGTATCACAGAGAGTTTTAAATTGGTTCTGTCATGATTGTGATGTCCCAGAGAGGGGAATAATGCGTCTGTCAGCACTGTGGTGTCACAGACAGGCGTAATTTAGAGTTGTCACTGCAGTAATGTCACAGAGACCTTGAACTGGGTCCCTCATTGGTGTGATGTCACACACAGAGAGGAGAATACTGAGGCTGCCGCTGCTCTGGTGTCACAGAGAGGAGTAGTTTTGGCCTGTCACTGCTGTGATGTCAGAGAGAGGGGAAAGCGGGTCTGTCACTGCTGCGGTGTTCCAAAGGGGATGAATTTGAGGCTGTCCTAAGTGTGATGTCACAGAGAGGGGAAAATTGAGGCAGCCACTACTGTGGTGTCACAGAGAGGCGTAAATTAGAGTTGTCAGTGCTGTGATGTCACAGGGAGGCGAAAATTGGGCCTCTCTCAGATGTGATGTCACAGAGAGAGGCGTAATGGATCTGTGAGTGCTGTGGTGTCACCGAGAGGCATAAATTAGAGTTGTCAGTGCAGTGATGTCACGGGGAGGAGAAACTGGGTCCCTCATTGGTGTGATGTCACAGATAGAGGAAACCTGAGTCTGCCACTGCAGTGATGTCACGGAGAGGGGAAAACTGGGGCTATCACAGCTGTGGAGTCTCAGAGAAATTATCACAGGTGCTATGACTTGTCTGTTGCCACAAAGGAGATGGAATTGGGGTTGTCATGGCTATGATATCACAGAGAGGTTTTAATTGGTTCTGTCTCTTCTGTGATGTCACGGAGAGGGGAATTATGGGTCTGTCACTGCTGTGGTGTTCCTTTGGGTCTGAAATTAAGGCTGCCGTGGCTGTGATGTCACAGATAGAGGAAACCTGAGTCTGTCCCTGCTGTGGTGTCACAGAGAGGGGAAAACTGGGGCTGATCACTGTTGTGCAGTGAAAGTTACACAGGTGCTATGACTTGTCTGTTGCCACACAGGGAATGGAATTGGGGTTGTTAGGGCTGTGGTATCACAGAGAGATTTAAATTGGTTCTGTCATGACTGTGATGTCCCAGAGAGGGGAATAATGCGTCTGTCACCACTGTGGTGTCGCAGAGAGGTGTAAACTGGACTTGTCATTGCAGTGATCTCACCGAGAGGAGAAAACTGAGGCTTTCACTGCTGTGGCTTATCAGAGGGGATGAATTCTGACTTGTCTTTGATATCATGTCACAGAGAGGAGAAAACTGGCACTATCACCGCTGTAAATGTTACAGATAAGTGTAAGTTGGGCTTGTTCAATCTGTGGGGTGACAGAAAGGGTGAAATTTGGCCTGTCAGTGCTGTGATGTCATAATGGGTGGAAAGTGCATCTTTGACTGCTGTGCTGTCACAGGCAGGCGTAAATTGGGGTTCCCACAGTTGTGATGTCACAGAGAGGGGAAAACTGGGGCTATCACAGCTGTGGAGTCTCAGAGAAAGTAACACAGGTGTTATGACTTGTCTGTTGCCACAAAGGAGATGGAATTGGGGTTGTCATGCCTATGGTATGTCAGAGAGGTTTTAATTGGTTCTGTCTGTTCTGGGATGTCACAGAGCGGGGAATAATGGGTCTGTCAGTGCTGTGCTGTTCCATCAGAGCTGAAATTACGGCTGCCATGGCCGTGATGTCACGATAGAGGAAACCTGAGTCTGTCCCTGCTGTGGTGTCACAGAGAGGGGAAAACTGGGGCTGATCACTGTTGTGCAGTGACAGAGAAATTTACAGAGGTGCTATGACTTGTCTGTTGCCACACAGGGAATAGAATTGGGGTTGTTCGGGCTGTGGTATCACAGAGAGTTTTAAATTGGTTCTGTCATGATTGTGATGTCCCAGAGAGGGGAATAATGCGTCTGTCACCACTGTGGTGTCACAGACAGGCGTAATTTAGAGTTGTCACTGCAGTAATGTCACAGAGACCTTGAACTGGGTCCCTCATTGGTGTGATGTCACACACAGAGAGGAGAATACTGAGGCTGCCGCTGCTCTGGTGTCACAGAGAGGAGTAGTTTTGGCCTGTCACTGCTGTGATGTCAGAGAGAGGGGAAAGCGGGTCTGTCACTGCTGTGGTGTTCCAAAGGGGATGAATTTGAGGCTGTCCTAAGTGTGATGTCACAGAGAGGGGAAAATTGAGGCAGCCACTACTGTGGTGTCACAGAGAGGCGTAAATTAGAGTTGTCAGTGCTGTGATGTCACAGGGAGGCGAAAATTGGGCCTCTCTCAGATGTGATGTCACAGAGAGAGGCGTAATGGATCTGTGAGTGCTGTGGTGTCACCGAGAGGCATAAATTAGAGTTGTCAGTGCAGTGATGTCACGGAGAGGAGAAACTGGGTCCCTCATTGGTGTGATGTCACAGATAGAGGAAACCTGAGTCTGCCACTGCAGTGATGTCACGGAGAGGGGAAAACTGGGGCTATCCCAGCTGTGGAGTCTCAGAGAAATTATCACAGGTGCTATGACTTGTCTGTTGCCACAAAGGAGATGGAATTGGGGTTGTCATGGCTATGATATCACAGAGAGGTTTTAATCGGTTCTGTCTCTTCTGTGATGTCACGGAGGGGAGAATTCTGGGTCTGTCACTGCTGTGGTGTTCCTTTGGGGCTGAAATTAAGGCTGCCGTGGCTGTGATGTCACAGATAGAGGAAACCTGAGTCTGTCCCTGCTGTGGTGTCACAGAGAGGGGAAAACTGGGGCTGATCACTGTTGTGCAGTGAAAGTTACACAGGTGCTATGACTTGTCTGTTGCCACACAGGGAATGGAATTGGGGTTGTTAGGGCTGTGGTATCACAGAGAGATTTAAATTGGTTCTGTCATGACTGTGATGTCCCAGAGAGGGGAATAATGCGTCTTTCACCACTGTGGTGTCGCAGAGAGGTGTAAACTGGACTTGTCATTGCAGTGATCTCACCGAGAGGAGAAAACTGAGGCTTTCACTGCTGTGGCTTATCAGAGGGGATGAATTCTGACTTGTTTTTGATATCATGTCACAGAGATGAGAAAACTGGCACTATCACCGCTGTAAATGTTACAGATAAGTGTAAGTTGGGCTTGTTCAATCTGTGGGGTGACAGAAAGGGTGAAATTTGGCCTGTCAGTGCTGTGATGTCATAATGGGTGGAAAGTGCATCTTTGACTGCTGTGCTGTCACAGGCAGGCGTAAATTGGGGTTCCCACAGTTGTGATGTCACAGAGAGGGGAAAACTGGGGCTATCACAGCTGTGGAGTCTCAGAGAAAGTAACACAGGTGTTATGACTTGTCTGTTGCCACAAAGGAGATGGAATTGGGGTTGTCATGCCTATGGTATGTCAGAGAGGTTTTAATTGGTTCTGTCTGTTCTGGGATGCCACAGAGCGGGGAATAATGGGTCTGTCAGTGCTGTGGTGTTCCATCAGAGCTGAAATTACGGCTGCCATGGCCGTGATGTCACGATAGAGGAAACCTGAGTCTGTCCCTGCTGTGGTGTCACAGAGAGGGGAAAACTGGGGCTGATCACTGTTGTGCAGTGACAGAGAAATTTACAGAGGTGCTATGACTTGTCTGTTGCCACACAGGGAATGGAATTGGGGTTGTTCGGGCTGTGGTATCACAGAGAGATTTAAATTGGTTCTGTCATGATTGTGATGTCCCAGAGAGGGGAATAATGCATCTGTCACCACTGTGGTGTCACAGACAGGCGTAATTTAGAGTTGTCACTGCAGTAATGTCACAGAGACCTTGAACTGGGTCCCTCATTGGTGTGATGTCACACACAGAGAGGAGAATACTGAGGCTGCCGCTGCTCTGGTGTCACAGTGAGGAGTAGTTTTGGCCTGTCACTGCTGTGATGTCAGAGAGAGGGGAAAGCGGGTCTGTCACTGCTGCGGTGTTCCAAAGGGGATGAATTTGAGGCTGTCCTAAGTGTGATGTCACAGAGAGGGGAAAATTGAGGCAGCCACTACTGTGGTGTCACAGAGATGCGTAAATTAGCGTTGTCAGTGCTGTGATGTCACAGGGAGGCGAAAATTGGGCCTCTCTCAGATGTGATGTCACAGAGAGAGGCGTAATGGATCTGTGAGTGCTGTGGTGTCACCGAGAGGCATAAATTAGAGTTGTCAGTGCAGTGATGTCACGGAGAGGAGAAACTGGGTCCCTCATTGGTGTGATGTCACAGATAGAGGAAACCTGAGTCTGCCACTGCAGTGATGTCACGGAGAGGGGAAAACTGGGGCTATCCCAGCTGTGGAGTCTCAGAGAAATTATCACAGGTGCTATGACTTGTCTGTTGCCACAAAGGAGATGGAATTGGGGTTGTCATGGCTATGATATCACAGAGAGGTTTTAATTGGTTCTGTCTCTTCTGTGATGTCACGGAGAGGGGAATTATGGGTCTGTCACTGCTGTGGTGTTCCTTTGGGTCTGAAATTAAGGCTGCCGTGGCTGTGATGTCACAGATAGAGGAAACCTGAGTCTGTCCCTGCTGTGGTGTCACAGAGAGGGGAAAACTGGGGCTGATCACTGTTGTGCAGTGAAAGTTACACAGGTGCTATGACTTGTCTGTTGCCACACAGGGAATGGAATTGGGGTTGTTAGGGCTGTGGTATCACAGAGAGATTTAAATTGGTTCTGTCATGACTGTGATGTCCCAGAGAGGGGAATAATGCGTCTGTCACCACTGTGGTGTCGCAGAGAGGTGTAAACTGGACTTGTCATTGCAGTGATCTCACCGAGAGGAGAAAACTGAGGCTTTCACTGCTGTGGCTTATCAGAGGGGATGAATTCTGACTTGTCTTTGATATCATGTCACAGAGAGGAGAAAACTGGCACTATCACCGCTGTAAATGTTACAGATAAGTGTAAGTTGGGCTTGTTCAATCTGTGGGGTGACAGAAAGGGTGAAATTTGGCCTGTCAGTGCTGTGATGTCATAATGGGTGGAAAGTGCATCTTTGACTGCTGTGCTGTCACAGGCAGGCGTAAATTGGGGTTCCCACAGTTGTGATGTCACAGAGAGGGGAAAACTGGGGCTATCACAGCTGTGGAGTCTCAGAGAAAGTAACACAGGTGTTATGACTTGTCTGTTGCCACAAAGGAGATGGAATTGGGGTTGTCATGCCTATGGTATGTCAGAGAGGTTTTAACTGGTTCTGTCTGTTCTGGGATGTCACAGAGCGGGGAATAATGGGTCTGTCAGTGCTGTGGTTGTACTAGTTTGAAATCAAACCAGTGAGAGATCGCAAGTCAGAATTATAATTTAATAGGAAAATGATAAAAAGAATAAATGTAATAATATCAAAAACACTGACAGAGTTAGAATACAGTCTGGAACTCTGTTAGGGTGATGGTAGTCGTCTAGATGAGGTGGTCTTGTTGAAGCGTGATCTTCTGGAAGAAAGGGGGTCTGGTCTTCAGTTGAAAGTCCAGCAGTAGCTCTTGTCCTCTGGAAGTCTCGTAGGTAAGGGTTTTTGTGGTGTTCGAATTCTCAGCTTATATCCAGTATGGAATGCTTGGCTCCTCCCTCGGGGAGGAGCATCTCACAATGGGATGGTGAGTCATGAGATAAGGCCTTGATGAGCCATTAACAGAAAACAGTCCAGGAGGAAGTTATCTCTGAGTCATGCAGCAAGGCAGTGGTGGGCCCATTAACAGGGGACAATACAGGGGGAAGTTATCTATGAGTCATGGGGCAGGGCATTGATGGGCCCATTAACAGAAGGTAGCCCGGGGGGGGGGGGGGAGGCAGGGAGCACTGCCTCACCTGGTTTCAACAGTACATGAGGATGGTGATAGAATATACTGCAACCCAGGACATAATCTACCCCTTATTCTATTACCATCTACATAATTCTAAATCAGTACCTTCCTTAAACTCCACACACACACACACACATATATATATATATATACAATGGAACCTTACACACAGTTCTCACTTAAAATGAGGTCTCTTTGTGGCACACATCGGGTTTCCCCATCTTTCCGCATTACCCACCAAGTGCAACCAGGTCTTTGAGCGAAGACAATCCCACGGATAGGTTTGCTCTTGCCTGAGGTGGGATTAATCTAAACAGTCTTTCTTAACATACCTCTCATGTGTACTACAGGGACTTTATCTCCATCTACCGTGTGCAAGGGTTCAGACTGGGCAGGACCAGCTCGATTGATGGATCTTCTGGTGTTAACCATCCAGGTGGCCTTTGTTAAGTTCACTTCCTAATTTTTGAAGGTTCTTCTACTAAGTGCTTTTAGGGTAGTCTTGAGTAGTCTATTGCACCGTTCAACTTTCCCAGCAGCTGGTGCATGATAAGGGATATGATAGATCTATTTAATTTCATGTTCTCTGGCTCAAGTACTTACGAGGCTGTTCTTGAAATGCGTCTCGTTGTCTGACTCGATTTTCTCAGGGGTGCCATGTCTCTAAAGGACTTGTTTTTCCAGGCCTAAGATGGTGTTCCGGGCAGTAGCATGAGGCACAGGGTATGTCTCCAGCTATCCAGTGGTTGCTTCCACCATGGTCAACACGTAGCGCTTGCCTTGGCGGGTTTGGGGAAGGGTGATGTAGTCAATTTGCCAGGCTTCTTCATACCTGTACTTGGACTATCTTCTACTGTACCACAGAGGCTTTACCCGCTTGGCCTGTTTGATTGCAGCGCAGGTCTCGCAGTTGTGGATAACCTGTGAGATGCTGTCTATAGTAAGGTCTACTTCTCGCTCACGAGCCCATCGGTACGTTGCATCTCGTCTCTGATGACCAGAGGCATCATGGGCCCAACGAGCTAAAAATAATTCTCCCTTGTGCTGCCAGTCTAGATCTACCTGTGATATTTTCACCTTGGCAGCTCGATCCACCTGCTCATTGTTACGGTGCTCTTCATTAGCCCGACTTTTGGGTACATGAGCATCTACGTGTCGAACCTTCACGATCAGCTTCTCCACCCGAGCGGCGATGTCTTGCTAAATTTCAGCGGCTCAGATGGGTTTCCCTCTGCGCTGCCAGTTGGCTTTTCTCTATCGATCTAGCCATCCCTACAGAGCATTAGCTACCATCCAGGAGTCAGTGTAGAGATAGAGCCTCGGCCACTTCTCTCTTTCAGCAATATCTAAAGCTAGCTGGACAGCTTTAAGTTCTGCGACCTGACTCGATCCACCCTCTCCCTCGGTAGCTTGTGCAACTCGTCGTGTGGGGCTCTATACAGCAGCTTTCTATTTCCGGTTAGTGCTTACAATTCGGCAGGAACCATCGGTGAAGAGGGCATATCGTCTTTCACTCTCCGGTAGCTCATTATATGGTGGGGCTTCTTCAGCACGTGTCACTTGCTCCTCTTCTTCAGAAGATAATCTAAAAGTCTCACCTTCAGGCCAGTTTGTTATAATTTCCAGAATCCCAGGGCGGTTCAGGTTTCTAATACGGGCACGCTGTGTAATGAGGGCAATCCATTTGCTCCAAGTAGCATCGGTGGCATGATGCGTGGAAGGAATCTTTCTCTTGAACATCCACCCCAGCACCGGCAGTCGGGGTGCCAGAAGCAGCTGCGCTTCAGTACTAGTGACTTCTGAGGCAGTTTGGACTCCTTCATAGGCGGCCAAAATTTCCTTCTCTGTTGGGGTGTAGTTGGCTTCGGATCTTCTGTAGCTTCGGCTCCAGAATCCCAGTGGTCGACTCCGAGTCTCACCAGGCACCTTCTGCCAAAGGCTCTAGGACAGACTATTGTTCCCGGCTGCAGAGTAGAGCACGTTTTTCACTTCTGGCCCCGTTCTGACTGGACCAAGGGTTACCGTATGAGCGATTTCCTGCTTGATCTGGGCGAAAGCTTGTTGTTGTTCAGGGCTCCAATGGAAATTGTTCTTCTTGCGGGTAACCAGGTAGAGAGGGCTCACAATCTGGCTATATTCAGGAATGTGCATTCTCCAAAAGCCTATGGCACCTAGGAAAGCTTGTGTTTCCTTCTTGTTGGTCGGTGGAGACATCGCAGTGATCTTATTGATGACTTCAGTGGGAATCTGACGCCGTCTATCTTGCCACTTTACCCCCAGGAACTGGATCTCCCGGGCAGGTCCCTTGACTTTGCTCCTCTTGATGGCAAAACCAGCCTTCAGGAGAATCTGGATGATCTTCTGTCCCTTCTCAAATACTTCTGCTGCCGTGTTCCCCCACACAATGATGTCATCAATGTACTGCAGGTGTTCTGGAGCCTCACCCTTTTCTAGCACAGTCTGGATCAGTCCATGGCAGATAGTAGGACTGTGCTTCCACTCCTGGGGCAATCGGTTCCAGGTATACTGCACACCCCTCCAGGTGAAGGCAAACTGAGGCCTGTACTCTGCTGCCAGAGGAATGGAGAAAAACGCATTTGCAATATCAATGGTCGCGTACCACTTTGCTGCCTTGGATTCCAGCTCATACTGAAGCTCCAGCATGTCTGGTACGGCTGCACTCAGTGGTGGCGTGACTTCATTCAGTCCACGGTAATTCACCGTCAGTCTCCATTCTCCACTGGACTTACGCACTGGCCATATGGGGCTGTTAAAGGGTGAACGAGCCTTGCTGACCACCCCTTGGCTCTCCAGCTCACGAATCATCGTATGGATGGGGACTACAGAGTCTCTGTCGGTGCGGTATTGCCGACGGTGCACTGTTGCTCTGGCAATTGGTACCTGTTGTTCTTCAACTCTCAGTAGTCTTACAGCAGAAGGGTTGTCTGAGAGACCAGGCAAGGTACTCAGTTGTCTGATGCCTTCTGTCTCTAGAGCAGCTATCCCAAAAGCCCAGCGATAACCTTTTGGGTCTTTGAAGTACCCGTTCTTGAGGTAATCTATGCCGAGGATGCATGGGGCCTCTGGACCAGTCACGATGGGGTGTTTCTGCTACTCATTCCCAGTTAAACTCACTTCAGCTTTCAGTACCGTGAGCTCCTGGGATCCCCCTGTCATCCCAGAAATAGAAATGGGTTCCGCTCCCACATACCTTGATGGCATTAGAGTGCATTCAGCGCCGGTATCAACTAAAGCCGTATATCTTTGTGGGTCAGATGTGCCAGGCCATCGGATCCACACTGTTCAATAGATCCGGTTGTCCCTCTCCTCTACCTGGCTAGAGGCAGGGACCCTCTAATCCTGGTCATGGTGCACGTTGCTCTCCTCCGGTGAATATGCTCTTGATGTCCTTTCAAGAGGATCACTCATATCATCATTTCTATACCTTCTGATGTTCTGGCCACGAGAGACCGGAGCGGCGCTGGCTCTAGATGAGCTCTTTGTGGTAGTTGTCTCTCTTTTTAGTTCACGTACCCGGGCTGCTAAGGAGGAGGTGGGTTTTCCATCTCACTTCCTCATGTCTTCTCCATGCTCCTGGAGAAAAAACCAGAGGTTACCTCGTGGAGTGTATCCTTTCTCCCTGGCTGGGGAATGCCTACTCCTAATAGCAGAGACTCTTGTTGGTTCTGGGGAGACGTGGTAAATTTCTTTCTTAAGTTCCTTTTTTAGTTTCTGATGGCCCTCTTCAATCAAGCTCCGGACTTGCTCAGCCAGCCTTGTTTCCACAGATGAGACATGGGTGCGAAACGGGGCAGTGACAGTGTCCTCGTAGATTCTTAGTTTATTGGCCAGGACACCCACCCTGTCCTCACCTTCCCTCCATTGCAGTGTTGCCAGGTAACGGGAGTACATCTCTGGTCCAAGCCGTGCAAATCTCAGCCACATCTGTGACGTGCACTGGACACCATCTGGGCTCTTAGGAAATCTCTCATCTTCTGCAAAAATGATCTCCAGCACAGCCAACTCCCTCAGGCATCGGATACCCTGTTCCATTGTGCTCCATTTTCCCTGGTGCACCTGGAGGTCTTCTTTGCAGAGGTATCTGTCCCTTACACTTGTCAGCAGTCGCCTCCAGAGGCTGAGAGTTTCTTGGGTTCTCCCAATCCCCTGGTCAATGACCACATCCCGGGACAGCGATCCCAGTTGCCTGGCCTCACTTCCATCCAGGATGGTGTCGTTTGCTGCAGCGTCCCAGATGCGGAGCAGCCAGGTTAGGATGGACTCGTTCGTCTGGCGGGTGAATTCCCTCCGCAGGTCACGCAGCTCACCTAGGGATAGAGAGCGAGTGATAATCTCTGGTTCTGTCTCCTCCGCTGCGTGTGAAGGTCCTGCCTCACCCTCATCAGTCACTATGCGGACTGATTTGCTTTTTGATTTCTTTTTCTGAATGGGGGCAACTTCTACCGGTTTAGGCTGCTCTGGTTCGGTGACTGTTTGTGTGGAGGTACTCATGGCCCTTTTGGTTCCTTTCTCCTCTGTGGTAGTCTGCGTAGACATGGACGCTGTTGTTTTGCTCTTGGTTCCTTTCTCCTCTGTGGCAGTCTGAGTGGACACGGATGCTGTTGCTTTGCTCTTGGTTTCTTTCTCCTCTGTGGCAGTCTGCGTAGACACGGACGCTGTGGCTTTGCTCTTGGTTCCTTTCTCCTCTGTGGCAGTCTGTGTGGTCATGGATGCTGTTGCTCTGCTCTTGGTTCTTTTCTCTTCCTCCTCAAGAAGACGCTGTACCACACCAAACAGTGCTTTGTTTCTAAGCATGGTGTACATGGTGCAGGCCATGCAGAGAAAACAAAACAGCAAGACTAGGCTGTCCTTGGCATCCAGAGAGAACTCAATATTTTTAAAAACTGCTGTGCTTGACCTGAAAGGCTGGAAGAAACCACTCTCCACTCTTCCCACCAAGGGCAGGGTGCGATTGTTGAGAAGGTCCCAGATGTAGCAGCCCAGACTAGGACAAGCAAACAAAATTGAGTATATATTCCGAATGGTATTCATTGCCTCACAGGTTATCATGCCATAAGCATAATAAACCAATAAAGCAATTCTCATACCATTCCCTGGTCTCAACAGGAGCAATACAACAGGCAAGTAGTTCCCCATGTGAGGGAAAATATAGAGAGCAAGATACAGTACCCATATAGACAAGCCAACCACCATGGTGGATAGGTTTCTGTTAATATGAAATTGTAATTCTGACTTTCTCTCAGGTTAATGCCCCACGTTGGGCGCCAAAATATGTACTAGTTTGAAATCAAACCAGTGAGAGATCGCAAGTCAGAATTATAATTTAATAGGAAAATGATAAAAAGAATAAATGCAATAATATCAAAAACACTGACAGAGTCAGAATACAGCCTGGAACTCTGTTAGGGTGATGGTAGTCGTCTAGATGAGGTGGTCTTGTTGAAGCGTGATCCTCTGGAAGAAAGGGGGTCTGGTCTTCAGTTGAAAGTCCAGCAGTAGCTCTTGTCCTCTGGAAGTCTCGTAGGTAAGGGCTTTTGTGGTGTTCGAATTCTCAGCTTATATCCAGTATGGAATGCTTGGCTCCTCCCTCGGGGAGGAGCATCTCACAATGGGATGGTGAGTCATGAGATAAGGCCTTGATGAGCCATTAACAGAAAACAGTCCAGGAGGAAGTTATCTCTGAGTCATGCAGCAAGGCAGTGGTGGGCCCATTAACAGGGGACAATACAGGGGGAAGTTATCTATGAGTCATGGGGCAGGGCATTGATGGGCCCATTAACAGAAGGTAGCCCGGGGGGGGGGGGGGGAGGCAGGGAGCACTGCCTCACCTGGTTTCAACAGTACATGAGGATGGTGATAGAATATACTGCAACCCAGGACAGTGGTGTTCCATCAGAGCTGAAATTAAGGCTGCCATGGCTGTGATGTCACGATAGAGGAAACCTGAGTCTGTCCCTGCTGTGGTGTCACAGAGAGGGGAAAACTGGGCCTGATCACTGTTGTGCAGTGACAGAGAAATTTACACAGGTGCTATGACTTGTCTGTTGCCACACAGGGAATGGAATTGGGGTTGTTTGGGCTGTGGTATCACAGAGAGTTTTAAATTGGTTCTGTCATGATTGTGAGGTCCCAGAGAGGGGAATAATGCGTCTGTCACCACTGTGGTGTCACAGACAGGCGTAATTTAGAGTTGTCACTGCAGTAATGTCACAGAGACCTTGAACTGGGTCCCTCATTGGTGTGATGTCACACACAGAGAGGAGAATACTGAGGCTGCCGCTGCTCTGGTGTCACAGTGAGGAGTAGTTTTGGCCTGTCACCGCTGTGATGTCAGAGAGAGGGGAAAGCGGGTCTGTCACTGCTGCGGTGTTCCAAAGGGGATGAATTTGAGGCTGTCCTAAGTGTGATGTCACAGAGAGGGGAAAATTGAGGCAGCCACTACTGTGGTGTCACAGAGAGGCGTAAATTAGAGTTGTCAGTGCTGTGATGTCACAGGGAGGCGAAAATTGGGCCTCTCTCAGATGTGATGTCACAGAGAGAGGCGTAATGGATCTGTGAGTGCTGTGGTGTCACCGAGAGGCATAAATTAGAGTTGTCAGTGCAGTGATGTCACGGAGAGGAGAAACTGGGTCCCTCATTGGTGTGATGTCACAGATAGAGGAAACCTGAGTCTGCCACTGCAGTGATGTCACGGAGAGGGGAAAACTGGGGCTATCCCAGCTGTGGAGTCTCAGAGAAATTATCACAGGTGCTATGACTTGTCTGTTGCCACAAAGGAGATGGAATTGGGGTTGTCATGGCTATGATATCACAGAGAGGTTTTAATCGGTTCTGTCTCTTCTGTGATGTCACGGAGAGGGGAATTACGGGTCTGTCACTGCTGTGGTGTTCCTTTGGGGCTGAAATTAAGGCTGCCGTGGCTGTGATGTCACAGATAGAGGAAACCTGAGTCTGTCCCTGCTGTGGTGTCACAGAGAGGGGAAAACTGGGGCTGATCACTGTTGTGCAGTGAAAGTTACACAGGTGCTATGACTTGTCTGTTGCCACACAGGGAATGGAATTGGGGTTGTTAGGGCTGTGGTATCACAGAGAGATTTAAATTGGTTCTGTCATGACTGTGATGTCCCAGAGAGGGGAATAATGCGTCTGTCACCACTGTGGTGTCGCAGAGAGGTGTAAACTGGACTTGTCATTGCAGTGATCTCACCGAGAGGAGAAAACTGAGGCTTTCACTGCTGTGGCTTATCAGAGGGGATGAATTCTGACTTGTCTTTGATATCATGTCACAGAGAGGAGAAAACTGGCACTATCACCGCTGTAAATGTTACAGATAAGTGTAAGTTGGGCTTGTTCAATCTGTGGGGTGACAGAAAGGGTGAAATTTGGCCTGTCAGTGCTGTGATGTCATAATGGGTGGAAAGTGCATCTTTGACTGCTGTGCTGTCACAGGCAGGCGTAAATTGGGGTTCCCACAGTTGTGATGTCACAGAGAGGGGAAAACTGGGGCTATCACAGCTGTGGAGTCTCAGAGAAAGTAACACAGGTGTTATGACTTGTCTGTTGCCACAAAGGAGATGGAATTGGGGTTGTCATGCCTATGGTATGTCAGAGAGGTTTTAACTGGTTCTGTCTGTTCTGGGATGTCACAGAGCGGGGAATAATGGGTCTGTCAGTGCTGTGGTGTTCCATCAGAGCTGAAATTAAGGCTGCCATGGCTGTGATGTCACGATAGAGGAAACCTGAGTCTGTCCCTGCTGTGGTGTCACAGAGAGGGGAAAACTGGGCCTGATCACTGTTGTGCAGTGACAGAGAAATTTACAGAGGTGCTATGACTTGTCTGTTGCCACACAGGGAATAGAATTGGGGTTGTTTGGGCTGTGGTATCACAGAGAGTTTTAAATTGGTTCTGTCATGATTGTGAGGTCCCAGAGAGGGGAATAATGCGTCTGTCACCACTGTGGTGTCACAGACAGGCGTAATTTAGAGTTGTCACTGCAGTAATGTCACAGAGACCTTGAACTGGGTCCCTCATTGGTGTGATGTCACACACAGAGAGGAGAATACTGAGGCTGCCGCTGCTCTGGTGTCACAGTGAGGAGTAGTTTTGGCCTGTCACTGCTGTGATGTCAGAGAGAGGGGAAAGCGGGTCTGTCACTGCTGCGGTGTTCCAAAGGGGATGAATTTGAGGCTGTCCTAAGTGTGATGTCACAGAGAGGGGAAAATTGAGGCAGCCACTACTGTGGTGTCACAGAGAGGCGTAAATTAGAGTTGTCAGTGCTTTGATGTCACAGGGAGGCGAAAATTGGGCCTCTCTCAGATGTGATGTCACAGAGAGAGGCGTAATGGATCTGTGAGTGCTGTGGTGTCACCGAGAGGCATAAATTAGAGTTGTCAGTGCAGTGATGTCACGGAGAGGAGAAACTGGGTCCCTCATTGGTGTGATGTCACAGATAGAGGAAACCTGAGTCTGCCACTGCAGTGATGTCACGGAGAGGGGAAAACTGGGGCTATCACAGCTGTGGAGTCTCAGAGAAATTATCACAGGTGCTATGACTTGTCTGTTGCCACAAAGGAGATGGAATTGGGGTTGTCATGGCTATGATATCACAGAGAGGTTTTAATTGGTTCTGTCTCTTCTGTGATGTCACGGAGAGGGGAATTACGGGTCTGTCACTGCTGTGGTGTTCCTTTGGGGCTGAAATTAAGGCTGCCGTGGCTGTGATGTCACAGATAGAGGAAACCTGAGTCTGTCCCTGCTGTGGTGTCACAGAGAGGGGAAAACTGGGGCTGATCACTGTTGTGCAGTGAAAGTTACACAGGTGCTATGACTTGTCTGTTGCCACACAGGGAATGGAATTGGGGTTGTTAGGGCTGTGGTATCACAGAGAGATTTAAATTGGTTCTGTCATGACTGTGATGTCCCAGAGAGGGGAATAATGCGTCTGTCACCACTGTGGTGTCGCAGAGAGGTGTAAACTGGACTTGTCATTGCAGTGATCTCACCGAGAGGAGAAAACTGAGGCTTTCACTGCTGTGGCTTATCAGAGGGGATGAATTCTGACTTGTCTTTGATATCATGTCACAGAGAGGAGAAAACTGGCACTATCACCGCTGTAAATGTTACAGATAAGTGTAAGTTGGGCTTGTTCAATCTGTGGGGTGACAGAAAGGGTGAAATTTGGCCTGTCAGTGCTGTGATGTCATAATGGGTGGAAAGTGCATCTTTGACTGCTGTGCTGTCACAGGCAGGCGTAAATTGGGGTTCCCACAGTTGTGATGTCACAGAGAGGGGAAAATTGGAGCTATCACAGCTGTGGAGTCTCAGAGAAAGTAACACAGGTGTTATGACTTGTCTGTTGCCACAAAGGAGATGGAATTGGGGTTGTCATGCCTATGGTATGTCAGAGAGGTTTTAACTGGTTCTGTCTGTTCTGGGATGTCACAGAGCGGGGAATAATGGGTCTGTCAGTGCTGTGGTGTTCCATCAGAGCTGAAATTAAGGCTGCCATGGCTGTGATGTCACGATAGAGGAAACCTGAGTCTGTCCCTGCTGTGGTGTCACAGAGAGGGGAAAACTGGGCCTGATCACTGTTGTGCAGTGACAGAGAAATTTACAGAGGTGCTATGACTTGTCTGTTGCCACACAGGGAATGGAATTGGGGTTGTTTGGGCTGTGGTATCACAGAGAGTTTTAAATTGGTTCTGTCATGATTGTGAGGTCCCAGAGAGGGGAATAATGCGTCTGTCACCACTGTGGTGTCACAGACAGGCGTAATTTAGAGTTGTCACTGCAGTAATGTCACAGAGACCTTGAACTGGGTCCCTCATTGGTGTGATGTCACACACAGAGAGGAGAATACTGAGGCTGCCGCTGCTCTGGTGTCACAGAGAGGAGTAGTTTTGGCCTGTCACCGCTGTGATGTCAGAGAGAGGGGAAAGCGGGTCTGTCACTGCTGCGGTGTTCCAAAGGGGATGAATTTGAGGCTGTCCTAAGTGTGATGTCACAGAGAGGGGAAAATTGAGGCAGCCACTACTGTGGTGTCACAGAGAGGCGTAAATTAGAGTTGTCAGTGCTGTGATGTCACAGGGAGGCGAAAATTGGGCCTCTCTCAGATGTGATGTCACAGAGAGAGGCGTAATGGATCTGTGAGTGCTGTGGTGTCACCGAGAGGCATAAATTAGAGTTGTCAGTGCAGTGATGTCACGGAGAGGAGAAACTGGGTCCCTCATTGGTGTGATGTCACAGATAGAGGAAACCTGAGTCTGCCACTGCAGTGATGTCACGGAGAGGGGAAAACTGGGGCTATCACAGCTGTGGAGTCTCAGAGAAATTATCACAGGTGCTATGACTTGTCTGTTGCCACAAAGGAGATGGAATTGGGGTTGTCATGGCTATGATATCACAGAGAGGTTTTAATTGGTTCTGTCTCTTCTGTGATGTCACGGAGAGGGGAATTACGGGTCTGTCACTGCTGTGGTGTTCCTTTGGGGCTGAAATTAAGGCTGCCGTGGCTGTGATGTCACAGATAGAGGAAACCTGAGTCTGTCCCTGCTGTGGTGTCACAGAGAGGGGAAAACTGGGGCTGATCACTGTTGTGCAGTGAAAGTTACACAGGTGCTATGACTTGTCTGTTGCCACACAGGGAATGGAATTGGGGTTGTTAGGGCTGTGGTATCACAGAGAGATTTAAATTGGTTCTGTCATGACTGTGATGTCCCAGAGAGGGGAATAATGCGTCTGTCACCACTGTGGTGTCGCAGAGAGGTGTAAACTGGACTTGTCATTGCAGTGATCTCACCGAGAGGAGAAAACTGAGGCTTTCACTGCTGTGGCTTATCAGAGGGGATGAATTCTGACTTGTCTTTGATATCATGTCACAGAGAGGAGAAAACTGGCACTATCACCGCTGTAAATGTTACAGATAAGTGTAAGTTGGGCTTGTTCAATCTGTGGGGTGACAGAAAGGGTGAAATTTGGCCTGTCAGTGCTGTGATGTCATAATGGGTGGAAAGTGCATCTTTGACTGCTGTGCTGTCACAGGCAGGCGTAAATTGGGGTTCCCACAGTTGTGATGTCACAGAGAGGGGAAAACTGGGGCTATCACAGCTGTGGAGTCTCAGAGAAAGTAACACAGGTGTTATGACTTGTCTGTTGCCACAAAGGAGATGGAATTGGGGTTGTCATGCCTATGGTATGTCAGAGAGGTTTTAACTGGTTCTGTCTGTTCTGGGATGTCACAGAGCGGGGAATAATGGGTCTGTCAGTGCTGTGGTTGTACTAGTTTGAAATCAAACCAGTGAGAGATCGCAAGTCAGAATTATAATTTAATAGGAAAATGATAAAAAGAATAAATGTAATAATATCAAAAACACTGACAGAGTTAGAATACAGTCTGGAACTCTGTTAGGGTGATGGTAGTCGTCTAGATGAGGTGGTCTTGTTGAAGCGTGATCTTCTGGAAGAAAGGGGGTCTGGTCTTCAGTTGAAAGTCCAGCAGTAGCTCTTGTCCTCTGGAAGTCTCGTAGGTAAGGGTTTTTGTGGTGTTCGAATTCTCAGCTTATATCCAGTATGGAATGCTTGGCTCCTCCCTCGGGGAGGAGCATCTCACAATGGGATGGTGAGTCATGAGATAAGGCCTTGATGAGCCATTAACAGAAAACAGTCCAGGAGGAAGTTATCTCTGAGTCATGCAGCAAGGCAGTGGTGGGCCCATTAACAGGGGACAATACAGGGGGAAGTTATCTATGAGTCATGGGGCAGGGCATTGATGGGCCCATTAACAGAAGGTAGCCCGGGGGGGGGGGGGGAGGCAGGGAGCACTGCCTCACCTGGTTTCAACAGTACATGAGGATGGTGATAGAATATACTGCAACCCAGGACATAATCTACCCCTTATTCTATTACCATCTACATAATTCTAAATCAGTACCTTCCTTAAACTCCACACACACACACACACATATATATATATATATACAATGGAACCTTACACACAGTTCTCACTTAAAATGAGGTCTCTTTGTGGCACACATCGGGTTTCCCCATCTTTCCGCATTACCCACCAAGTGCAACCAGGTCTTTGAGCGAAGACAATCCCACGGATAGGTTTGCTCTTGCCTGAGGTGGGATTAATCTAAACAGTCTTTCTTAACATACCTCTCATGTGTACTACAGGGACTTTATCTCCATCTACCGTGTGCAAGGGTTCAGACTGGGCAGGACCAGCTCGATTGATGGATCTTCTGGTGTTAACCATCCAGGTGGCCTTTGTTAAGTTCACTTCCTAATTTTTGAAGGTTCTTCTACTAAGTGCTTTTAGGGTAGTCTTGAGTAGTCTATTGCACCGTTCAACTTTCCCAGCAGCTGGTGCATGATAAGGGATATGATAGATCTATTTAATTTCATGTTCTCTGGCTCAAGTACTTACGAGGCTGTTCTTGAAATGCGTCTCGTTGTCTGACTCGATTTTCTCAGGGGTGCCATGTCTCTAAAGGACTTGTTTTTCCAGGCCTAAGATGGTGTTCCGGGCAGTAGCATGAGGCACAGGGTATGTCTCCAGCTATCCAGTGGTTGCTTCCACCATGGTCAACACGTAGCGCTTGCCTTGGCGGGTTTGGGGAAGGGTGATGTAGTCAATTTGCCAGGCTTCTTCATACCTGTACTTGGACTATCTTCTACTGTACCACAGAGGCTTTACCCGCTTGGCCTGTTTGATTGCAGCGCAGGTCTCGCAGTTGTGGATAACCTGTGAGATGCTGTCTATAGTAAGGTCTACTTCTCGCTCACGAGCCCATCGGTACGTTGCATCTCGTCTCTGATGACCAGAGGCATCATGGGCCCAACGAGCTAAAAATAATTCTCCCTTGTGCTGCCAGTCTAGATCTACCTGTGATATTTTCACCTTGGCAGCTCGATCCACCTGCTCATTGTTACGGTGCTCTTCATTAGCCCGACTTTTGGGTACATGAGCATCTACGTGTCGAACCTTCACGATCAGCTTCTCCACCCGAGCGGCGATGTCTTGCTAAATTTCAGCGGCTCAGATGGGTTTCCCTCTGCGCTGCCAGTTGGCTTTTCTCTATCGATCTAGCCATCCCTACAGAGCATTAGCTACCATCCAGGAGTCAGTGTAGAGATAGAGCCTCGGCCACTTCTCTCTTTCAGCAATATCTAAAGCTAGCTGGACAGCTTTAAGTTCTGCGACCTGACTCGATCCACCCTCTCCCTCGGTAGCTTGTGCAACTCGTCGTGTGGGGCTCTATACAGCAGCTTTCTATTTCCGGTTAGTGCTTACAATTCGGCAGGAACCATCGGTGAAGAGGGCATATCGTCTTTCACTCTCCGGTAGCTCATTATATGGTGGGGCTTCTTCAGCACGTGTCACTTGCTCCTCTTCTTCAGAAGATAATCTAAAAGTCTCACCTTCAGGCCAGTTTGTTATAATTTCCAGAATCCCAGGGCGGTTCAGGTTTCTAATACGGGCACGCTGTGTAATGAGGGCAATCCATTTGCTCCAAGTAGCATCGGTGGCATGATGCGTGGAAGGAATCTTTCTCTTGAACATCCACCCCAGCACCGGCAGTCGGGGTGCCAGAAGCAGCTGCGCTTCAGTACTAGTGACTTCTGAGGCAGTTTGGACTCCTTCATAGGCGGCCAAAATTTCCTTCTCTGTTGGGGTGTAGTTGGCTTCGGATCTTCTGTAGCTTCGGCTCCAGAATCCCAGTGGTCGACTCCGAGTCTCACCAGGCACCTTCTGCCAAAGGCTCTAGGACAGACTATTGTTCCCGGCTGCAGAGTAGAGCACGTTTTTCACTTCTGGCCCCGTTCTGACTGGACCAAGGGTTACCGTATGAGCGATTTCCTGCTTGATCTGGGCGAAAGCTTGTTGTTGTTCAGGGCTCCAATGGAAATTGTTCTTCTTGCGGGTAACCAGGTAGAGAGGGCTCACAATCTGGCTATATTCAGGAATGTGCATTCTCCAAAAGCCTATGGCACCTAGGAAAGCTTGTGTTTCCTTCTTGTTGGTCGGTGGAGACATCGCAGTGATCTTATTGATGACTTCAGTGGGAATCTGACGCCGTCTATCTTGCCACTTTACCCCCAGGAACTGGATCTCCCGGGCAGGTCCCTTGACTTTGCTCCTCTTGATGGCAAAACCAGCCTTCAGGAGAATCTGGATGATCTTCTGTCCCTTCTCAAATACTTCTGCTGCCGTGTTCCCCCACACAATGATGTCATCAATGTACTGCAGGTGTTCTGGAGCCTCACCCTTTTCTAGCACAGTCTGGATCAGTCCATGGCAGATAGTAGGACTGTGCTTCCACTCCTGGGGCAATCGGTTCCAGGTATACTGCACACCCCTCCAGGTGAAGGCAAACTGAGGCCTGTACTCTGCTGCCAGAGGAATGGAGAAAAACGCATTTGCAATATCAATGGTCGCGTACCACTTTGCTGCCTTGGATTCCAGCTCATACTGAAGCTCCAGCATGTCTGGTACGGCTGCACTCAGTGGTGGCGTGACTTCATTCAGTCCACGGTAATTCACCGTCAGTCTCCATTCTCCACTGGACTTACGCACTGGCCATATGGGGCTGTTAAAGGGTGAACGAGCCTTGCTGACCACCCCTTGGCTCTCCAGCTCACGAATCATCGTATGGATGGGGACTACAGAGTCTCTGTCGGTGCGGTATTGCCGACGGTGCACTGTTGCTCTGGCAATTGGTACCTGTTGTTCTTCAACTCTCAGTAGTCTTACAGCAGAAGGGTTGTCTGAGAGACCAGGCAAGGTACTCAGTTGTCTGATGCCTTCTGTCTCTAGAGCAGCTATCCCAAAAGCCCAGCGATAACCTTTTGGGTCTTTGAAGTACCCGTTCTTGAGGTAATCTATGCCGAGGATGCATGGGGCCTCTGGACCAGTCACGATGGGGTGTTTCTGCTACTCATTCCCAGTTAAACTCACTTCAGCTTTCAGTACCGTGAGCTCCTGGGATCCCCCTGTCATCCCAGAAATAGAAATGGGTTCCGCTCCCACATACCTTGATGGCATTAGAGTGCATTCAGCGCCGGTATCAACTAAAGCCGTATATCTTTGTGGGTCAGATGTGCCAGGCCATCGGATCCACACTGTTCAATAGATCCGGTTGTCCCTCTCCTCTACCTGGCTAGAGGCAGGGACCCTCTAATCCTGGTCATGGTGCACGTTGCTCTCCTCCGGTGAATATGCTCTTGATGTCCTTTCAAGAGGATCACTCATATCATCATTTCTATACCTTCTGATGTTCTGGCCACGAGAGACCGGAGCGGCGCTGGCTCTAGATGAGCTCTTTGTGGTAGTTGTCTCTCTTTTTAGTTCACGTACCCGGGCTGCTAAGGAGGAGGTGGGTTTTCCATCTCACTTCCTCATGTCTTCTCCATGCTCCTGGAGAAAAAACCAGAGGTTACCTCGTGGAGTGTATCCTTTCTCCCTGGCTGGGGAATGCCTACTCCTAATAGCAGAGACTCTTGTTGGTTCTGGGGAGACGTGGTAAATTTCTTTCTTAAGTTCCTTTTTTAGTTTCTGATGGCCCTCTTCAATCAAGCTCCGGACTTGCTCAGCCAGCCTTGTTTCCACAGATGAGACATGGGTGCGAAACGGGGCAGTGACAGTGTCCTCGTAGATTCTTAGTTTATTGGCCAGGACACCCACCCTGTCCTCACCTTCCCTCCATTGCAGTGTTGCCAGGTAACGGGAGTACATCTCTGGTCCAAGCCGTGCAAATCTCAGCCACATCTGTGACGTGCACTGGACACCATCTGGGCTCTTAGGAAATCTCTCATCTTCTGCAAAAATGATCTCCAGCACAGCCAACTCCCTCAGGCATCGGATACCCTGTTCCATTGTGCTCCATTTTCCCTGGTGCACCTGGAGGTCTTCTTTGCAGAGGTATCTGTCCCTTACACTTGTCAGCAGTCGCCTCCAGAGGCTGAGAGTTTCTTGGGTTCTCCCAATCCCCTGGTCAATGACCACATCCCGGGACAGCGATCCCAGTTGCCTGGCCTCACTTCCATCCAGGATGGTGTCGTTTGCTGCAGCGTCCCAGATGCGGAGCAGCCAGGTTAGGATGGACTCGTTCGTCTGGCGGGTGAATTCCCTCCGCAGGTCACGCAGCTCACCTAGGGATAGAGAGCGAGTGATAATCTCTGGTTCTGTCTCCTCCGCTGCGTGTGAAGGTCCTGCCTCACCCTCATCAGTCACTATGCGGACTGATTTGCTTTTTGATTTCTTTTTCTGAATGGGGGCAACTTCTACCGGTTTAGGCTGCTCTGGTTCGGTGACTGTTTGTGTGGAGGTACTCATGGCCCTTTTGGTTCCTTTCTCCTCTGTGGTAGTCTGCGTAGACATGGACGCTGTTGTTTTGCTCTTGGTTCCTTTCTCCTCTGTGGCAGTCTGAGTGGACACGGATGCTGTTGCTTTGCTCTTGGTTTCTTTCTCCTCTGTGGCAGTCTGCGTAGACACGGACGCTGTGGCTTTGCTCTTGGTTCCTTTCTCCTCTGTGGCAGTCTGTGTGGTCATGGATGCTGTTGCTCTGCTCTTGGTTCTTTTCTCTTCCTCCTCAAGAAGACGCTGTACCACACCAAACAGTGCTTTGTTTCTAAGCATGGTGTACATGGTGCAGGCCATGCAGAGAAAACAAAACAGCAAGACTAGGCTGTCCTTGGCATCCAGAGAGAACTCAATATTTTTAAAAACTGCTGTGCTTGACCTGAAAGGCTGGAAGAAACCACTCTCCACTCTTCCCACCAAGGGCAGGGTGCGATTGTTGAGAAGGTCCCAGATGTAGCAGCCCAGACTAGGACAAGCAAACAAAATTGAGTATATATTCCGAATGGTATTCATTGCCTCACAGGTTATCATGCCATAAGCATAATAAACCAATAAAGCAATTCTCATACCATTCCCTGGTCTCAACAGGAGCAATACAACAGGCAAGTAGTTCCCCATGTGAGGGAAAATATAGAGAGCAAGATACAGTACCCATATAGACAAGCCAACCACCATGGTGGATAGGTTTCTGTTAATATGAAATTGTAATTCTGACTTTCTCTCAGGTTAATGCCCCACGTTGGGCGCCAAAATATGTACTAGTTTGAAATCAAACCAGTGAGAGATCGCAAGTCAGAATTATAATTTAATAGGAAAATGATAAAAAGAATAAATGCAATAATATCAAAAACACTGACAGAGTCAGAATACAGCCTGGAACTCTGTTAGGGTGATGGTAGTCGTCTAGATGAGGTGGTCTTGTTGAAGCGTGATCCTCTGGAAGAAAGGGGGTCTGGTCTTCAGTTGAAAGTCCAGCAGTAGCTCTTGTCCTCTGGAAGTCTCGTAGGTAAGGGCTTTTGTGGTGTTCGAATTCTCAGCTTATATCCAGTATGGAATGCTTGGCTCCTCCCTCGGGGAGGAGCATCTCACAATGGGATGGTGAGTCATGAGATAAGGCCTTGATGAGCCATTAACAGAAAACAGTCCAGGAGGAAGTTATCTCTGAGTCATGCAGCAAGGCAGTGGTGGGCCCATTAACAGGGGACAATACAGGGGGAAGTTATCTATGAGTCATGGGGCAGGGCATTGATGGGCCCATTAACAGAAGGTAGCCCGGGGGGGGGGGGGGGAGGCAGGGAGCACTGCCTCACCTGGTTTCAACAGTACATGAGGATGGTGATAGAATATACTGCAACCCAGGACAGTGGTGTTCCATCAGAGCTGAAATTAAGGCTGCCATGGCTGTGATGTCACGATAGAGGAAACCTGAGTCTGTCCCTGCTGTGGTGTCACAGAGAGGGGAAAACTGGGCCTGATCACTGTTGTGCAGTGACAGAGAAATTTACACAGGTGCTATGACTTGTCTGTTGCCACACAGGGAATGGAATTGGGGTTGTTTGGGCTGTGGTATCACAGAGAGTTTTAAATTGGTTCTGTCATGATTGTGAGGTCCCAGAGAGGGGAATAATGCGTCTGTCACCACTGTGGTGTCACAGACAGGCGTAATTTAGAGTTGTCACTGCAGTAATGTCACAGAGACCTTGAACTGGGTCCCTCATTGGTGTGATGTCACACACAGAGAGGAGAATACTGAGGCTGCCGCTGCTCTGGTGTCACAGTGAGGAGTAGTTTTGGCCTGTCACCGCTGTGATGTCAGAGAGAGGGGAAAGCGGGTCTGTCACTGCTGCGGTGTTCCAAAGGGGATGAATTTGAGGCTGTCCTAAGTGTGATGTCACAGAGAGGGGAAAATTGAGGCAGCCACTACTGTGGTGTCACAGAGAGGCGTAAATTAGAGTTGTCAGTGCTGTGATGTCACAGGGAGGCGAAAATTGGGCCTCTCTCAGATGTGATGTCACAGAGAGAGGCGTAATGGATCTGTGAGTGCTGTGGTGTCACCGAGAGGCATAAATTAGAGTTGTCAGTGCAGTGATGTCACGGAGAGGAGAAACTGGGTCCCTCATTGGTGTGATGTCACAGATAGAGGAAACCTGAGTCTGCCACTGCAGTGATGTCACGGAGAGGGGAAAACTGGGGCTATCCCAGCTGTGGAGTCTCAGAGAAATTATCACAGGTGCTATGACTTGTCTGTTGCCACAAAGGAGATGGAATTGGGGTTGTCATGGCTATGATATCACAGAGAGGTTTTAATCGGTTCTGTCTCTTCTGTGATGTCACGGAGAGGGGAATTACGGGTCTGTCACTGCTGTGGTGTTCCTTTGGGGCTGAAATTAAGGCTGCCGTGGCTGTGATGTCACAGATAGAGGAAACCTGAGTCTGTCCCTGCTGTGGTGTCACAGAGAGGGGAAAACTGGGGCTGATCACTGTTGTGCAGTGAAAGTTACACAGGTGCTATGACTTGTCTGTTGCCACACAGGGAATGGAATTGGGGTTGTTAGGGCTGTGGTATCACAGAGAGATTTAAATTGGTTCTGTCATGACTGTGATGTCCCAGAGAGGGGAATAATGCGTCTGTCACCACTGTGGTGTCGCAGAGAGGTGTAAACTGGACTTGTCATTGCAGTGATCTCACCGAGAGGAGAAAACTGAGGCTTTCACTGCTGTGGCTTATCAGAGGGGATGAATTCTGACTTGTCTTTGATATCATGTCACAGAGAGGAGAAAACTGGCACTATCACCGCTGTAAATGTTACAGATAAGTGTAAGTTGGGCTTGTTCAATCTGTGGGGTGACAGAAAGGGTGAAATTTGGCCTGTCAGTGCTGTGATGTCATAATGGGTGGAAAGTGCATCTTTGACTGCTGTGCTGTCACAGGCAGGCGTAAATTGGGGTTCCCACAGTTGTGATGTCACAGAGAGGGGAAAACTGGGGCTATCACAGCTGTGGAGTCTCAGAGAAAGTAACACAGGTGTTATGACTTGTCTGTTGCCACAAAGGAGATGGAATTGGGGTTGTCATGCCTATGGTATGTCAGAGAGGTTTTAACTGGTTCTGTCTGTTCTGGGATGTCACAGAGCGGGGAATAATGGGTCTGTCAGTGCTGTGGTGTTCCATCAGAGCTGAAATTAAGGCTGCCATGGCTGTGATGTCACGATAGAGGAAACCTGAGTCTGTCCCTGCTGTGGTGTCACAGAGAGGGGAAAACTGGGCCTGATCACTGTTGTGCAGTGACAGAGAAATTTACAGAGGTGCTATGACTTGTCTGTTGCCACACAGGGAATAGAATTGGGGTTGTTCGGGCTGTGGTATCACAGAGAGTTTTAAATTGGTTCTGTCATGATTGTGATGTCCCAGAGAGGGGAATAATGCGTCTGTCACCACTGTGGTGTCACAGACAGGCGTAATTTAGAGTTGTCACTGCAGTAATGTCACAGAGACCTTGAACTGGGTCCCTCATTGGTGTGATGTCACACACAGAGAGGAGAATACTGAGGCTGCCGCTGCTCTGGTGTCACAGTGAGGAGTAGTTTTGGCCTGTCACTGCTGTGATGTCAGAGAGAGGGGAAAGCGGGTCTGTCACTGCTGCGGTGTTCCAAAGGGGATGAATTTGAGGCTGTCCTAAGTGTGATGTCACAGAGAGGGGAAAATTGAGGCAGCCACTACTGTGGTGTCACAGAGAGGCGTAAATTAGAGTTGTCAGTGCTTTGATGTCACAGGGAGGCGAAAATTGGGCCTCTCTCAGATGTGATGTCACAGAGAGAGGCGTAATGGATCTGTGAGTGCTGTGGTGTCACCGAGAGGCATAAATTAGAGTTGTCAGTGCAGTGATGTCACGGAGAGGAGAAACTGGGTCCCTCATTGGTGTGATGTCACAGATAGAGGAAACCTGAGTCTGCCACTGCAGTGATGTCACGGAGAGGGGAAAACTGGGGCTATCACAGCTGTGGAGTCTCAGAGAAATTATCACAGGTGCTATGACTTGTCTGTTGCCACAAAGGAGATGGAATTGGGGTTGTCATGGCTATGATATCACAGAGAGGTTTTAATTGGTTCTGTCTCTTCTGTGATGTCACGGAGAGGGGAATTACGGGTCTGTCACTGCTGTGGTGTTCCTTTGGGGCTGAAATTAAGGCTGCCGTGGCTGTGATGTCACAGATAGAGGAAACCTGAGTCTGTCCCTGCTGTGGTGTCACAGAGAGGGGAAAACTGGGGCTGATCACTGTTGTGCAGTGAAAGTTACACAGGTGCTATGACTTGTCTGTTGCCACACAGGGAATGGAATTGGGGTTGTTAGGGCTGTGGTATCACAGAGAGATTTAAATTGGTTCTGTCATGACTGTGATGTCCCAGAGAGGGGAATAATGCGTCTGTCACCACTGTGGTGTCGCAGAGAGGTGTAAACTGGACTTGTCATTGCAGTGATCTCACCGAGAGGAGAAAACTGAGGCTTTCACTGCTGTGGCTTATCAGAGGGGATGAATTCTGACTTGTCTTTGATATCATGTCACAGAGAGGAGAAAACTGGCACTATCACCGCTGTAAATGTTACAGATAAGTGTAAGTTGGGCTTGTTCAATCTGTGGGGTGACAGAAAGGGTGAAATTTGGCCTGTCAGTGCTGTGATGTCATAATGGGTGGAAAGTGCATCTTTGACTGCTGTGCTGTCACAGGCAGGCGTAAATTGGGGTTCCCACAGTTGTGATGTCACAGAGAGGGGAAAATTGGAGCTATCACAGCTGTGGAGTCTCAGAGAAAGTAACACAGGTGTTATGACTTGTCTGTTGCCACAAAGGAGATGGAATTGGGGTTGTCATGCCTATGGTATGTCAGAGAGGTTTTAACTGGTTCTGTCTGTTCTGGGATGTCACAGAGCGGGGAATAATGGGTCTGTCAGTGCTGTGGTGTTCCATCAGAGCTGAAATTAAGGCTGCCATGGCTGTGATGTCACGATAGAGGAAACCTGAGTCTGTCCCTGCTGTGGTGTCACAGAGAGGGGAAAACTGGGCCTGATCACTGTTGTGCAGTGACAGAGAAATTTACAGAGGTGCTATGACTTGTCTGTTGCCACACAGGGAATGGAATTGGGGTTGTTCGGGCTGTGGTATCACAGAGAGTTTTAAATTGGTTCTGTCATGATTGTGTTGTCCCAGAGAGGGGAATAATGCGTCTGTCACCACTGTGGTGTCACAGACAGGCGTAATTTAGAGTTGTCACTGCAGTAATGTCACAGAGACCTTGAACTGGGTCCCTCATTGGTGTGATGTCACACACAGAGAGGAGAATACTGAGGCTGCCGCTGCTCTGGTGTCACAGAGAGGAGTAGTTTTGGCCTGTCACTGCTGTGATGTCAGAGAGAGGGGAAAGCGGGTCTGTCACTGCTGCGGTGTTCCAAAGGGGATGAATTTGAGGCTGTCCTAAGTGTGATGTCACAGAGAGGGGAAAATTGAGGCAGCCACTACTGTGGTGTCACAGAGAGGCGTAAATTAGAGTTGTCAGTGCTTTGATGTCACAGGGAGGCGAAAATTGGGCCTCTCTCAGATGTGATGTCACAGAGAGAGGCGTAATGGATCTGTGAGTGCTGTGGTGTCACCGAGAGGCATAAATTAGAGTTGTCAGTGCAGTGATGTCACGGAGAGGAGAAACTGGGTCCCTCATTGGTGTGATGTCACAGATAGAGGAAACCTGAGTCTGCCACTGCAGTGATGTCACGGAGAGGGGAAAACTGGGGCTATCACAGCTGTGGAGTCTCAGAGAAATTATCACAGGTGCTATGACTTGTCTGTTGCCACAAAGGAGATGGAATTGGGGTTGTCATGGCTATGATATCACAGAGAGGTTTTAATTGGTTCTGTCTCTTCTGTGATGTCACGGAGAGGGGAATTATGGGTCTGTCACTGCTGTGGTGTTCCTTTGGGTCTGAAATTAAGGCTGCCGTGGCTGTGATGTCACAGATAGAGGAAACCTGAGTCTGTCCCTGCTGTGGTGTCACAGAGAGGGGAAAACTGGGGCTGATCACTGTTGTGCAGTGAAAGTTACACAGGTGCTATGACTTGTCTGTTGCCACACAGGGAATGGAATTGGGGTTGTTAGGGCTGTGGTATCACAGAGAGATTTAAATTGGTTCTGTCATGACTGTGATGTCCCAGAGAGGGGAATAATGCGTCTGTCACCACTGTGGTGTCGCAGAGAGGTGTAAACTGGACTTGTCATTGCAGTGATCTCACCGAGAGGAGAAAACTGAGGCTTTCACTGCTGTGGCTTATCAGAGGGGATGAATTCTGACTTGTCTTTGATATCATGTCACAGAGAGGAGAAAACTGGCACTATCACCGCTGTAAATGTTACAGATAAGTGTAAGTTGGGCTTGTTCAATCTGTGGGGTGACAGAAAGGGTGAAATTTGGCCTGTCAGTGCTGTGATGTCATAATGGGTGGAAAGTGCATCTTTGACTGCTGTGCTGTCACAGGCAGGCGTAAATTGGGGTTCCCACAGTTGTGATGTCACAGAGAGGGGAAAACTGGGGCTATCACAGCTGTGGAGTCTCAGAGAAAGTAACACAGGTGTTATGACTTGTCTGTTGCCACAAAGGAGATGGAATTGGGGTTGTCATGCCTATGGTATGTCAGAGAGGTTTTAATTGGTTCTGTCTGTTCTGGGATGTCACAGAGCGGGGAATAATGGGTCTGTCAGTGCTGTGCTGTTCCATCAGAGCTGAAATTACGGCTGCCATGGCCGTGATGTCACGATAGAGGAAACCTGAGTCTGTCCCTGCTGTGGTGTCACAGAGAGGGGAAAACTGGGGCTGATCACTGTTGTGCAGTGACAGAGAAATTTACAGAGGTGCTATGACTTGTCTGTTGCCACACAGGGAATAGAATTGGGGTTGTTCGGGCTGTGGTATCACAGAGAGTTTTAAATTGGTTCTGTCATGATTGTGATGTCCCAGAGAGGGGAATAATGCGTCTGTCACCACTGTGGTGTCACAGACAGGCGTAATTTAGAGTTGTCACTGCAGTAATGTCACAGAGACCTTGAACTGGGTCCCTCATTGGTGTGATGTCACACACAGAGAGGAGAATACTGAGGCTGCCGCTGCTCTGGTGTCACAGAGAGGAGTAGTTTTGGCCTGTCACTGCTGTGATGTCAGAGAGAGGGGAAAGCGGGTCTGTCACTGCTGTGGTGTTCCAAAGGGGATGAATTTGAGGCTGTCCTAAGTGTGATGTCACAGAGAGGGGAAAATTGAGGCAGCCACTACTGTGGTGTCACAGAGAGGCGTAAATTAGAGTTGTCAGTGCTGTGATGTCACAGGGAGGCGAAAATTGGGCCTCTCTCAGATGTGATGTCACAGAGAGAGGCGTAATGGATCTGTGAGTGCTGTGGTGTCACCGAGAGGCATAAATTAGAGTTGTCAGTGCAGTGATGTCACGGAGAGGAGAAACTGGGTCCCTCATTGGTGTGATGTCACAGATAGAGGAAACCTGAGTCTGCCACTGCAGTGATGTCACGGAGAGGGGAAAACTGGGGCTATCCCAGCTGTGGAGTCTCAGAGAAATTATCACAGGTGCTATGACTTGTCTGTTGCCACAAAGGAGATGGAATTGGGGTTGTCATGGCTATGATATCACAGAGAGGTTTTAATCGGTTCTGTCTCTTCTGTGATGTCACGGAGGGGAGAATTCTGGGTCTGTCACTGCTGTGGTGTTCCTTTGGGGCTGAAATTAAGGCTGCCGTGGCTGTGATGTCACAGATAGAGGAAACCTGAGTCTGTCCCTGCTGTGGTGTCACAGAGAGGGGAAAACTGGGGCTGATCACTGTTGTGCAGTGAAAGTTACACAGGTGCTATGACTTGTCTGTTGCCACACAGGGAATGGAATTGGGGTTGTTAGGGCTGTGGTATCACAGAGAGATTTAAATTGGTTCTGTCATGACTGTGATGTCCCAGAGAGGGGAATAATGCGTCTTTCACCACTGTGGTGTCGCAGAGAGGTGTAAACTGGACTTGTCATTGCAGTGATCTCACCGAGAGGAGAAAACTGAGGCTTTCACTGCTGTGGCTTATCAGAGGGGATGAATTCTGACTTGTTTTTGATATCATGTCACAGAGATGAGAAAACTGGCACTATCACCGCTGTAAATGTTACAGATAAGTGTAAGTTGGGCTTGTTCAATCTGTGGGGTGACAGAAAGGGTGAAATTTGGCCTGTCAGTGCTGTGATGTCATAATGGGTGGAAAGTGCATCTTTGACTGCTGTGCTGTCACAGGCAGGCGTAAATTGGGGTTCCCACAGTTGTGATGTCACAGAGAGGGGAAAACTGGGGCTATCACAGCTGTGGAGTCTCAGAGAAAGTAACACAGGTGTTATGACTTGTCTGTTGCCACAAAGGAGATGGAATTGGGGTTGTCATGCCTATGGTATGTCAGAGAGGTTTTAATTGGTTCTGTCTGTTCTGGGATGCCACAGAGCGGGGAATAATGGGTCTGTCAGTGCTGTGGTGTTCCATCAGAGCTGAAATTACGGCTGCCATGGCCGTGATGTCACGATAGAGGAAACCTGAGTCTGTCCCTGCTGTGGTGTCACAGAGAGGGGAAAACTGGGGCTGATCACTGTTGTGCAGTGACAGAGAAATTTACAGAGGTGCTATGACTTGTCTGTTGCCACACAGGGAATGGAATTGGGGTTGTTCGGGCTGTGGTATCACAGAGAGATTTAAATTGGTTCTGTCATGATTGTGATGTCCCAGAGAGGGGAATAATGCATCTGTCACCACTGTGGTGTCACAGACAGGCGTAATTTAGAGTTGTCACTGCAGTAATGTCACAGAGACCTTGAACTGGGTCCCTCATTGGTGTGATGTCACACACAGAGAGGAGAATACTGAGGCTGCCGCTGCTCTGGTGTCACAGTGAGGAGTAGTTTTGGCCTGTCACTGCTGTGATGTCAGAGAGAGGGGAAAGCGGGTCTGTCACTGCTGCGGTGTTCCAAAGGGGATGAATTTGAGGCTGTCCTAAGTGTGATGTCACAGAGAGGGGAAAATTGAGGCAGCCACTACTGTGGTGTCACAGAGATGCGTAAATTAGCGTTGTCAGTGCTGTGATGTCACAGGGAGGCGAAAATTGGGCCTCTCTCAGATGTGATGTCACAGAGAGAGGCGTAATGGATCTGTGAGTGCTGTGGTGTCACCGAGAGGCATAAATTAGAGTTGTCAGTGCAGTGATGTCACGGAGAGGAGAAACTGGGTCCCTCATTGGTGTGATGTCACAGATAGAGGAAACCTGAGTCTGCCACTGCAGTGATGTCACGGAGAGGGGAAAACTGGGGCTATCCCAGCTGTGGAGTCTCAGAGAAATTATCACAGGTGCTATGACTTGTCTGTTGCCACAAAGGAGATGGAATTGGGGTTGTCATGGCTATGATATCACAGAGAGGTTTTAATTGGTTCTGTCTCTTCTGTGATGTCACGGAGAGGGGAATTATGGGTCTGTCACTGCTGTGGTGTTCCTTTGGGTCTGAAATTAAGGCTGCCGTGGCTGTGATGTCACAGATAGAGGAAACCTGAGTCTGTCCCTGCTGTGGTGTCACAGAGAGGGGAAAACTGGGGCTGATCACTGTTGTGCAGTGAAAGTTACACAGGTGCTATGACTTGTCTGTTGCCACACAGGGAATGGAATTGGGGTTGTTAGGGCTGTGGTATCACAGAGAGATTTAAATTGGTTCTGTCATGACTGTGATGTCCCAGAGAGGGGAATAATGCGTCTGTCACCACTGTGGTGTCGCAGAGAGGTGTAAACTGGACTTGTCATTGCAGTGATCTCACCGAGAGGAGAAAACTGAGGCTTTCACTGCTGTGGCTTATCAGAGGGGATGAATTCTGACTTGTCTTTGATATCATGTCACAGAGAGGAGAAAACTGGCACTATCACCGCTGTAAATGTTACAGATAAGTGTAAGTTGGGCTTGTTCAATCTGTGGGGTGACAGAAAGGGTGAAATTTGGCCTGTCAGTGCTGTGATGTCATAATGGGTGGAAAGTGCATCTTTGACTGCTGTGCTGTCACAGGCAGGCGTAAATTGGGGTTCCCACAGTTGTGATGTCACAGAGAGGGGAAAACTGGGGCTATCACAGCTGTGGAGTCTCAGAGAAAGTAACACAGGTGTTATGACTTGTCTGTTGCCACAAAGGAGATGGAATTGGGGTTGTCATGCCTATGGTATGTCAGAGAGGTTTTAACTGGTTCTGTCTGTTCTGGGATGTCACAGAGCGGGGAATAATGGGTCTGTCAGTGCTGTGGTTGTACTAGTTTGAAATCAAACCAGTGAGAGATCGCAAGTCAGAATTATAATTTAATAGGAAAATGATAAAAAGAATAAATGTAATAATATCAAAAACACTGACAGAGTTAGAATACAGTCTGGAACTCTGTTAGGGTGATGGTAGTCGTCTAGATGAGGTGGTCTTGTTGAAGCGTGATCTTCTGGAAGAAAGGGGGTCTGGTCTTCAGTTGAAAGTCCAGCAGTAGCTCTTGTCCTCTGGAAGTCTCGTAGGTAAGGGTTTTTGTGGTGTTCGAATTCTCAGCTTATATCCAGTATGGAATGCTTGGCTCCTCCCTCGGGGAGGAGCATCTCACAATGGGATGGTGAGTCATGAGATAAGGCCTTGATGAGCCATTAACAGAAAACAGTCCAGGAGGAAGTTATCTCTGAGTCATGCAGCAAGGCAGTGGTGGGCCCATTAACAGGGGACAATACAGGGGGAAGTTATCTATGAGTCATGGGGCAGGGCATTGATGGGCCCATTAACAGAAGGTAGCCCGGGGGGGGGGGGGGAGGCAGGGAGCACTGCCTCACCTGGTTTCAACAGTACATGAGGATGGTGATAGAATATACTGCAACCCAGGACATAATCTACCCCTTATTCTATTACCATCTACATAATTCTAAATCAGTACCTTCCTTAAACTCCACACACACACACACACATATATATATATATATACAATGGAACCTTACACACAGTTCTCACTTAAAATGAGGTCTCTTTGTGGCACACATCGGGTTTCCCCATCTTTCCGCATTACCCACCAAGTGCAACCAGGTCTTTGAGCGAAGACAATCCCACGGATAGGTTTGCTCTTGCCTGAGGTGGGATTAATCTAAACAGTCTTTCTTAACATACCTCTCATGTGTACTACAGGGACTTTATCTCCATCTACCGTGTGCAAGGGTTCAGACTGGGCAGGACCAGCTCGATTGATGGATCTTCTGGTGTTAACCATCCAGGTGGCCTTTGTTAAGTTCACTTCCTAATTTTTGAAGGTTCTTCTACTAAGTGCTTTTAGGGTAGTCTTGAGTAGTCTATTGCACCGTTCAACTTTCCCAGCAGCTGGTGCATGATAAGGGATATGATAGATCTATTTAATTTCATGTTCTCTGGCTCAAGTACTTACGAGGCTGTTCTTGAAATGCGTCTCGTTGTCTGACTCGATTTTCTCAGGGGTGCCATGTCTCTAAAGGACTTGTTTTTCCAGGCCTAAGATGGTGTTCCGGGCAGTAGCATGAGGCACAGGGTATGTCTCCAGCTATCCAGTGGTTGCTTCCACCATGGTCAACACGTAGCGCTTGCCTTGGCGGGTTTGGGGAAGGGTGATGTAGTCAATTTGCCAGGCTTCTTCATACCTGTACTTGGACTATCTTCTACTGTACCACAGAGGCTTTACCCGCTTGGCCTGTTTGATTGCAGCGCAGGTCTCGCAGTTGTGGATAACCTGTGAGATGCTGTCTATAGTAAGGTCTACTTCTCGCTCACGAGCCCATCGGTACGTTGCATCTCGTCTCTGATGACCAGAGGCATCATGGGCCCAACGAGCTAAAAATAATTCTCCCTTGTGCTGCCAGTCTAGATCTACCTGTGATATTTTCACCTTGGCAGCTCGATCCACCTGCTCATTGTTACGGTGCTCTTCATTAGCCCGACTTTTGGGTACATGAGCATCTACGTGTCGAACCTTCACGATCAGCTTCTCCACCCGAGCGGCGATGTCTTGCTAAATTTCAGCGGCTCAGATGGGTTTCCCTCTGCGCTGCCAGTTGGCTTTTCTCTATCGATCTAGCCATCCCTACAGAGCATTAGCTACCATCCAGGAGTCAGTGTAGAGATAGAGCCTCGGCCACTTCTCTCTTTCAGCAATATCTAAAGCTAGCTGGACAGCTTTAAGTTCTGCGACCTGACTCGATCCACCCTCTCCCTCGGTAGCTTGTGCAACTCGTCGTGTGGGGCTCTATACAGCAGCTTTCTATTTCCGGTTAGTGCTTACAATTCGGCAGGAACCATCGGTGAAGAGGGCATATCGTCTTTCACTCTCCGGTAGCTCATTATATGGTGGGGCTTCTTCAGCACGTGTCACTTGCTCCTCTTCTTCAGAAGATAATCTAAAAGTCTCACCTTCAGGCCAGTTTGTTATAATTTCCAGAATCCCAGGGCGGTTCAGGTTTCTAATACGGGCACGCTGTGTAATGAGGGCAATCCATTTGCTCCAAGTAGCATCGGTGGCATGATGCGTGGAAGGAATCTTTCTCTTGAACATCCACCCCAGCACCGGCAGTCGGGGTGCCAGAAGCAGCTGCGCTTCAGTACTAGTGACTTCTGAGGCAGTTTGGACTCCTTCATAGGCGGCCAAAATTTCCTTCTCTGTTGGGGTGTAGTTGGCTTCGGATCTTCTGTAGCTTCGGCTCCAGAATCCCAGTGGTCGACTCCGAGTCTCACCAGGCACCTTCTGCCAAAGGCTCTAGGACAGACTATTGTTCCCGGCTGCAGAGTAGAGCACGTTTTTCACTTCTGGCCCCGTTCTGACTGGACCAAGGGTTACCGTATGAGCGATTTCCTGCTTGATCTGGGCGAAAGCTTGTTGTTGTTCAGGGCTCCAATGGAAATTGTTCTTCTTGCGGGTAACCAGGTAGAGAGGGCTCACAATCTGGCTATATTCAGGAATGTGCATTCTCCAAAAGCCTATGGCACCTAGGAAAGCTTGTGTTTCCTTCTTGTTGGTCGGTGGAGACATCGCAGTGATCTTATTGATGACTTCAGTGGGAATCTGACGCCGTCTATCTTGCCACTTTACCCCCAGGAACTGGATCTCCCGGGCAGGTCCCTTGACTTTGCTCCTCTTGATGGCAAAACCAGCCTTCAGGAGAATCTGGATGATCTTCTGTCCCTTCTCAAATACTTCTGCTGCCGTGTTCCCCCACACAATGATGTCATCAATGTACTGCAGGTGTTCTGGAGCCTCACCCTTTTCTAGCACAGTCTGGATCAGTCCATGGCAGATAGTAGGACTGTGCTTCCACTCCTGGGGCAATCGGTTCCAGGTATACTGCACACCCCTCCAGGTGAAGGCAAACTGAGGCCTGTACTCTGCTGCCAGAGGAATGGAGAAAAACGCATTTGCAATATCAATGGTCGCGTACCACTTTGCTGCCTTGGATTCCAGCTCATACTGAAGCTCCAGCATGTCTGGTACGGCTGCACTCAGTGGTGGCGTGACTTCATTCAGTCCACGGTAATTCACCGTCAGTCTCCATTCTCCACTGGACTTACGCACTGGCCATATGGGGCTGTTAAAGGGTGAACGAGCCTTGCTGACCACCCCTTGGCTCTCCAGCTCACGAATCATCGTATGGATGGGGACTACAGAGTCTCTGTCGGTGCGGTATTGCCGACGGTGCACTGTTGCTCTGGCAATTGGTACCTGTTGTTCTTCAACTCTCAGTAGTCTTACAGCAGAAGGGTTGTCTGAGAGACCAGGCAAGGTACTCAGTTGTCTGATGCCTTCTGTCTCTAGAGCAGCTATCCCAAAAGCCCAGCGATAACCTTTTGGGTCTTTGAAGTACCCGTTCTTGAGGTAATCTATGCCGAGGATGCATGGGGCCTCTGGACCAGTCACGATGGGGTGTTTCTGCTACTCATTCCCAGTTAAACTCACTTCAGCTTTCAGTACCGTGAGCTCCTGGGATCCCCCTGTCATCCCAGAAATAGAAATGGGTTCCGCTCCCACATACCTTGATGGCATTAGAGTGCATTCAGCGCCGGTATCAACTAAAGCCGTATATCTTTGTGGGTCAGATGTGCCAGGCCATCGGATCCACACTGTTCAATAGATCCGGTTGTCCCTCTCCTCTACCTGGCTAGAGGCAGGGACCCTCTAATCCTGGTCATGGTGCACGTTGCTCTCCTCCGGTGAATATGCTCTTGATGTCCTTTCAAGAGGATCACTCATATCATCATTTCTATACCTTCTGATGTTCTGGCCACGAGAGACCGGAGCGGCGCTGGCTCTAGATGAGCTCTTTGTGGTAGTTGTCTCTCTTTTTAGTTCACGTACCCGGGCTGCTAAGGAGGAGGTGGGTTTTCCATCTCACTTCCTCATGTCTTCTCCATGCTCCTGGAGAAAAAACCAGAGGTTACCTCGTGGAGTGTATCCTTTCTCCCTGGCTGGGGAATGCCTACTCCTAATAGCAGAGACTCTTGTTGGTTCTGGGGAGACGTGGTAAATTTCTTTCTTAAGTTCCTTTTTTAGTTTCTGATGGCCCTCTTCAATCAAGCTCCGGACTTGCTCAGCCAGCCTTGTTTCCACAGATGAGACATGGGTGCGAAACGGGGCAGTGACAGTGTCCTCGTAGATTCTTAGTTTATTGGCCAGGACACCCACCCTGTCCTCACCTTCCCTCCATTGCAGTGTTGCCAGGTAACGGGAGTACATCTCTGGTCCAAGCCGTGCAAATCTCAGCCACATCTGTGACGTGCACTGGACACCATCTGGGCTCTTAGGAAATCTCTCATCTTCTGCAAAAATGATCTCCAGCACAGCCAACTCCCTCAGGCATCGGATACCCTGTTCCATTGTGCTCCATTTTCCCTGGTGCACCTGGAGGTCTTCTTTGCAGAGGTATCTGTCCCTTACACTTGTCAGCAGTCGCCTCCAGAGGCTGAGAGTTTCTTGGGTTCTCCCAATCCCCTGGTCAATGACCACATCCCGGGACAGCGATCCCAGTTGCCTGGCCTCACTTCCATCCAGGATGGTGTCGTTTGCTGCAGCGTCCCAGATGCGGAGCAGCCAGGTTAGGATGGACTCGTTCGTCTGGCGGGTGAATTCCCTCCGCAGGTCACGCAGCTCACCTAGGGATAGAGAGCGAGTGATAATCTCTGGTTCTGTCTCCTCCGCTGCGTGTGAAGGTCCTGCCTCACCCTCATCAGTCACTATGCGGACTGATTTGCTTTTTGATTTCTTTTTCTGAATGGGGGCAACTTCTACCGGTTTAGGCTGCTCTGGTTCGGTGACTGTTTGTGTGGAGGTACTCATGGCCCTTTTGGTTCCTTTCTCCTCTGTGGTAGTCTGCGTAGACATGGACGCTGTTGTTTTGCTCTTGGTTCCTTTCTCCTCTGTGGCAGTCTGAGTGGACACGGATGCTGTTGCTTTGCTCTTGGTTTCTTTCTCCTCTGTGGCAGTCTGCGTAGACACGGACGCTGTGGCTTTGCTCTTGGTTCCTTTCTCCTCTGTGGCAGTCTGTGTGGTCATGGATGCTGTTGCTCTGCTCTTGGTTCTTTTCTCTTCCTCCTCAAGAAGACGCTGTACCACACCAAACAGTGCTTTGTTTCTAAGCATGGTGTACATGGTGCAGGCCATGCAGAGAAAACAAAACAGCAAGACTAGGCTGTCCTTGGCATCCAGAGAGAACTCAATATTTTTAAAAACTGCTGTGCTTGACCTGAAAGGCTGGAAGAAACCACTCTCCACTCTTCCCACCAAGGGCAGGGTGCGATTGTTGAGAAGGTCCCAGATGTAGCAGCCCAGACTAGGACAAGCAAACAAAATTGAGTATATATTCCGAATGGTATTCATTGCCTCACAGGTTATCATGCCATAAGCATAATAAACCAATAAAGCAATTCTCATACCATTCCCTGGTCTCAACAGGAGCAATACAACAGGCAAGTAGTTCCCCATGTGAGGGAAAATATAGAGAGCAAGATACAGTACCCATATAGACAAGCCAACCACCATGGTGGATAGGTTTCTGTTAATATGAAATTGTAATTCTGACTTTCTCTCAGGTTAATGCCCCACGTTGGGCGCCAAAATATGTACTAGTTTGAAATCAAACCAGTGAGAGATCGCAAGTCAGAATTATAATTTAATAGGAAAATGATAAAAAGAATAAATGCAATAATATCAAAAACACTGACAGAGTCAGAATACAGCCTGGAACTCTGTTAGGGTGATGGTAGTCGTCTAGATGAGGTGGTCTTGTTGAAGCGTGATCCTCTGGAAGAAAGGGGGTCTGGTCTTCAGTTGAAAGTCCAGCAGTAGCTCTTGTCCTCTGGAAGTCTCGTAGGTAAGGGCTTTTGTGGTGTTCGAATTCTCAGCTTATATCCAGTATGGAATGCTTGGCTCCTCCCTCGGGGAGGAGCATCTCACAATGGGATGGTGAGTCATGAGATAAGGCCTTGATGAGCCATTAACAGAAAACAGTCCAGGAGGAAGTTATCTCTGAGTCATGCAGCAAGGCAGTGGTGGGCCCATTAACAGGGGACAATACAGGGGGAAGTTATCTATGAGTCATGGGGCAGGGCATTGATGGGCCCATTAACAGAAGGTAGCCCGGGGGGGGGGGGGGGAGGCAGGGAGCACTGCCTCACCTGGTTTCAACAGTACATGAGGATGGTGATAGAATATACTGCAACCCAGGACAGTGGTGTTCCATCAGAGCTGAAATTAAGGCTGCCATGGCTGTGATGTCACGATAGAGGAAACCTGAGTCTGTCCCTGCTGTGGTGTCACAGAGAGGGGAAAACTGGGCCTGATCACTGTTGTGCAGTGACAGAGAAATTTACACAGGTGCTATGACTTGTCTGTTGCCACACAGGGAATGGAATTGGGGTTGTTTGGGCTGTGGTATCACAGAGAGTTTTAAATTGGTTCTGTCATGATTGTGAGGTCCCAGAGAGGGGAATAATGCGTCTGTCACCACTGTGGTGTCACAGACAGGCGTAATTTAGAGTTGTCACTGCAGTAATGTCACAGAGACCTTGAACTGGGTCCCTCATTGGTGTGATGTCACACACAGAGAGGAGAATACTGAGGCTGCCGCTGCTCTGGTGTCACAGTGAGGAGTAGTTTTGGCCTGTCACCGCTGTGATGTCAGAGAGAGGGGAAAGCGGGTCTGTCACTGCTGCGGTGTTCCAAAGGGGATGAATTTGAGGCTGTCCTAAGTGTGATGTCACAGAGAGGGGAAAATTGAGGCAGCCACTACTGTGGTGTCACAGAGAGGCGTAAATTAGAGTTGTCAGTGCTGTGATGTCACAGGGAGGCGAAAATTGGGCCTCTCTCAGATGTGATGTCACAGAGAGAGGCGTAATGGATCTGTGAGTGCTGTGGTGTCACCGAGAGGCATAAATTAGAGTTGTCAGTGCAGTGATGTCACGGAGAGGAGAAACTGGGTCCCTCATTGGTGTGATGTCACAGATAGAGGAAACCTGAGTCTGCCACTGCAGTGATGTCACGGAGAGGGGAAAACTGGGGCTATCCCAGCTGTGGAGTCTCAGAGAAATTATCACAGGTGCTATGACTTGTCTGTTGCCACAAAGGAGATGGAATTGGGGTTGTCATGGCTATGATATCACAGAGAGGTTTTAATCGGTTCTGTCTCTTCTGTGATGTCACGGAGAGGGGAATTACGGGTCTGTCACTGCTGTGGTGTTCCTTTGGGGCTGAAATTAAGGCTGCCGTGGCTGTGATGTCACAGATAGAGGAAACCTGAGTCTGTCCCTGCTGTGGTGTCACAGAGAGGGGAAAACTGGGGCTGATCACTGTTGTGCAGTGAAAGTTACACAGGTGCTATGACTTGTCTGTTGCCACACAGGGAATGGAATTGGGGTTGTTAGGGCTGTGGTATCACAGAGAGATTTAAATTGGTTCTGTCATGACTGTGATGTCCCAGAGAGGGGAATAATGCGTCTGTCACCACTGTGGTGTCGCAGAGAGGTGTAAACTGGACTTGTCATTGCAGTGATCTCACCGAGAGGAGAAAACTGAGGCTTTCACTGCTGTGGCTTATCAGAGGGGATGAATTCTGACTTGTCTTTGATATCATGTCACAGAGAGGAGAAAACTGGCACTATCACCGCTGTAAATGTTACAGATAAGTGTAAGTTGGGCTTGTTCAATCTGTGGGGTGACAGAAAGGGTGAAATTTGGCCTGTCAGTGCTGTGATGTCATAATGGGTGGAAAGTGCATCTTTGACTGCTGTGCTGTCACAGGCAGGCGTAAATTGGGGTTCCCACAGTTGTGATGTCACAGAGAGGGGAAAACTGGGGCTATCACAGCTGTGGAGTCTCAGAGAAAGTAACACAGGTGTTATGACTTGTCTGTTGCCACAAAGGAGATGGAATTGGGGTTGTCATGCCTATGGTATGTCAGAGAGGTTTTAACTGGTTCTGTCTGTTCTGGGATGTCACAGAGCGGGGAATAATGGGTCTGTCAGTGCTGTGGTGTTCCATCAGAGCTGAAATTAAGGCTGCCATGGCTGTGATGTCACGATAGAGGAAACCTGAGTCTGTCCCTGCTGTGGTGTCACAGAGAGGGGAAAACTGGGCCTGATCACTGTTGTGCAGTGACAGAGAAATTTACAGAGGTGCTATGACTTGTCTGTTGCCACACAGGGAATAGAATTGGGGTTGTTTGGGCTGTGGTATCACAGAGAGTTTTAAATTGGTTCTGTCATGATTGTGAGGTCCCAGAGAGGGGAATAATGCGTCTGTCACCACTGTGGTGTCACAGACAGGCGTAATTTAGAGTTGTCACTGCAGTAATGTCACAGAGACCTTGAACTGGGTCCCTCATTGGTGTGATGTCACACACAGAGAGGAGAATACTGAGGCTGCCGCTGCTCTGGTGTCACAGTGAGGAGTAGTTTTGGCCTGTCACTGCTGTGATGTCAGAGAGAGGGGAAAGCGGGTCTGTCACTGCTGCGGTGTTCCAAAGGGGATGAATTTGAGGCTGTCCTAAGTGTGATGTCACAGAGAGGGGAAAATTGAGGCAGCCACTACTGTGGTGTCACAGAGAGGCGTAAATTAGAGTTGTCAGTGCTGTGATGTCACAGGGAGGCGAAAATTGGGCCTCTCTCAGATGTGATGTCACAGAGAGAGGCGTAATGGATCTGTGAGTGCTGTGGTGTCACCGAGAGGCATAAATTAGAGTTGTCAGTGCAGTGATGTCACGGAGAGGAGAAACTGGGTCCCTCATTGGTGTGATGTCACAGATAGAGGAAACCTGAGTCTGCCACTGCAGTGATGTCACGGAGAGGGGAAAACTGGGGCTATCACAGCTGTGGAGTCTCAGAGAAATTATCACAGGTGCTATGACTTGTCTGTTGCCACAAAGGAGATGGAATTGGGGTTGTCATGGCTATGATATCACAGAGAGGTTTTAATTGGTTCTGTCTCTTCTGTGATGTCACGGAGAGGGGAATTACGGGTCTGTCACTGCTGTGGTGTTCCTTTGGGGCTGAAATTAAGGCTGCCGTGGCTGTGATGTCACAGATAGAGGAAACCTGAGTCTGTCCCTGCTGTGGTGTCACAGAGAGGGGAAAACTGGGGCTGATCACTGTTGTGCAGTGAAAGTTACACAGGTGCTATGACTTGTCTGTTGCCACACAGGGAATGGAATTGGGGTTGTTAGGGCTGTGGTATCACAGAGAGATTTAAATTGGTTCTGTCATGACTGTGATGTCCCAGAGAGGGGAATAATGCGTCTGTCACCACTGTGGTGTCGCAGAGAGGTGTAAACTGGACTTGTCATTGCAGTGATCTCACCGAGAGGAGAAAACTGAGGCTTTCACTGCTGTGGCTTATCAGAGGGGATGAATTCTGACTTGTCTTTGATATCATGTCACAGAGAGGAGAAAACTGGCACTATCACCGCTGTAAATGTTACAGATAAGTGTAAGTTGGGCTTGTTCAATCTGTGGGGTGACAGAAAGGGTGAAATTTGGCCTGTCAGTGCTGTGATGTCATAATGGGTGGAAAGTGCATCTTTGACTGCTGTGCTGTCACAGGCAGGCGTAAATTGGGGTTCCCACAGTTGTGATGTCACAGAGAGGGGAAAATTGGAGCTATCACAGCTGTGGAGTCTCAGAGAAAGTAACACAGGTGTTATGACTTGTCTGTTGCCACAAAGGAGATGGAATTGGGGTTGTCATGCCTATGGTATGTCAGAGAGGTTTTAACTGGTTCTGTCTGTTCTGGGATGTCACAGAGCGGGGAATAATGGGTCTGTCAGTGCTGTGGTGTTCCATCAGAGCTGAAATTAAGGCTGCCATGGCTGTGATGTCACGATAGAGGAAACCTGAGTCTGTCCCTGCTGTGGTGTCACAGAGAGGGGAAAACTGGGCCTGATCACTGTTGTGCAGTGACAGAGAAATTTACAGAGGTGCTATGACTTGTCTGTTGCCACACAGGGAATGGAATTGGGGTTGTTTGGGCTGTGGTATCACAGAGAGTTTTAAATTGGTTCTGTCATGATTGTGAGGTCCCAGAGAGGGGAATAATGCGTCTGTCACCACTGTGGTGTCACAGACAGGCGTAATTTAGAGTTGTCACTGCAGTAATGTCACAGAGACCTTGAACTGGGTCCCTCATTGGTGTGATGTCACACACAGAGAGGAGAATACTGAGGCTGCCGCTGCTCTGGTGTCACAGAGAGGAGTAGTTTTGGCCTGTCACCGCTGTGATGTCAGAGAGAGGGGAAAGCGGGTCTGTCACTGCTGCGGTGTTCCAAAGGGGATGAATTTGAGGCTGTCCTAAGTGTGATGTCACAGAGAGGGGAAAATTGAGGCAGCCACTACTGTGGTGTCACAGAGAGGCGTAAATTAGAGTTGTCAGTGCTGTGATGTCACAGGGAGGCGAAAATTGGGCCTCTCTCAGATGTGATGTCACAGAGAGAGGCGTAATGGATCTGTGAGTGCTGTGGTGTCACCGAGAGGCATAAATTAGAGTTGTCAGTGCAGTGATGTCACGGAGAGGAGAAACTGGGTCCCTCATTGGTGTGATGTCACAGATAGAGGAAACCTGAGTCTGCCACTGCAGTGATGTCACGGAGAGGGGAAAACTGGGGCTATCACAGCTGTGGAGTCTCAGAGAAATTATCACAGGTGCTATGACTTGTCTGTTGCCACAAAGGAGATGGAATTGGGGTTGTCATGGCTATGATATCACAGAGAGGTTTTAATTGGTTCTGTCTCTTCTGTGATGTCACGGAGAGGGGAATTACGGGTCTGTCACTGCTGTGGTGTTCCTTTGGGGCTGAAATTAAGGCTGCCGTGGCTGTGATGTCACAGATAGAGGAAACCTGAGTCTGTCCCTGCTGTGGTGTCACAGAGAGGGGAAAACTGGGGCTGATCACTGTTGTGCAGTGAAAGTTACACAGGTGCTATGACTTGTCTGTTGCCACACAGGGAATGGAATTGGGGTTGTTAGGGCTGTGGTATCACAGAGAGATTTAAATTGGTTCTGTCATGACTGTGATGTCCCAGAGAGGGGAATAATGCGTCTGTCACCACTGTGGTGTCGCAGAGAGGTGTAAACTGGACTTGTCATTGCAGTGATCTCACCGAGAGGAGAAAACTGAGGCTTTCACTGCTGTGGCTTATCAGAGGGGATGAATTCTGACTTGTCTTTGATATCATGTCACAGAGAGGAGAAAACTGGCACTATCACCGCTGTAAATGTTACAGATAAGTGTAAGTTGGGCTTGTTCAATCTGTGGGGTGACAGAAAGGGTGAAATTTGGCCTGTCAGTGCTGTGATGTCATAATGGGTGGAAAGTGCATCTTTGACTGCTGTGCTGTCACAGGCAGGCGTAAATTGGGGTTCCCACAGTTGTGATGTCACAGAGAGAGGAAAATTGGAGCTATCACAGCTGTGGAGTCTCAGAGAAAGTAACACAGGTGTTATGACTTGTCTGTTGCCACAAAGGAGATGGAATTGGGGTTGTCATGCCTATGGTATGTCAGAGAGGTTTTAACTGGTTCTGTCTGTTCTGGGATGTCACAGAGCGGGGAATAATGGGTCTGTCAGTGCTGTGGTGTTCCATCAGAGCTGAAATTAAGGCTGCCATGGCTGTGATGTCACGATAGAGGAAACCTGAGTCTGTCCCTGCTGTGGTGTCACAGAGAGGGGAAAACTGGGCCTGATCACTGTTGTGCAGTGACAGAGAAATTTACAGAGGTGCTATGACTTGTCTGTTGCCACACAGGGAATGGAATTGGGGTTGTTTGGGCTGTGGTATCACAGAGAGTTTTAAATTGGTTCTGTCATGATTGTGAGGTCCCAGAGAGGGGAATAATGCGTCTGTCACCACTGTGGTGTCACAGACAGGCGTAATTTAGAGTTGTCACTGCAGTAATGTCACAGAGACCTTGAACTGGGTCCCTCATTGGTGTGATGTCACACACAGAGAGGAGAATACTGAGGCTGCCGCTGCTCTGGTGTCACAGAGAGGAGTAGTTTTGGCCTGTCACCGCTGTGATGTCAGAGAGAGGGGAAAGCGGGTCTGTCACTGCTGCGGTGTTCCAAAGGGGATGAATTTGAGGCTGTCCTAAGTGTGATGTCACAGAGAGGGGAAAATTGAGGCAGCCACTACTGTGGTGTCACAGAGAGGCGTAAATTAGAGTTGTCAGTGCTGTGATGTCACAGGGAGGCGAAAATTGGGCCTCTCTCAGATGTGATGTCACAGAGAGAGGCGTAATGGATCTGTGAGTGCTGTGGTGTCACCGAGAGGCATAAATTAGAGTTGTCAGTGCAGTGATGTCACGGAGAGGAGAAACTGGGTCCCTCATTGGTGTGATGTCACAGATAGAGGAAACCTGAGTCTGCCACTGCAGTGATGTCACGGAGAGGGGAAAACTGGGGCTATCACAGCTGTGGAGTCTCAGAGAAATTATCACAGGTGCTATGACTTGTCTGTTGCCACAAAGGAGATGGAATTGGGGTTGTCATGGCTATGATATCACAGAGAGGTTTTAATCGGTTCTGTCTCTTCTGTGATGTCACGGAGAGGGGAATTACGGGTCTGTCACTGCTGTGGTGTTCCTTTGGGGCTGAAATTAAGGCTGCCGTGGCTGTGATGTCACAGATAGAGGAAACCTGAGTCTGTCCCTGCTGTGGTGTCACAGAGAGGGGAAAACTGGGGCTGATCACTGTTGTGCAGTGAAAGTTACACAGGTGCTATGACTTGTCTGTTGCCACACAGGGAATGGAATTGGGGTTGTTAGGGCTGTGGTATCACAGAGAGATTTAAATTGGTTCTGTCATGACTGTGATGTCCCAGAGAGGGGAATAATGCGTCTGTCACCACTGTGGTGTCGCAGAGAGGTGTAAACTGGACTTGTCATTGCAGTGATCTCACCGAGAGGAGAAAACTGAGGCTTTCACTGCTGTGGCTTATCAGAGGGGATGAATTCTGACTTGTCTTTGATATCATGTCACAGAGAGGAGAAAACTGGCACTATCACCGCTGTAAATGTTACAGATAAGTGTAAGTTGGGCTTGTTCAATCTGTGGGGTGACAGAAAGGGTGAAATTTGGCCTGTCAGTGCTGTGATGTCATAATGGGTGGAAAGTGCATCTTTGACTGCTGTGCTGTCACAGGCAGGCGTAAATTGGGGTTCCCACAGTTGTGATGTCACAGAGAGGGGAAAACTGGGGCTATCACAGCTGTGGAGTCTCAGAGAAAGTAACACAGGTGTTATGACTTGTCTGTTGCCACAAAGGAGATGGAATTGGGGTTGTCATGCCTATGGTATGTCAGAGAGGTTTTAACTGGTTCTGTCTGTTCTGGGATGTCACAGAGCGGGGAATAATGGGTCTGTCAGTGCTGTGGTGTTCCATCAGAGCTGAAATTAAGGCTGCCATGGCTGTGATGTCACGATAGAGGAAACCTGAGTCTGTCCCTGCTGTGGTGTCACAGAGAGGGGAAAACTGGGCCTGATCACTGTTGTGCAGTGACAGAGAAATTTACAGAGGTGCTATGACTTGTCTGTTGCCACACAGGGAATAGAATTGGGGTTGTTCGGGCTGTGGTATCACAGAGAGTTTTAAATTGGTTCTGTCATGATTGTGTTGTCCCAGAGAGGGGAATAATGCGTCTGTCACCACTGTGGTGTCACAGACAGGCGTAATTTAGAGTTGTCACTGCAGTAATGTCACAGAGACCTTGAACTGGGTCCCTCATTGGTGTGATGTCACACACAGAGAGGAGAATACTGAGGCTGCCGCTGCTCTGGTGTCACAGAGAGGAGTAGTTTTGGCCTGTCACTGCTGTGATGTCAGAGAGAGGGGAAAGCGGGTCTGTCACTGCTGCGGTGTTCCAAAGGGGATGAATTTGAGGCTGTCCTAAGTGTGATGTCACAGAGAGGGGAAAATTGAGGCAGCCACTACTGTGGTGTCACAGAGAGGCGTAAATTAGAGTTGTCAGTGCTTTGATGTCACAGGGAGGCGAAAATTGGGCCTCTCTCAGATGTGATGTCACAGAGAGAGGCGTAATGGATCTGTCAGTGCTGTGGTGTCACCGAGAGGCATAAATTAGAGTTGTCAGTGCAGTGATGTCACGGAGAGGAGAAACTGGGTCCCTCATTGGTGTGATGTCACAGATAGAGGAAACCTGAGTCTGCCACTGCAGTGATGTCACGGAGAGGGGAAAACTGGGGCTATCACAGCTGTGGAGTCTCAGAGAAATTATCACAGGTGCTATGACTTGTCTGTTGCCACAAAGGAGATGGAATTGGGGTTGTCATGGCTATGATATCACAGAGAGGTTTTAATTGGTTCTGTCTCTTCTGTGATGTCACGGAGAGGGGAATTACGGGTCTGTCACTGCTGTGGTGTTCCTTTGGGGCTGAAATTAAGGCTGCCGTGGCTGTGATGTCACAGATAGAGGAAACCTGAGTCTGTCCCTGCTGTGGTGTCACAGAGAGGGGAAAACTGGGGCTGATCACTGTTGTGCAGTGAAAGTTACACAGGTGCTATGACTTGTCTGTTGCCACACAGGGAATGGAATTGGGGTTGTTAGGGCTGTGGTATCACAGAGAGATTTAAATTGGTTCTGTCATGACTGTGATGTCCCAGAGAGGGGAATAATGCGTCTGTCACCACTGTGGTGTCGCAGAGAGGTGTAAACTGGACTTGTCATTGCAGTGATCTCACCGAGAGGAGAAAACTGAGGCTTTCACTGCTGTGGCTTATCAGAGGGGATGAATTCTGACTTGTCTTTGATATCATGTCACAGAGAGGAGAAAACTGGCACTATCACCGCTGTAAATGTTACAGATAAGTGTAAGTTGGGCTTGTTCAATCTGTGGGGTGACAGAAAGGGTGAAATTTGGCCTGTCAGTGCTGTGATGTCATAATGGGTGGAAAGTGCATCTTTGACTGCTGTGCTGTCACAGGCAGGCGTAAATTGGGGTTCCCACAGTTGTGATGTCACAGAGAGGGGAAAATTGGAGCTATCACAGCTGTGGAGTCTCAGAGAAAGTAACACAGGTGTTATGACTTGTCTGTTGCCACAAAGGAGATGGAATTGGGGTTGTCATGCCTATGGTATGTCAGAGAGGTTTTAACTGGTTCTGTCTGTTCTGGGATGTCACAGAGCGGGGAATAATGGGTCTGTCAGTGCTGTGGTGTTCCATCAGAGCTGAAATTAAGACTGCCATGGCTGTGATGTCACGATAGAGGAAACCTGAGTCTGTCCCTGCTGTGGTGTCACAGAGAGGGGAAAACTGGGCCTGATCACTGTTGTGCAGTGACAGAGAAATTTACAGAGGTGCTATGACTTGTCTGTTGCCACACAGGGAATAGAATTGGGGTTGTTCGGGCTGTGGTATCACAGAGAGTTTTAAATTGGTTCTGTCATGATTGTGATGTCCCAGAGAGGGGAATAATGCGTCTGTCACCACTGTGGTGTCACAGACAGGCGTAATTTAGAGTTGTCACTGCAGTAATGTCACAGAGACCTTGAACTGGGTCCCTCATTGGTGTGATGTCACACACAGAGAGGAGAATACTGAGGCTGCCGCTGCTCTGGTGTCACAGTGAGGAGTAGTTTTGGCCTGTCACTGCTGTGATGTCAGAGAGAGGGGAAAGCGGGTCTGTCACTGCTGCGGTGTTCCAAAGGGGATGAATTTGAGGCTGTCCTAAGTGTGATGTCACAGAGAGGGGAAAATTGAGGCAGCCACTACTGTGGTGTCACAGAGAGGCGTAAATTAGAGTTGTCAGTGCTGTGATGTCACAGGGAGGCGAAAATTGGGCCTCTCTCAGATGTGATGTCACAGAGAGAGGCGTAATGGATCTGTGAGTGCTGTGGTGTCACCGAGAGGCATAAATTAGAGTTGTCAGTGCAGTGATGTCACGGAGAGGAGAAACTGGGTCCCTCATTGGTGTGATGTCACAGATAGAGGAAACCTGAGTCTGCCACTGCAGTGATGTCACGGAGAGGGGATAACTGGGGCTATCACAGCTGTGGAGTCTCAGAGAAATTATCACAGGTGCTATGACTTGTCTGTTGCCACAAAGGAGATGGAATTGGGGTTGTCATGGCTATGATATCACAGAGAGGTTTTAATTGGTTCTGTCTCTTCTGTGATGTCACGGAGAGGGGAATTACGGGTCTGTCACTGCTGTGGTGTTCCTTTGGGGCTGAAATTAAGGCTGCCGTGGCTGTGATGTCACAGATAGAGGAAACCTGAGTCTGTCCCTGCTGTGGTGTCACAGAGAGGGGAAAACTGGGGCTGATCACTGTTGTGCAGTGAAAGTTACACAGGTGCTATGACTTGTCTGTTGCCACACAGGGAATGGAATTGGGGTTGTTAGGGCTGTGGTATCACAGAGAGATTTAAATTGGTTCTGTCATGACTGTGATGTCCCAGAGAGGGGAATAATGCGTCTGTCACCACTGTGGTGTCGCAGAGAGGTGTAAACTGGACTTGTCATTGCAGTGATCTCACCGAGAGGAGAAAACTGAGGCTTTCACTGCTGTGGCTTATCAGAGGGGATGAATTCTGACTTGTCTTTGATATCATGTCACAGAGAGGAGAAAACTGGCACTATCACCGCTGTAAATGTTACAGATAAGTGTAAGTTGGGCTTGTTCAATCTGTGGGGTGACAGAAAGGGTGAAATTTGGCCTGTCAGTGCTGTGATGTCATAATGGGTGGAAAGTGCATCTTTGACTGCTGTGCTGTCACAGGCAGGCGTAAATTGGGGTTCCCACAGTTGTGATGTCACAGAGAGAGGAAAATTGGAGCTATCACAGCTGTGGAGTCTCAGAGAAAGTAACACAGGTGTTATGACTTGTCTGTTGCCACAAAGGAGATGGAATTGGGGTTGTCATGCCTATGGTATGTCAGAGAGGTTTTAACTGGTTCTGTCTGTTCTGGGATGTCACAGAGCGGGGAATAATGGGTCTGTCAGTGCTGTGGTGTTCCATCAGAGCTGAAATTAAGGCTGCCATGGCTGTGATGTCACGATAGAGGAAACCTGAGTCTGTCCCTGCTGTGGTGTCACAGAGAGGGGAAAACTGGGCCTGATCACTGTTGTGCAGTGACAGAGAAATTTACAGAGGTGCTATGACTTGTCTGTTGCCACACAGGGAATGGAATTGGGGTTGTTTGGGCTGTGGTATCACAGAGAGTTTTAAATTGGTTCTGTCATGATTGTGAGGTCCCAGAGAGGGGAATAATGCGTCTGTCACCACTGTGGTGTCACAGACAGGCGTAATTTAGAGTTGTCACTGCAGTAATGTCACAGAGACCTTGAACTGGGTCCCTCATTGGTGTGATGTCACACACAGAGAGGAGAATACTGAGGCTGCCGCTGCTCTGGTGTCACAGTGAGGAGTAGTTTTGGCCTGTCACCGCTGTGATGTCAGAGAGAGGGGAAAGCGGGTCTGTCACTGCTGCGGTGTTCCAAAGGGGATGAATTTGAGGCTGTCCTAAGTGTGATGTCACAGAGAGGGGAAAATTGAGGCAGCCACTACTGTGGTGTCACAGAGAGGCGTAAATTAGAGTTGTCAGTGCTGTGATGTCACAGGGAGGCGAAAATTGGGCCTCTCTCAGATGTGATGTCACAGAGAGAGGCGTAATGGATCTGTGAGTGCTGTGGTGTCACCGAGAGGCATAAATTAGAGTTGTCAGTGCAGTGATGTCACGGAGAGGAGAAACTGGGTCCCTCATTGGTGTGATGTCACAGATAGAGGAAACCTGAGTCTGCCACTGCAGTGATGTCACGGAGAGGGGAAAACTGGGGCTATCCCAGCTGTGGAGTCTCAGAGAAATTATCACAGGTGCTATGACTTGTCTGTTGCCACAAAGGAGATGGAATTGGGGTTGTCATGGCTATGATATCACAGAGAGGTTTTAATCGGTTCTGTCTCTTCTGTGATGTCACGGAGAGGGGAATTACGGGTCTGTCACTGCTGTGGTGTTCCTTTGGGGCTGAAATTAAGGCTGCCGTGGCTGTGATGTCACAGATAGAGGAAACCTGAGTCTGTCCCTGCTGTGGTGTCACAGAGAGGGGAAAACTGGGGCTGATCACTGTTGTGCAGTGAAAGTTACACAGGTGCTATGACTTGTCTGTTGCCACACAGGGAATGGAATTGGGGTTGTTAGGGCTGTGGTATCACAGAGAGATTTAAATTGGTTCTGTCATGACTGTGATGTCCCAGAGAGGGGAATAATGCGTCTGTCACCACTGTGGTGTCGCAGAGAGGTGTAAACTGGACTTGTCATTGCAGTGATCTCACCGAGAGGAGAAAACTGAGGCTTTCACTGCTGTGGCTTATCAGAGGGGATGAATTCTGACTTGTCTTTGATATCATGTCACAGAGAGGAGAAAACTGGCACTATCACCGCTGTAAATGTTACAGATAAGTGTAAGTTGGGCTTGTTCAATCTGTGGGGTGACAGAAAGGGTGAAATTTGGCCTGTCAGTGCTGTGATGTCATAATGGGTGGAAAGTGCATCTTTGACTGCTGTGCTGTCACAGGCAGGCGTAAATTGGGGTTCCCACAGTTGTGATGTCACAGAGAGAGGAAAATTGGAGCTATCACAGCTGTGGAGTCTCAGAGAAAGTAACACAGGTGTTATGACTTGTCTGTTGCCACAAAGGAGATGGAATTGGGGTTGTCATGCCTATGGTATGTCAGAGAGGTTTTAACTGGTTCTGTCTGTTCTGGGATGTCACAGAGCGGGGAATAATGGGTCTGTCAGTGCTGTGGTGTTCCATCAGAGCTGAAATTAAGGCTGCCATGGCTGTGATGTCACGATAGAGGAAACCTGAGTCTGTCCCTGCTGTGGTGTCACAGAGAGGGGAAAACTGGGCCTGATCACTGTTGTGCAGTGACAGAGAAATTTACAGAGGTGCTATGACTTGTCTGTTGCCACACAGGGAATGGAATTGGGGTTGTTTGGGCTGTGGTATCACAGAGAGTTTTAAATTGGTTCTGTCATGATTGTGAGGTCCCAGAGAGGGGAATAATGCGTCTGTCACCACTGTGGTGTCACAGACAGGCGTAATTTAGAGTTGTCACTGCAGTAATGTCACAGAGACCTTGAACTGGGTCCCTCATTGGTGTGATGTCACACACAGAGAGGAGAATACTGAGGCTGCCGCTGCTCTGGTGTCACAGAGAGGAGTAGTTTTGGCCTGTCACTGCTGTGATGTCAGAGAGAGGGGAAAGCGTGTCTGTCACTGCTGCGGTGTTCCAAAGGGGATGAATTTGAGGCTGTCCTAAGTGTGATGTCACAGAGAGGGGAAAATTGAGGCAGCCACTACTGTGGTGTCACAGAGAGGCGTAAATTAGAGTTGTCAGTGCTGTGATGTCACAGGGAGGCGAAAATTGGGCCTCTCTCAGATGTGATGTCACAGAGAGAGGCGTAATGGATCTGTGAGTGCTGTGGTGTCACCGAGAGGCATAAATTAGAGTTGTCAGTGCAGTGATGTCACGGAGAGGAGAAACTGGGTCCCTCATTGGTGTGATGTCACAGATAGAGGAAACCTGAGTCTGCCACTGCAGTGATGTCACGGAGAGGGGAAAACTGGGGCTATCACAGCTGTGGAGTCTCAGAGAAATTATCACAGGTGCTATGACTTGTCTGTTGCCACAAAGGAGATGGAATTGGGGTTGTCATGGCTATGATATCACAGAGAGGTTTTAATTGGTTCTGTCTCTTCTGTGATGTCACGGAGAGGGGAATTACGGGTCTGTCACTGCTGTGGTGTTCCTTTGGGGCTGAAATTAAGGCTGCCGTGGCTGTGATGTCACAGATAGAGGAAACCTGAGTCTGTCCCTGCTGTGGTGTCACAGAGAGGGGAAAACTGGGGCTGATCACTGTTGTGCAGTGAAAGTTACACAGGTGCTATGACTTGTCTGTTGCCACACAGGGAATGGAATTGGGGTTGTTAGGGCTGTGGTATCACAGAGAGATTTAAATTGGTTCTGTCATGACTGTGATGTCCCAGAGAGGGGAATAATGCGTCTGTCACCACTGTGGTGTCGCAGAGAGGTGTAAACTGGACTTGTCATTGCAGTGATCTCACCGAGAGGAGAAAACTGAGGCTTTCACTGCTGTGGCTTATCAGAGGGGATGAATTCTGACTTGTCTTTGATATCATGTCACAGAGAGGAGAAAACTGGCACTATCACCGCTGTAAATGTTACAGATAAGTGTAAGTTGGGCTTGTTCAATCTGTGGGGTGACAGAAAGGGTGAAATTTGGCCTGTCAGTGCTGTGATGTCATAATGGGTGGAAAGTGCATCTTTGACTGCTGTGCTGTCACAGGCAGGCGTAAATTGGGGTTCCCACAGTTGTGATGTCACAGAGAGGGGAAAATTGGAGCTATCACAGCTGTGGAGTCTCAGAGAAAGTAACACAGGTGTTATGACTTGTCTGTTGCCACAAAGGAGATGGAATTGGGGTTGTCATGCCTATGGTATGTCAGAGAGGTTTTAACTGGTTCTGTCTGTTCTGGGATGTCACAGAGCGGGGAATAATGGGTCTGTCAGTGCTGTGGTGTTCCATCAGAGCTGAAATTAAGGCTGCCATGGCTGTGATGTCACGATAGAGGAAACCTGAGTCTGTCCCTGCTGTGGTGTCACAGAGAGGGGAAAACTGGGCCTGATCACTGTTGTGCAGTGACAGAGAAATTTACAGAGGTGCTATGACTTGTCTGTTGCCACACAGGGAATGGAATTGGGGTTGTTTGGGCTGTGGTATCACAGAGAGTTTTAAATTGGTTCTGTCATGATTGTGAGGTCCCAGAGAGGGGAATAATGCGTCTGTCACCACTGTGGTGTCACAGACAGGCGTAATTTAGAGTTGTCACTGCAGTAATGTCACAGAGACCTTGAACTGGGTCCCTCATTGGTGTGATGTCACACACAGAGAGGAGAATACTGAGGCTGCCGCTGCTCTGGTGTCACAGAGAGGAGTAGTTTTGGCCTGTCACCGCTGTGATGTCAGAGAGAGGGGAAAGCGGGTCTGTCACTGCTGCGGTGTTCCAAAGGGGATGAATTTGAGGCTGTCCTAAGTGTGATGTCACAGAGAGGGGAAAATTGAGGCAGCCACTACTGTGGTGTCACAGAGAGGCGTAAATTAGAGTTGTCAGTGCTGTGATGTCACAGGGAGGCGAAAATTGGGCCTCTCTCAGATGTGATGTCACAGAGAGAGGCGTAATGGATCTGTGAGTGCTGTGGTGTCACCGAGAGGCATAAATTAGAGTTGTCAGTGCAGTGATGTCACGGAGAGGAGAAACTGGGTCCCTCATTGGTGTGATGTCACAGATAGAGGAAACCTGAGTCTGCCACTGCAGTGATGTCACGGAGAGGGGAAAACTGGGGCTATCACAGCTGTGGAGTCTCAGAGAAATTATCACAGGTGCTATGACTTGTCTGTTGCCACAAAGGAGATGGAATTGGGGTTGTCATGGCTATGATATCACAGAGAGGTTTTAATCGGTTCTGTCTCTTCTGTGATGTCACGGAGAGGGGAATTACGGGTCTGTCACTGCTGTGGTGTTCCTTTGGGGCTGAAATTAAGGCTGCCGTGGCTGTGATGTCACAGATAGAGGAAACCTGAGTCTGTCCCTGCTGTGGTGTCACAGAGAGGGGAAAACTGGGGCTGATCACTGTTGTGCAGTGAAAGTTACACAGGTGCTATGACTTGTCTGTTGCCACACAGGGAATGGAATTGGGGTTGTTAGGGCTGTGGTATCACAGAGAGATTTAAATTGGTTCTGTCATGACTGTGATGTCCCAGAGAGGGGAATAATGCGTCTGTCACCACTGTGGTGTCGCAGAGAGGTGTAAACTGGACTTGTCATTGCAGTGATCTCACCGAGAGGAGAAAACTGAGGCTTTCACTGCTGTGGCTTATCAGAGGGGATGAATTCTGACTTGTCTTTGATATCATGTCACAGAGAGGAGAAAACTGGCACTATCACCGCTGTAAATGTTACAGATAAGTGTAAGTTGGGCTTGTTCAATCTGTGGGGTGACAGAAAGGGTGAAATTTGGCCTGTCAGTGCTGTGATGTCATAATGGGTGGAAAGTGCATCTTTGACTGCTGTGCTGTCACAGGCAGGCGTAAATTGGGGTTCCCACAGTTGTGATGTCACAGAGAGGGGAAAATTGGAGCTATCACAGCTGTGGAGTCTCAGAGAAAGTAACACAGGTGTTATGACTTGTCTGTTGCCACAAAGGAGATGGAATTGGGGTTGTCATGCCTATGGTATGTCAGAGAGGTTTTAACTGGTTCTGTCTGTTCTGGGATGTCACAGAGCGGGGAATAATGGGTCTGTCAGTGCTGTGGTGTTCCATCAGAGCTGAAATTAAGGCTGCCATGGCTGTGATGTCACGATAGAGGAAACCTGAGTCTGTCCCTGCTGTGGTGTCACAGAGAGGGGAAAACTGGGCCTGATCACTGTTGTGCAGTGACAGAGAAATTTACAGAGGTGCTATGACTTGTCTGTTGCCACACAGGGAATGGAATTGGGGTTGTTTGGGCTGTGGTATCACAGAGAGTTTTAAATTGGTTCTGTCATGATTGTGAGGTCCCAGAGAGGGGAATAATGCGTCTGTCACCACTGTGGTGTCACAGACAGGCGTAATTTAGAGTTGTCACTGCAGTAATGTCACAGAGACCTTGAACTGGGTCCCTCATTGGTGTGATGTCACACACAGAGAGGAGAATACTGAGGCTGCCGCTGCTCTGGTGTCACAGAGAGGAGTAGTTTTGGCCTGTCACCGCTGTGATGTCAGAGAGAGGGGAAAGCGGGTCTGTCACTGCTGCGGTGTTCCAAAGGGGATGAATTTGAGGCTGTCCTAAGTGTGATGTCACAGAGAGGGGAAAATTGAGGCAGCCACTACTGTGGTGTCACAGAGAGGCGTAAATTAGAGTTGTCAGTGCTGTGATGTCACAGGGAGGCGAAAATTGGGCCTCTCTCAGATGTGATGTCACAGAGAGAGGCGTAATGGATCTGTGAGTGCTGTGGTGTCACCGAGAGGCATAAATTAGAGTTGTCAGTGCAGTGATGTCACGGAGAGGAGAAACTGGGTCCCTCATTGGTGTGATGTCACAGATAGAGGAAACCTGAGTCTGCCACTGCAGTGATGTCACGGAGAGGGGAAAACTGGGGCTATCACAGCTGTGGAGTCTCAGAGAAATTATCACAGGTGCTATGACTTGTCTGTTGCCACAAAGGAGATGGAATTGGGGTTGTCATGGCTATGATATCACAGAGAGGTTTTAATTGGTTCTGTCTCTTCTGTGATGTCACGGAGAGGGGAATTACGGGTCTGTCACTGCTGTGGTGTTCCTTTGGGGCTGAAATTAAGGCTGCCGTGGCTGTGATGTCACAGATAGAGGAAACCTGAGTCTGTCCCTGCTGTGGTGTCACAGAGAGGGGAAAACTGGGGCTGATCACTGTTGTGCAGTGAAAGTTACACAGGTGCTATGACTTGTCTGTTGCCACACAGGGAATGGAATTGGGGTTGTTAGGGCTGTGGTATCACAGAGAGATTTAAATTGGTTCTGTCATGACTGTGATGTCCCAGAGAGGGGAATAATGCGTCTGTCACCACTGTGGTGTCGCAGAGAGGTGTAAACTGGACTTGTCATTGCAGTGATCTCACCGAGAGGAGAAAACTGAGGCTTTCACTGCTGTGGCTTATCAGAGGGGATGAATTCTGACTTGTCTTTGATATCATGTCACAGAGAGGAGAAAACTGGCACTATCACCGCTGTAAATGTTACAGATAAGTGTAAGTTGGGCTTGTTCAATCTGTGGGGTGACAGAAAGGGTGAAATTTGGCCTGTCAGTGCTGTGATGTCATAATGGGTGGAAAGTGCATCTTTGACTGCTGTGCTGTCACAGGCAGGCGTAAATTGGGGTTCCCACAGTTGTGATGTCACAGAGAGGGGAAAACTGGGGCTATCACAGCTGTGGAGTCTCAGAGAAAGTAACACAGGTGTTATGACTTGTCTGTTGCAAGCACCATTCTTAGGTTACAGGATGAGTGGCAATGGCGCTCAGCACGGTCCCGAGGGTGCTCAGCACCATCCCGAGGGTGCAGGATGAGTCATGAGGGTGCTCAGCACCATCCCGAGAGTGCAGAATGAGTCCCGAGGGTGCTCAGCGCCATCCCGAGGGTGCAGAATGAGTCCCGAGGGTGCTCAGCACCATCCCGAGGGTGCTCAAAACCATCCCGAGGGTGCTCTGCACAATCCCGACAGTTCTCAGCACCATACGGAGGGTGCAGGATGAGTCTTGAGGGTGCTCAGAAGCATCCCGAGAGTGCAGGATGAGTGCCCAGGGCACTCAACACCATCCAGAGGGTGCAGGATGAGTCCCTAGGGTGCAGGATGAGGCCCGAAAGTGCTCAGCACCATTCTGTGGGTGCAGCATGAGTGCCGAGGGTGCTCAGCACCATACCGAAGGTGCTCAGCACCATCCTGAGGGTGCAGGAGGAGTGCCGAGGGTGCTTCAGCAGCATCCCGAGGGTGCAGAATGAGTGCCGAGGGTGCTCAGCACGATCCCGAGGGTGCAGAATGAGTCCCGAGGGTGCTCAGCACCATCCCGAGAGTGCAGGATGAGCGCCGAGGGTGCTCAGCACTATCCCGAGGGTGCTCAGCACCATTCCGAGGTTACAGGATGAGTGCCGAGGGTGCTCAGCAGCATCCCGAGGGTGTAGAATGAGTCCCGAGGGTGCTCAGCACCATCCCGAAGGTGCAGGATGAGTCTTGAGGGTGCTCAGCACCATCACGAGGGTACAGAATGAGTGCCCAGGGCGCTCAGCACCATCCAGAGGGTGCAGGATGAGTCCCGAGGGTGCAGGATGAGGCCCGAAAGTGCTCAGCACCATCCCTAGGGTGCAGGATGAGTGCCGAGTGTGCTCAGCACCATCCCGAGGGTGCTCAGCACCATTCCGAGGGTGCAGGATGAGCGCCGAGGGTGCTCAGCACCATACCGAAGGTGCTCAGCACCAGTCCGAGGGTGCAGGATGAGTGCCGAGGGTGCTCAGCACCATACCGAAGGTGCTCAGCACTATTCCGAGGGTGCAGAATGAGTGTCGAGGTTGCTCAGCACCAAACCGAAGGTGCACGGCGCCATCCTGAGGGTGCAGGATGTGCGCCGAGGCTGCTCAGCACCATCCCGAGGGTGCTCAGCACCATTCCAAGGGTGCAGGATGAGTGCCGAGGCTGCTCAGCACCATACCGAAGGTGCTCAGCACTATCCTGAGGGTGCAGGATGAGCGCCGAGGCTGCTCAGCACCATCCAGAGGGTGCTCAGCACCATTCTGAGGTTACAGGATGAATGGCGATGGCGCTCAGCACCGTCCCGAGGGTGCTCAGCACCATCCAGAGAGTGCAGGATGAGTCTCGAGTGTGCTCTGCACAATGTCGACGGTTCTCAGCACCATCCCGAGGGTGCAGGATGAGTGCCGAAAGGGCTCAGCACCATCCCGAGGGTGCTCAGCACCATTCCGAGGGTGGAGCATGAGTGCCAAGGCTGCTCAGCACCATACTGAAGGTGCTCAGCACCATCCTGAGGGTGCAGGATGAGTGCCGAGGGTGCTCAGCACCATCCCGAGGGTGCTCATCTCCATCCCGAGGGTGCAGGATGAGCGCCGAAATGGCTCAGCACCACCCCGAGGGTGCTCACCACCATTCCGAGGTTACAGGATGAGTGGCGAGGGCGCTCAGCATCGTCCCGAGGATGCTCAGCCCAATCCCGATAGTGCAGGATGAGTGCCGAAGGTGCTCAGCACCATCCCGAGTGTGCAGGATGAGTGCCGAAAGGCCTCAGCACCATCCGGAGGGTGCAGGATGAGTCCCGAGGGTGCTCAGCACCATCCCGAGGGTACAGAATGAGTGCCCAGGGCGCTCAGCACCATCCAGAGGGTGCAGGATGAGTCCCGAGGGTGCAGGATGAGTGCTGAAAGCGCTCAGCACCATCCCGAGGGTACTCAGCACCACTCCGAGGGTGCAGAATGAGAGCCGAGGGTGCTCAACACCATGCCGAAGGTGCTCAGCGCCATCCTGAGGGTGTACGATGAATGCCGAGGGTGCTCAGCACCATCCTGAGGGTGCTCAGCACCATCCCGAGGGTGCAGGATGAGTGCCGAAAGCGCTCAGCACCATCCCGAGGGTGCTCAGCACCATTCCGAGGTTACAGGATGAGTGGCGAGGGCGCTCAGCACCGTCCCAAGGGTGCTCAGCACCATCCCGAAGGTGCAGGATGAGTCCCGAGGCTGCTCAGCACCATCCCGAGGGTGCTCAGCACCATCCCGAGGGTGCAGGATGAGTGCCGAAAGGGCTCAGCACCATCCCGAGGGTGCTCAGCACCATCCCGAGGGTGCAGCATGAGTGCCGAGGCTGCTCAGCACCATGCCGAAGGTGCTCAGCGCCATCCTGAGGGTGCAGGATGAGTGCCGAGGGTGCTCAGCACCATCCCGAGGATGCTCAGCATCATCCCGAGGGTGCAGGATGAGTGCCAAAAGCGCTCAGCACCATCCCGAGGGTGCTCAGCACCATTCCGAGGTTACAGGATGAGTGGCGAGGGCGCTCAGCACCGTCCCGAGGGTGCTCAGCACCATCCGGAGAGTGCAGGATGAGTGCCGAGGGTGCTCAGCACCATACCGAAGGTGCTCAGCACCATCCTGAGGGTGCATTATGAGTGCCGAGGGTGCTCAGCATCATCCCGAGTGTGCAGGATGAGGGCCGAAAGAGCTCAGCACCATCCCGAGGGTGCTCAGCACCATTCCGAGGGTGCAGCATGAGTGCCGAGGCTGCTCACCACCATCCCGAGGGTGCTCAGCACCATCCTGGGGGTGCTCAGCACCATCCCGAGTGTGCAGGATGAGCTCCGAAGGCGCTCAGCACCGTCCCGAGGGTGCAGGATGAGTGCCGATGGTGCTCAGCACCGTCCCGAGGGTGCTCAGCACCATCCCGAAGGTGCAGGATGAGCGCCGAAGGAGCTCAGCACCATCCCGAGAATGCTCAGTACCATCCGGAGAGTGCAGAATGAGTCCCGAGGGTGCTCAGCATCATCCCGAGTGTGCAGGATGAGGGCCGAAAGAGCTCAGCACCATCCCGAGGGTGCTCAGCACCATTCCGAGGGTGCAGCATGAGTGCCGAGGCTGCTCACCACCATCCCGAGGGTGCTCAGCACCATCCTGGGGGTGCTCAGCACCATCCCGAGTGTGCAGGATGAGTGCCGAAAGCGCTCAGCACCATCCCGAGGGTGCTCAGCACCATTCCGAGGTTACAGGATGAGTGGCGAGGGCGCTCAGCACCGTCCCGAGGATGCTCAGCCCAATCTCGAGGGTGCAGGATGAGTGCTGAAGGTGCTCAGCACCATCCCGAGTGTGCAGGATGAGTGCCGAAAGGCCTCAGCACCATCCGGAGAGTGCAGGATGAGTCCCGAGGGTGCTCAGCACCATCCCGAGGGTACAGAATGAGTGCCCAGGCCACTCAGCACCATCCAGAGGGTGCAGGATGAGTCCCGAGGGTGCAGGATGAGTGCCGAAAGCGCTCAGCACCATCCCGAGGGTACTCAGCACCACTCCGAGGGTGCAGAATGAGAGCCGAGGGTGCTCAGCACCATGCCGAAGGTGCTCAGCGCCATCCTGAGGGTGTACGATGAATGCCGAGGGTGCTCAGCACCATCCCGAGGGTACTCAGCACCATTCCGAGGGTGCAGCATGAGTGCCGAGGCTGCTCAGCACCATCCCGAGGATGCTCAGCACCATCCCGAGGGTGCAGCATGAGTGCCGAGGGTGCTCAGCACCATCCCGAGGATGCTCAGCACCATCCCGAGGGTGCAGGATGAGTGCTGAAAGCGCTCAGCACCATCCCGAGGGTGCTCAGCACCATTCCGAGGTTACAGGATGAGTGGCGAGGGCGCTCAGCACCGTCCCGAGGGTGCTCAGCACCATCCGGAGAGTGCAGGATGAGTGCCGAGGGTGCTCAGCACCATACCGAAGGTGCTCAGCACCATCCTGAGGGTGCATTATGAGCGCCGAGGGTGCTCTGCACAATGTCGACGGTTCTCAGCACCATCCCGAGGGTGCAGGATGAGTCTTGAGGGTGCTCAGCACCATCCAGAAGGTGCAGGATGAGTCCCGAGGGTGCAGGATGAGTGCCGAAAGCGCTCAGCACCATCCCGAGGGTGCTCAGCACCATTCCGAGGGTGCAGTATGAGGGCCGAGGGTGCTCAGCACCATGCCGAAGGCGCTCAGCGCCATCCTGAGGATGCAGGATGAGTGCCGAGGTTGCTCAGCACCATTCCGTGGATGCTCAGCACCATTCCGAGCGTGCAGCATGAGTGCCGAGGGTGCTCAGCACCATACCGAAGGTGCTCTGCACCATCCTGAGGGTGCAGGATGACAGCCGAGGGTGCTCAGCACCATACCGAAGGTGCTCAGCACCATCCCGAAAGTGCGGGATGAGCGCCGAGGGTGCTCAGCACCATCCCGAGGGTGCTCAGTACCATCCGGAGAGTGCAGGATGAGTCCCGAGGCTGCTCAGCACCATCCCGAGGGTGCAGGATGAGTGCCGAAAGGGCTCAGCACCATCCCGAGGGTCCTCAGCACCATTCCGAGGGTGCAGCATGAGTGCCGAGGGTTCTCAGCACCATCCCGAGGGTGCAGGATGAGTGCCGAAAGCGCTCAGCACCATCCCGAGGGTGCTCAGCACCATTCCGAGGTTACAGGATGAGTGTCGAGGGCGCTCAGCACTGTCCCGAGGGTGCTCAGCACCATCCGGAGAGTGCAGGATGAGTGCCGAGGGTGCTCAGCACCATTCCGAGGGTGCTCAGTACCATCCCGAGGGTGCTCAATACCATCCGGAGGGTGCAGGATCAGTGCCGAAAGCGCTCAGCACCATCCCGAGGGTGCTCAGCACCATTAGAGAGTGCAGCATGAGCGCCGAGGTTGCTCAGCACCATGCCGAAGGTGCTCAGCGCCATCCTGAAGATGCAGGATGAGTGCCGAGGGTGCTCAGCACCATTCCGTGGATGCTCAGCACTATTCCGAGGGTGCAGGATGAGTGCCGATGATGCTCAGCACCATCCCGAGGGTGATCAGCACTATTCCGAGGTTACAGGATGAGTGGCGAGAGCGCTCTACACCGTGCCGAGGGTGCTCAGCACCATCCAGAAGGTGCAGGATGAGTCCCGAAGGTGCTCAGCATGATTCCTAGGGTGCTCAGTACCATCCGGAGAGTACAGGATGAGTCCCTAGGGCACTCAGCACCATCCCTAGGGTGCAGGATAAGTCCCGAGGGTGCAGGATGAGGCCCGAAAGAGCTCAGCACCACCTTGATAGAAAGAGCCACTGTTGTCGCAGTTGCATCAACAGCAGTAGGGAGCAGCAGGAGGAAGTCGTCGCCGTACATGTTTCACACGACAACTACCGACTAGTCTACAAGCGTGTGAGTGGCAGCTACGTTCCACTTGCAGTCTGAATGTTTCGCGCGCCATATGCCTGTTAAACATCTTTCTTATTCGCCTGCCAGCAACGCTCATGCTTTCCACAGCTGGTTGCTGTCCGGAACTCTACGTCAGACACACATGGTTCATTGGCCGGTTGCCAAGAACTCCGGAAAGCAGCTTCTGCCGAAGGAGCCTCCCGTCTTGCGGTTACCTTCTCCGAACTGCGGAGTTGCGACTTCTGCCTTTCTTGCTCTTAATGCAAGCGGGAAGTTTTGCACTGCGTCTGTCGAGGAGAACGTGTGACAAGACAGCACATGTTTCTGCAGCTTATCCCTGCCACTGACGCAAGCACGAATTTGCAGCACATTATTCCACCCATGTTATGACAGGTTTCTATGCTGCAGAGGACATTTCTCTGCATCTGCACATAAAAGGGAAAGCGCAATTGTTGCCGCAGAAAACATCAATAGCAGTAGGGAGCAGCAGAAGGAAGTCCTGGCCGTACTTCTTCTACACGACATGTAGCGACTAATTAGCAATCATGCGAGTGGCAGCTACGTTCCACTTGCAGTCTAAAATCTCCCGCACCAGATGCCTGTTAAACATCTTCCTTGTTCTCCTGCCTGCAGCGATTGCGCTTTTAAACGCTCTCGCGCTGACCGGCACTGTCCCTAAGACACACTTGGTACTTTCGCCGGTTGCCAAGAGTCCAGAAAGCAGCTTCTGCCGAAGAAGCCTCCCCTCTTGCGGTTACCTTCTCCGAACTGCGGAATCGCGGCTTCTGCCTTGCTTGCTCTTAATGCAAGCGGGAAGTTTTGCACTGCGTCTGTCGAGGAGAACGTGTGACAGGACAGCACATGTTTCTGCAGCTTATTCCTGCCACTGACGCAAGCATGAATTTGCAGCACATTATTCCACCTATGTTATGACAGGTTTCTGTGCCGCACAGGACATATCTCTGCATCTGTACGTAAAAGGGAAAGCGCAATTGTTGCCGGAGAGAACATCAACAGCAGTAGGGAGCACAGAAGGAAGTCGTGGCCGTACTTCTTCTTCACGACATGTAGCTCCTAATTAGCAAGCGTGTGAGTGGCAGCTACGTTCCACTTGCAGTCTGAAAGTTTCTCGCGCCAGATGCCTGTTACTTCTTCCACACGACAACTACCGACTAATCTCCAAGCGTGCGAGTGGCAGCTACGTTGCACTTGCAGTCTAAAATCTCTCGCACCAGATGCCTGTTAAACATCTGCCTTATTTGCCTGCCCGCCGCCATTGCGCTTTCCACCGCTCGCGCACAGACCGGCACTGTCCCTCAGACACACTTGGTAATTTGGCCGGTTGCCAATAGTCCGGAAAAACAGCTTCTGCCGAAAGAGGTTCGCCTCTTGCGGTTACTTTCTCCGAACTGCGAAGTCGCGGCTTCTGCCTTTCTTGCTCTTAATGCAAGCGGGAAGATTTTGCACTGTGTCTGGCGAAAAGAACGTGTGACAGGACAGCACATGTTTGTGCACCTTACCCCTGCCACTGATGCAAGCATGGATTTGCAGCACCCTAAGCCACCCATGGTGTGACAGGTTTCTGTGCTGCGCAGGGCATTTCTCTGCATCTGCGAGTAAAAGGGAAAGCGCAATTGTTGTCGCAGATAGCAGCAACAGCAGTAGGGAGCAGCAGAAGGATGTCGTGGCCGTACTTGTTCCACACGGTAAGTAGCGACTAATTAGCAAGCGTGCGAGTGGCAGCTACGTTCCACTTGCAGTCTGAAAGTTTCTCGCGCCAGATGCCTGTTACTACTTCCACACGACAACTACCGACTACTCTCCAAGCGTGCGAGTGGCAGCTACGTTGCACTTGCAGTCTAAAATCTCCCGCACCAGATGCCTGTTAAACATCTGCCTTATTTGCCTTCCCGCCGCGATTAGCTTTTCAGAGCTCGCGCGCGGACCGGCATTGTCCCTCACACACACTTGGTACTTTGGCCGGTTGCCAAGAGCTCCGGAATCAGCTTCTGCCGAAGGAGGCTCGCCTCTTGCGCTTACCTTCTCCGAACTGCGGAGTCGGCAGCTTATATATTTTCTTGCTCTTAATGCAAGCGGGAAGATTTTGCACTGCGTCTGGCGAAAAGAACGTGTGACAGGACAGCACATGTTTGTGCACCTTACCCCTGCCACTGACGTAAGCACGGATTTGCAGCACCCTAAGCCACCCATGGTGTGACAGGTTTCTGTGCTGTGCAGGGCATTTCTGTGCATCTGCGAGTAAAAGGGAAAGCGCAATTGTTGTCGCAGATAGCAGCAACAGCAGTAGGGAGCAGCAGAAGGATGTCGTCGCTGTACTTGTTCCACACGGCAAGTAACGACTAATTAGCAAGCGTGCGAGTGGCAGCTACGTTCCACTTGCAGTCTGAAAGTTTGTCGCGCCAGATGCCTGTTTCTTCTTCCACACGACAACTACTGACTAATCTCCAAGCGTGCGAGTGGCAGCTACGTTGCACTTGCAGTCTAAAATCTCCCGCACCAGTTGCCTGTTAAACATCTGCCTTATTTGTCTGCCCGCCGCGATTGAGCTTTTCAGAGCTCGCGCGCGGGCCGGCATTGTCCCTCACACACACTTGGTACTTTGGCCGGTTGCCAAGAGCTCCGGAATCAGCTTCTGCCGAAGGAGATTCGCCTCTTGCCGTTACCTTCTCCGAACTGCGGAGTGGGCAGCTTCTATATTTTCTTGCTCTTAATGCAAGCGGGAAGATTTTGCACTGCGTCTGGCGAAAAGAACGTGTGACAGGACAGCACATGTTTGTGCACCTTACCCCTGCCACTGACGCAAGCATGGATTTGCAGCACCCTAAGCCACCCATGGTGTGCCAGGTTTCTGTGCTGCGCAGGGCATTTCTGTGCATCTGCGAGTAAAAGGGAAAGCGCAATTGTTGTCGCAGATAGCAGCAACAGCAGTAGGGAGCAGCAGAAGGATGTCGTGGCCGTACTTGTTCCACACGGCAAGTAGGGACTAATTAACAAGCGTGTGAGTGGCAGCTACGTTCCACTTGCAGTCTGAAAGTTTGTCGCGCCAGATGCCTGTTTCTTCTTCCACACGACAACTACCGACTAATCTCCAAGCGTGCGAGTGGCAGCTACGTTGCACTTGCAGTCTAAAATCTCCCGCACCAGTTGCCTGTTAAACATCTGCCTTATTTGTCTGCCCGCCGCGATTAGCTTTTCAGAGCTCCCGCGCGGACCGGCATTGTCCCTCACACACACTTGGTACTTTGGCCGGTTGCCAATAGTCCGGAAAAACAGCATCTGCCGAAGGAGGCTCGCCTCTTGCGCTTACCTTCTCCGAACTGCGGAGTCGGCAGCTTCTATATTTTCTTGCTCTTAATGCAAGCGGGAAGATTTTGTACTGCGTCTGGCGAAAAGAACGTGTGACAGGACAGCACATGTTTCTGCAGCTTACCCCTGCCACTGACGCAAGCACGGATTTGCAGCACCCTAGTCCAGCCATGGGGTGACAGCTTTCTGTGCTGCGCAGGGCATTTCTGTGCATCTGCGAGTAAAAGGGAAAGCGCAATTGTTGTCGCAGAGAGCAGCAACAGCAGTAGGGAGCAGCAGAAGGAAGTCGTCGCCGTACTTGTTTCACACGACAACTACCGACTAGTCTACAAGCGTGCGAGTGGCAGCTACGTTCCACTTGCAGTCTGAATGTTTCGTGCGCCATATGCCTGTTAAACAACTTTCTTATTCGCCTGCCAGCAACGCTCATGCTTTCCACAGCCGTTTGCTGTCCGGAACTCTACGTCAGACACACATGGTTCCTTGGCCGGTTGCCAAGAACTCCGGAAAGCAGCTTCTGCCGAAGGAGGCTCGCCTCTTGCGCTTACCTTCTCCGAACTGCGGAGTTGGCAGCTTCTATATTTTCTTGCTCTTAATGCAAGCGGGAAGATTTTGCACTGCGTCTGGCGAAAAGAACGTGTGACAGGACAGCACATGTTTCTGCACCTTACCACTGCCACTTACACAAGCACGGATTTGCAGCACCCTATGCCACCCATGGTGTGACAGGTTTCTGTGCTGCGCAGGGCATTTCTCTGCATCTGCGAGTAAAAGGGAAAGCGCAATTGTTGTCGCAGAGAGCAGCAACAGCAGTAGGGAGCAGCAGAAGGAAGTTGAGGCAGTACTTCTTCCACACGACAACTTAGCGGCTGCTCAGCAAGTGTGCGACTGGCAGCTACGTTCCACTTGCAGTTTGAAAGTTTCGCGCGCCAGATGCCTGTTAAACATGTTTCTTATTCGCTTGCCTGCACCACTCGCGCTTTCCACCGCCCGCGCGCTGACCGGCACTCTCCCTCAGACACACATGGTACGTTGGCCGGTTGCCAAGAGTCCTGAAAAGCGGCTTCTGCCGAAGGAGGCTCGCCTCTTGCGGTTACCTTCTGCGAACTGCGGAGTCCCGGCTTCTGCCTTTCTTGCTCTTAATGCAAGCGGAAAGCTTTTGCACAGAGTTTGGCAAGGAGAACGTGTGACAGGACAGCACATGTTTGTGCAGTATACCCCTGCCACTGATGTAAGCACGAATTTGCAGTACCCTATGCCACCCATGGTGTGACAGGTATCTGTGCTGCGCAGGACATTTCTCTGCATCTGGGAGTAAAAGGGAAAGCGCAACTATTGTCGCAGAGAGCAGCAACAGCAGTAGGGAGCAGCAGAAGGAAGTAGTGATCTTACTTCTTCCACACGACAACTAGTTACTAATCAGCATATGTGCGAGTGGCAGCTGCTTTCCACTTGCAGTCTGAAAGTCTCGCGCACCAGATGCCTTTTAAACACCTTCCTTATTCGCCTGCCCGCAGCGCTCGCGCTTTCCACCGCCCGCGTGCTGACTGGCACTCTCTCTCAGACACACATGGTACTTAGGCCGGTTGCCAAGAGCTCCGGAAAGCAGCTTCTGCCAAAGGAGGCTCGCCTCTTGCGGTTACCTTCTGCGAACTGCGGAGTCCCGGCTTCTGCCTTTCTTGCTCTTAATGCAAGCGGAAAGATTTGCACAGTGTTTGGCAAGGAGAACGTGTGACAGGACAGCACATGTTTGTGCAGTATACCCCTGCCACTGATGTAAGCACGAATTTGCAGCACCCTATGCCACCCATGTTGTGACAGGTTTCTGTGCTGCGCAGGACATTTCTCTGCATCTGGGAGTAAAAGGGAAAGTGCAACTATTGTCGCAGAGAGCGGCAACAGCAGTAGGGAGCAGCAGAAGGAAGTAGTGATCTTACTTCTTCCACATGACAACTAGTTACTAATCAGCAAACGTGCGAGTGGCAGCTGCTTTCCTCTTGCAGTCTGAAAGTCTCGCGCGCCAGATACCTGTTAAACATGTTTCTTATTAGCTTGCCACACCGCCCGCGTGCCGACCGTCACTCTCCCTCAGAAACGCATGGTTTTTTGGCCGGTTGACAAGAGCTCCGTAGGGCAGCTTCTGTCGAAGGAGGCTCGCCTCTTGCGGTTACATTTTCCGGACTCCGGAAACCCAGCTTTTGCCTTTCCTCCTCTTAATGCAAGGGGAAAATTTGCACTGCGTCTGGCGAGGAGAATCTGTGACAGGAGAGCACATGTCTGTGCAGCCTACTCACAGGCCAGCTGAACCTGGCATCTCTGAATGGGTCTTTATATTCTTCCCAGGAAGATGAATGGCAATCACTATTTTGGCAGGGAGGAAAGTGCATCAGCTAGCAATTTGCTGTAGAAAATGTGCTTTCTGCTCCTCTCACAGCCAAAACTCCTACCCATTTCTTGGAAGTCCTTCTTAGATAAGGACCGTGTTCAACTGAGTGACAGTGAAGCCAAATGGCAATGCCGCAATCAATTGTCCTGTACACAATCTCCTTCATCCACGTGGAAGGTTACTGACGGGCACACAAGAGGACGGAAGAAACCCAAATGCATCGTTGGACATAATAAAATCAGACGTGTTGAGGGATGAAGAAATCTTGCAGAGATATGGAAAGCTGCCCTGAAAACCCAGTTCGGGGAGAGCCTGAGCTCTTTTGTGCTTCTAGGCCTGAAGATGCTCAGCACCTTTCCCAGATGCTCAGCAGGCAGTAGGATTGTGCCTGAATCTGGCTCTGGAAATGCCAGTGCCTCAACTGAGAGCTGTGGCAATGATTTCCATTGCATGGAGAGGGGCCACAGTCCTGCAAGAGTCTTTCAGCAGAGCAAACAGCAGCCTGGAGGGTGGGCAATGCTGCATCTGGACCACTGCATGCTCATCCTTCACTACAATGCAGAGCTGCCATGGATCACTTTTTCCATTTCTCCTGTTGGATATGTTTTGGAGAAGTTGTTCTAGGTGGCTTTGGATGGTGATCCAAGTAGGAAGCAGCCATTCGCCTGCTGTGATATCCTTACAACTAGTCCTAACTTCTCATTGCCTTTGGTTTGATTGGGGGTGTTTTATCTGTTTGTTTGATTGGTTTCTTTGGGTTGGTTTCTTTGTGTTTTTCTCTCTTTTGCTTGGAGTTTCTTTTCCTTTTTTAGAAATGACCGGTGAAGTTGGCACAACCAAACTCCAGAAAACGTAAAGCAGGCTTGACTTTCCAGAAATTGCTTTTGGCTGGCTTTAGCTGCATTCCCCAGGATCACGATCAGCAGTAGATATTTGCAGGTTTTGCTCTGCATCCTCAGCCTGCCCAGATGTTGTTCAGTGTTTCAGCAGTGGAGAAGACGATGGATATTTTGCTAAACCTCCTTTCAAACAACAAAACTTGGGTTAGCACGACACAGAAGAAGAAAAGAAAATCTTCGCCAGTTAGAACAGAGCCAGAGTCCCACCATTTCCCCCTCCACTTTTCTTTCTTTTCTACATTTAGAGGTAAAGCTTCCATCTCCAAAAGCTTCCATCTCTCACTTCCTGATGTAGCCATTTGCTACCCTTTAGCCTTGACTGCCACGCATCGGACTGCTGTCCGTGTGGGGCTGGGGATGCTCAGCCTGGAAAGAGAAGGGGGCTGGCGAGGCCTCCCTGCAGCTCCAGGAAAGATGGGCACAGAGACGAGAAGCCTTTCAACTGCAGGAGTGAGCTTGAAGTTGGATCTAATGAAGCTGCTCTTTTCCACTCCGGCTGCTGGGCCACTGGCCCAGGCTGTGCACAGAGGCTGGGGATGCTCCATCCTTGGCAACATCCAAGGCCAGCTGGGAGCGGGGCTCTGAGCAACCTATTCTGGGCGAAGATTGCTCCGCTTGGAACAAGATGGTCTTTAGGGTCCCTTCCAAGCCCAAGCACCCAGGGATTCCATCATTCATTCTACGGTCTCCGTTGTCCACTTCAGCCTGGGCCTGAACTCCTGGCGGTGATGTCACAGTGCACGCTCCAGCTAGAACTTCCAGCATCCAGCAACGGCCACAACACAACCCTTGGCTCCTTGTGCCAGCACGCTCTTCATTCACCCTGCTCCAAGCCTACCCCTGTCACCTTGTTGCCACCTGCTCCCTGATTCCCCCAGCAGTCCCCAAAGCTCCCCATCGCTTGGATTTTGCTCTCCATCCCTGCAGGATGTCTGCATTTGTTCCAAAAGAGGTATGGTACTATTCCACGGAGGCGGACACCCCGCAGCTGCCTGGCTGGGCTGGAGCTCTGTGGGACAGGCTGGGAAATTTTGCTACCTCTGCAGGCTGGCACAGACGGAGAGGAGGAGACGGACGTCGATACACAGACTGATAGAGAAGAAGCCATGGAAGTGGACGGAGAGGATACTGGAGAGGAAGAGATGGATGTGGATATGTACGAGACAGAGGAAGAGATGGAGGTGGAAACGAAAGATTATATTGAAGAGATGGATATTGATCTAAAAGACAAGGAGGAAGACATGGTCTTGGGATGAAGACCGATGCCAGCAGCAGAACAGGCAGGTGCTCCCCACAGGCAGAGTGGGTCCCCTGCTGCCAGCCTGGGGCCGGGCTGGGCACTCCCTGCTCAGGGACACGCTAGCCCATGCACTGGATTCTGCTGGCCATCCCTGGCCTGGCCTGGGCTTGCTGTGGGCCACACAAGCCCTGTTCCAGTGCCTGGGCCACAGCCCCCAGCCAGGCTCCCTTCTGGCAGCAGAGTCCCACTGGGCCAGTGTCCCAGCCCGGCAGCACATGGAACACCCTTCCGTGCCTGACTGCACTGACCGTGCTACTTGTTTTTCTTCCAGGACTTAGGGACATCACAGACACAGATGCCACCCTGCTGTACATACGTTTTACAGTTGTTGTGTTCAGGATAGAGGTTTTAGAGTTTGTTTAAGTTGCCTGTAAATACGTTTCATAGAGTTCTGTTAGATCTGTTCTCAGGTAAATAGGTTCTATAGTTTGTTGTTGTTGTTGTTGTTGTTGTTGTTGTTACCAATATTCTTACAGTGTAAATATGTGGTGTAGTTCATTCTTGTTCCTTTTCTTCTACAGATAAACAGTCTTTGATTTTCACACCCCAGTTCTCTTTGCATTTTCTTCGGGCACATTTGCAAAGCTGTGGGTTGTTTCGGGAACAATGTTTGCAGGACTCTAAAAAGAGTATCAAAACCGCTCTGCCACACTCTCAGCTGCTGCTGCTGCCCCAAAAAGCACTGGCTGGCTTTGCTCACACAATCACAGTTGTGCTGGCATTTCTACCACACCACAGGACAGCAATGTTTTCCCTCTTCTCCTGGAAATACCTACAGCACTTGTGGGTTGCAAGGCAAACATGAGCCTCTTTTAGTGGCCCTTGAAATTGGACATGTGAAATGAGGCACACAAAGCCACAGGCCAGCTGAACCTGGCATCTCTGAATGGGTCTTTACATTCTTCCCAGGAAGATGAATGGCAATCACTATTTTGGCAGGGAGGAAAGTGCATCAGCTAGCAATTTGCTGTAGAAAATGTGCTTTCTGCTCCTCTCACAGCCAAAACTCCTACCCATTTCTTGGAAGTCCTTCTTAGATAAGGACCGTGTTCAACTGAGTGACAGTGAAGCCAAATGGCAATGCCGCAATCAATTGTCCTGTACACAATCGCCTTCATCCACGTGGAAGGTTACTGACGGGCACACAAGAGGACGGAAGAAACCCAAATGCATCGTTGGACATAATAAAGTCAGACGTGTTGAAGGATGAAGAAATCTTGCAGAGATATGGAAAGCTGCCCTGAAAACCCAATTTGGGGAGAGCCTGAGCTCTTTTGTGCTTCTAGGCCTGAAGATGCTCAGCACCTTTCCCAGATGCTCAGCAGGCAGTAGGATTGTGCCTGAATCTGGCTCTGGAAATGCCAGTGCCTCAACTGAGAGCTGTGGCAATGATTTCCATTGCATGGAGAGGGGCCACAGTCCTGCAAGAGTCTTTCAGCAGAGCAAACAGCAGCCTGGAGGGTGGGCAATCTGGACCACTGCATGCTCATCCTTCACCACAATGCAGAGCTGCCATGGATCACTTTTTCCATTTCTGCTGTTGGATATGGTTTGGAGAAGTTGTTCTAGGTGGCTTTGGATGGTGATCCAAGTAGGAAGCAGCCATTCGCCTGCTGTGATATCCTTACAACTAGTCCTAACTTCTCATTGCCTTTGGTTTGATTGGGGGTGTTTTATCTGTTTGTTTGATTGGTTTCTTTGGGTTGGTTTCTTTGTGTTTTTCTCTCTTTTGCTTGGAGTTTCTTTTCCTTTTTTAGAAATGACTGGTGAAGTTGGCACAACCAAACTCCAGAAAACGTAAAGCAGGCTTGACTTTCCAGAAATTGCTTTTGGCTGGCTTTAGCTGCATTCCCCAGGATCACGATCAGCAGTAGATATTTGCAGGTTTTGCTCTGCATCCTCAGCCTGCCCAGGTGTTGTTCAGTGTTTCAGCAGTGGAGAAGACGATGGATATTTTGCTAAACCTCCTTTCAAACAACAAAACTTGGGTTAGCACGACAGAAAAGAAGAAAAGAAAATCCTCGCCAGTTAGAACAGATCCAGAGTCCCACCATTTCCCCCTCCACTTTTCTTTCTTTTCTACATTTAGAGGTAAAGCTTCCATCTCCAAAAGCTTCCATCTCTCACTTCCTGATGTAGCCATTTGCTACCCTTTAGCCTTGACTGCCACGCATCGGACTGCTGTCCGTGTGGGGCTGGGGATGCTCAGCCTGGAAAGAGAAGGGGGCTGGCGAGGCCTCCCTGCAGCTCTAGGAAAGATGGGCACAGAGAGGAGAAGCCTTTCAACTGCAGGAGTGAGCTTGAAGTTGGATCTAATGAAGCTGCTCTTTTCCACTCCGGCTGCTGGGCCACTGGCCCAGGCTGTGCACAGAGGCTGGGGATGCTCCATCCTTGGCAACATCCAAGGCCAGCTGGGAGCGGGGCTCTGAGCAACCTATTCTAGGGGAAGATCGCTCCGCTTGGAACAAGATGGTCTTTAGGGTCCCTTCCAAGCCCAAGCACCCAGGGATTCCATCATTCATTCTACGGTCTCCGTTGTCCACTTCAGCCTGGGCCTGAACTCCTGGCGGTGATGTCACAGTGCACGCTCCAGCTAGAACTTCCAGCATCCAGCAACGGCCACAACACAACCCTTGGCTCCTTGTGCCAGCACGCTCTTCATTCACCCTGCTCCAAGCCTACCCCTGTCACCTTGTTGCCACCTGCTCCCTGATTCCCCCAGCAGTCCCCAAAGCTCCCCATCGCTTGGATTTTGCTCTCCATCCCTGCAGGATGTCTGCATTTGTTCCAAAAGAGGTATGGTACTATTCCACGGAGGCGGACACCCCGCAGCTGCCTGGCTGGGCTGGAGCTCTGTGGGACAGGCTGGGAAATTTTGCTACCTCTGCAGGCTGGCACAGACGGAGAGGAGGAGACGGACGTCGATACACAGACTGATAGAGAAGAAGCCATGGAAGTGGACGGAGAGGATACTGGAGAGGAAGAGATGGATGTGGATATGTACGAGACAGAGGAAGAGATGGAGGTGGAAACGAAAGATTATATTGAAGAGATGGATATTGATCTAAAAGACAAGGAGGAAGACATGGTCTTGGGATGAAGACCGATGCCAGCAGCAGAACAGGCAGGTGCTCCCCACAGGCAGAGTGGGTCCCCTGCTGCCAGCCTGGGGCCGGGCTGGGCACTCCCTGCTCAGGGACACGCTAGCCCATGCACTGGATTCTGCTGGCCATCCCTGGCCTGGCCTGGGCTTGCTGTGGGCCACACAAGCCCTGTTCCAGTGCCTGGGCCACAGCCCCCAGCCAGGCTCCCTTCTGGCAGCAGAGTCCCACTGGGCCAGTGTCCCAGCCCGGCAGCACATGGAACACCCTTCCGTGCCTGACTGCACTGACCGTGCTACTTGTTTTTCTTCCAGGACTTAGGGACATCACAGACACAGATGCCACCCTGCTGTACATACGTTTTACAGTTGTTGTGTTCAGGATGGAGGTTTTAGAGTTTGTTTAAGTTGCCTGTAAATACGTTTCATAGAGTTCTGTTAGATCTGTTCTCAGGTAAATAGGTTCTATAGTTTGTTGTTGTTGTTGTTGTTGTTGTTGTTGTTACCAATATTCTTACAGTGTAAATATGTGGTGTAGTTCATTCTTGTTCCTTTTCTTCTACAGATAAACAGTCTTTGATTTTCACACCCCAGTTCTCTTTGCATTTTCTTCGGGCACATTTGCAAAGCTGTGGGTTGTTTCGGGAACAATGTTTGCAGGACTCTAAAAAGAGTATCAAAACCGCTCTGCCACACTCTCAGCTGCTGCTGCTGCCCCAAAAAGCACTGGCTGGCTTTGCTCACACAATCACAGTTGTGCTGGCATTTCTACCACACCACAGGACAGCAATGTTTTCCCTCTTCTCCTGGAAATACCTACAGCACTTGTGGGTTGCAAGGCAAACATGAGCCTCTTTTAGTGGCCCTTGAAATTGGACATGTGAAATGAGGCACACAAAGCCACAGGCCAGCTGAACCTGGCATCTCTGAATGGGTCTTTACATTCTTCCCAGGAAGATGAATGGCAATCACTATTTTGGCAGGGAGGAAAGTGCATCAGCTAGCAATTTGCTGTAGAAAATGTGCTTTCTGCTCCTCTCACAGCCAAAACTCCTACCCATTTCTTGGAAGTCCTTCTTAGATAAGGACCGTGTTCAACTGAGTGACAGTGAAGCCAAATGGCAATGCCGCAATCAATTGTCCTGTACACAATCGCCTTCATCCACGTGGAAGGTTACTGACGGGCACACAAGAGGACGGAAGAAACCCAAATGCATCGTTGGACATAATAAAGTCAGACGTGTTGAAGGATGAAGAAATCTTGCAGAGATATGGAAAGCTGCCCTGAAAACCCAATTTGGGGAGAGCCTGAGCTCTTTTGTGCTTCTAGGCCTGAAGATGCTCAGCACCTTTCCCAGATGCTCAGCAGGCAGTAGGATTGTGCCTGAATCTGGCTCTGGAAATGCCAGTGCCTCAACTGAGAGCTGTGGCAATGATTTCCATTGCATGGAGAGGGGCCACAGTCCTGCAAGAGTCTTTCAGCAGAGCAAACAGCAGCCTGGAGGGTGGGCAATCTGGACCACTGCATGCTCATCCTTCACCACAATGCAGAGCTGCCATGGATCACTTTTTCCATTTCTGCTGTTGGATATGGTTTGGAGAAGTTGTTCTAGGTGGCTTTGGATGGTGATCCAAGTAGGAAGCAGCCATTCGCCTGCTGTGATATCCTTACAACTAGTCCTAACTTCTCATTGCCTTTGGTTTGATTGGGGGTGTTTTATCTGTTTGTTTGATTGGTTTCTTTGGGTTGGTTTCTTTGTGTTTTTCTCTCTTTTGCTTGGAGTTTCTTTTCCTTTTTTAGAAATGACTGGTGAAGTTGGCACAACCAAACTCCAGAAAACGTAAAGCAGGCTTGACTTTCCAGAAATTGCTTTTGGCTGGCTTTAGCTGCATTCCCCAGGATCACGATTGTGATAAATGGGCCAGGAGACCAGCTCCTTTTAAAAAGGCCTTTATTAAGCAGCACAGCTCTGGGGTGGGGGCCCGAGGGGTTGCGCACACCGCCACTGCTTCCACTGGACACCGCAGAAGAGGAGAATCCGTACAGCTCTGTCAGTGGGGCAGAGCTGGGCCTTCCTCCCTCACGGGAGTCCCCCGGAAGACTCCTTCTTTAGGCCTTGTAGTCTAGGCTATCATCCTAGTCGAGTCTCCTCGAGGTTATGTCGGCCTCGGAAAGAAGCCAGGGGACTCCTCTGGGTCTTCCTTGTTAGATGGTGCTGGTTCTATTCCTTCCCTTTTGCGTTGCTCGTTGTTTTGGGGTTTTTTCCAGTCTGGGTGCATCCCATAAATCTCTGGTCTCTCTTGTTTGCATAAAAGTCCGTATGTCATCTTCCTCCTCAGGACAGTACAGCAGCTCGGGGCAGGGGTTGCCATGTGGGAGTCTAGGAGCAGTGGGGGCAGTGCCTGGCTGAACACAGAACAAGAAACACAGGGTACAGCAACTTGGGAGAGGGAGCAGGGCCTGGCTGAACAAGGAATAAAAAAATATGGGGTACAGCAATTTGCGACAGGGGTACAAGGTAAGTAAACCTGGGACAGGGGTACAAGGTAAATAAGGAGTTTACAAACAGCAACTGTAACATATTATTCTTAACAATATCCCCCCTCTTATATTTTGATCGGGCTCTAGCCCGCATCAACCATTAACTTCTGGCTCTTGGGAATATTTATCTCTTAATTCTCGATATTGCTCATATATTTCCCTGGCAGTTTTGTGCTCTCGATCCTGACTTTGGGTTTCCATTAACATGATCCTGGCCTGCTTCTTGTCTTTTATTTCAGGGATCTGGATGCTTGCTTGTACTGTGGTAGTCACTGTCTTGATTAGGCAGGGGAGTAAACAGGGTAGGAACAAGAAACTTGCAAATGCACAGACAGCATTGTAGTAATAGATCAAAATGTAAAATTGTGTATGGTGATACGAATAATAAAGGCATCAAGTTCTCATAATAGACTGATGTCTATTAACACTCAGAAGATGGTGTGTGGTGATCAATATATGGTTTTGTTGAAAGATAGTATTATTTCATTATTATGTTACATATACTGTTATTGTCATCATCACTTTGCCCTTGAGCTTGTGATGCTTGAAGGAAGGTTTTGCTGAAGGTCTGCTAACTACGTAATTTTGAAATAGCAAGACTGTGATGTATAGGAACTGCTGTTTCCCACAAAAGAAGTGGGTCTGGGCTATTTCTTTTCACTTAAGACTGTCATTCCTTCTCATCCCCCCATTTTGGGGAGGGATAGCATTTGTGGGGTCCAAGGAATTTCATGAATAGTGTGCTAGCCCATTCTAAGGAATAGGTGACCAGCTGAAGGGACCTAATCTGAATTGGAGTTTCCAAAAAGTATCCTGTGCAGGGCAGTGTGAACTGAAGCCTCTGGCTGGAGAGAAAGCCAAGAATTCACAAAGAGCTGCACTAGAGATAATGTCACTGCAGCTGTTATGCAGGATCTGTTCCTCAGTAAGAGAGCATTATTTACCTATCTGAAATAGCTTAAAAATGCTCTAATTTTTTTAAAAAAATTCTTCAGTTTATACTATATAAATAATCACCGATTGTGAGATTCAATCTCTAATGTCAAAAAGCTTTCTTACAGTTAGTTAAACTTAATTTATTTTTTCTGGTCCTGGTCTCATCTAGCATACACCTCTCATGTTTTCTTTGAATTTTCTTCAGCATTAGGAACTTAAAAAAGATCAAGAGTATACATAGATTTAGGAACACTGTGTAGCAATATTCTCTTGTGCTGAGCTGGATCTTATTTTTTGTCTGGGCCAGGAGTTCTGTGCAAATTGATTTAAAAGGCCTAGTTGTAGGATGTGGATTGTAGGATGATGCTGAGCTGGCAGTGCTCTTGCTCTGAAAAAGGCAGATGGGATGCCGATGCATCAGGTATTACAAATGCAGATAAAAAAGTATTGGTGTCACTGCAAACACTGCTACTCTGAAACAGAGAAAGAGATGTGATTCAAATCTTCTGTATTGAAAAACATTAATTGAAACTGTACTGGAAGCAGAGACGTTGCCTCTAAAATGGCAGAAGAGAATGACCGGATGTTTGTCTCAAGTAGCTGTGGAATGGATGATGTGATTCTAATTTCTAGGGGAAAAAATTGATGAAAAAAATTAGATAAGCCTAAATAAAATATTGACTTAAGATAAAATGTACACAGGTCATTGATAAAATTTGGTTTAGAGTCTAAAAGGTGTTCCTGAGTGTTACAGCCAGTAGATTCTGGGATAAAAGGAGTGTTCAGTGGAGGAAGGAATCAGACTGGATTTGGTAGCTTTGCGATAGGTCTGTGGTGGAGATTCGGGGCTGTTGGACCCCAAGGAGCTTTCGGAGTGTATTTTTAAGCAGTTAGTGCCCTCTAGTGAGAGTCTTAGGTAATAATCTTGGTCCTGGTTTTGTAGTATGTTAACAGCTCTTAACAGTACTTTGGTGTGTTACCGAAATGAAAGAAGCTTTGGTATTAAAAATGCAGGAGGATGAGTGTATGAAGAAAGATCCTATGAATACAAGTCATCAAGTGGTTTGTATTGGGAGGGATCTTTAAAGGTTTATTATAAGTGTAACCACCTTCTCATGTGGATTGTGTCCTAAAATCTTAGGTACTTCTTTAGACGATCACTCAAGTTTTTGCAGTTCAGTGTAAAGCAGAAGATGTCAGCAAACTTGTGATTTCAGTCTTGACAACTGAAGAAGCACTGCATTACATACCTGTGGAACCAAGTGGCAGGATTAGAAGTACCAAACTCGTGGCAAAGTAGATGTTTCTGTTTTGAAATAAGCACATCATCTAAAAGCATAAATCAAGAAAAAAACCCCTGCTTTCTTAGAAGTCAAAAAGTTACAGCTACTATTTTTTAAATATTTTTTTTCTAAAGGTTACAAAACCCCACTGGAAAAAAATCCTGGAGATGATAAAACAGATGAAGAGATGGAGGGGACACATTCAGAGGATGAAATGTTTGCTCAGAGAGGCCTTCGCAGAACTCAGAGTATGAAGTCTGTGAAAACTATTAAAGGCCGTAAAGAAGCAAGTATAATCCTGGTTAATTGAGTTTGTTCTTTCAGTGTATATTGGCATTATTCATAGTGCAGAAATTTATTTTTATTTTTAATATTGGAGAATTTGTCAACAGTAACTGGGTTCCAGAATGCTAAATGGGAAAGAAAGCATGTGACAACAATATCTAAGTTTGGAGCTTTTGTAATTTGACGTGTTTAGGGGAAATATATGTATGAAATTAATGAAGCAAGGAGCAAGGGAGAGGAGACGAAACAGACTCTCTATTTGAAATGCTAATTTTGGCACCACCAAGCCTAATTTCAGGAAGTGTTCGCCTTGAAAAGGGTATGAATAACAATAATATTATCTGTGTGTTGTGCACACTTAAACATCTGCTGTTTAATAGATAAAGAATATTCAGAATTTTTTAGTTGCCATAGACAAACAGCCTGACTCTTTGTGATCTACAGAGAGAAGATCCTAGTTAGCATCCTAGTGCATGCATTACAAAATTTAAAGATACTCCAGTATAAATCTCTGTGAAGTCTCATAAAAGTTTTTAGGTCATTCCAGGAAAACAATTGATACTTACTCTTCTTGCCTAATTCTGTTGAAACTTTATTTTATTCAGTCATAGGTAGATTCTCTTAGTGAAACCGGGTGTCCAAAGCACATTGGAAAACATTTGCTAAATAGGATTAGTGGGGAGCTGAATTATATTTCCATTTCATGTGACTTAGTACTTCATTATAATTTTGTTTTTCCCCTCAGATACGATACGGATCACTAAAATACAGAGTAAAGAAGAGACCCGTTGTATACTTTTAAGTGTACTGCACAATTCCTGCAAGAGAAACTGCTGTACTATAGTAACTTGAATTCAAGTGTTAAAGATCTGTGTACAATGCCTAGAATGAGTCTGTATGAACAGATATGGTAGGACTTGGTTTTGTGAGCCCAAGTGATCAGATAAAGTATTACTCTGTTTTTCTATAATTGTGTCATGTTTAGATTTAAATCTGGACAAGTTACAGCATGGATTTCAGCACTCCTTAAATAGGAGTAAAATGAGTAATAGGAAATACTCCTTTGCCAGAGGTATTGAACAGATTGAAATAATTGCAAATCAAATTGAATTAAGAGAAGCTGTAAGTATGTAGAGCTTGTGAAAATTGAACCATCGTGTCCCCAAGTTTACACTGAAAGATAAATATACTTGAAACATTTTTCTGAACTACAGTTCCTGAAAAGGCCTTTGTGTAATTTTTAAATGTACAGTTTAAAGGACAGTGGGTGATGGAGGGAAAGGAAAAGGATAGATGAGGTAGGTAAGATACATCCTTAACTTCATCATTTTGTGTCATATTGTCAAGCTTAGCAAACTGGGGTACATACAGCACTTTATGCAAAACTGTATAGTTTTGCACACTTAATGATTTACAACTGCACGTCATTTTAGTGACTTGCTACATAGGCTAGAGTTACATTTTGAATGCCAGCAATTCTTGTATTTCATGATATTTTTAAAATTCATCTTGATTCCTTAAGTACACTTAGGATGCTGTAGATATCTGCTACTAATGATATTATCAGGTGCCTTTCTATGTATTACTGGGCTGTGTAGGATTTGTGGTTTTGGGGCTTTGTTTTTTTTTTTTTTTTTGTTTGTGGGTTCTTTTGTTCGTGTCTGTCTTCCTCCATCTAAAGAGATATAACATGATTTAAGACAGATTTTGGTTAAAATTGTGGTAAGTAAAACATGTAGCAATTCCAGTGATGCACCTCAGGGATCGAAGGAGACTCGCCTCTTGCGCTCACCTTCTCCGAACTGCGGAGTCGCGGCTTCTGCCTTTCTTGCTCTTAATGCAAGCGGAAAGCTTTTGCACAGGGTTTGGCGAGGAGAACGTGTGACAGAACAGCACATGTTTGTACAGTTTACCCCTGCCACTTACACAAGCACGGATTTGCAACACCGTATGGCACCCATGGTGTGACAGCTTTCTGTGCTGCGCAGGGCACTTCTCTGCATCTGTAAGTAAAACGGAAAGCGAATTGTTGTCGCAGAGAGCAGCAACAGCAGTAGGGAGCAGCAGAAGGAAGTAGTGATCTTACCTCTTCCACAAGACAACTACGACTAATTAGCAAACGAGCGACTGGCAGTTACATTCCACTTGCAGTCTAAAAGTCTCGGCGCCAGATACCTGTTAAACATGTTTCTTATTCGCTTGCCTGCCGCGCTCGCGCTTTCCACCGCCCGCGCGCTGACCGGCACTCTCTCTCAGACACACATGGTATTTCGGCCGGTTGCCAAGAACTCCAGAAAGCAGCTTCTGCCGAATGAGGCTCGCCCCCAGCGGTTACCATCTGAGACTTGCGGAGTCGCGGCTTCTGCCTTTCTTGCACTTAATGCAAACGGAAAGCTTTTGCACAGAGTTTGGCGAGGAGAACGTGTGACAGGACAGCACATGTTTGTGCAGATTACCCCTGCCACTGATGTAAGCACGGATTTGCAGCACCCTATGCAACTCGTGGTGTGACAGGTGTATGTGCTGCGCAGGGCATTTCTCTGCATCTGGGAGTAAATGGAAAGCGCAATTGTTGTCGCAGAGAGCAGCAACAGCAGTAGGGAGCAGCAGAAGGAAGCCGAAACAGTACTTCTTGCACACGACAACTTAGCGACTACTCAGCAAGCGTCCGAGTGGCAGCTGCTTTCCACTTGCAGTCTGAAAGTCTCGCGCAACAGATGCCTTTTAAACACCTTCCTTATTCGCCTGCCCGCAGCGCTCGCGCTTTCCACCGCCCGCGCGCTGACCGGCACTCTCTCTAAGACACACATGGTATTTCGGCCGGTTGCCAAGAGCTCCGGAAAGCAGCTTCTGCCGAAGGAGGCTCGCCTGTTCCCGTTACCTTCTGCGAACTGCGGAGTCGCGGCTTCTGCCTTTCTTGCCCTTAATGCAAGCGGAAAGCATCTGCACTGTGTCTAGCGAAGAGAACGAGTGACAGGACAGCAACATGTTTGTGCAGTATACCCCTGCCACTGATGTAAGCACGAATTTGCAGCACCCTATGCCACCCATGGTGTGACAGGTTTCTGTGCTGCGCAGGGCATTTCTCTGCATCTGGGAGTAAAAGGGAAAGTGCAACTATTGTCGCAGAGAGCAACAACAGCAGTAGGGAGCAGCAGAAGGAAGTAGTGATCTTACTTCTTCCACACGACAACTAGCTACTAATCAGCAAACTTGCGAGTGGCAGCTGCTTTCATCTTGCAGTCTAAAAGTCTCGCGCACCAGATGCCTTTTAAACACCTTCCTTATTCGCCTGCCCGCAGCGCTCGCGCTTTCCACCGCCCGCGCGCTGACCGGCAACGTCCCACAGACACACATGGTACTTTGGCCGGTTGCCAAGAGTCCTGAAAAGCGGCTTCTGCCGAAGGATGCTCGCCTCTTGCGTTTACTTTCTCCGAACTCTAGAATCGAGGCTTCTGCCTTTCTTGCTCTTAATGCAAGCGGAAAGCTTTTGCACGGCTTCCGGCAAAGAGAACGCGTGACAGGACAGCATATGTTTGTGCAGCTTACCCCTGCCACTTACACAAGCACGGATTTGCAACAACCTATGCCACCCATGGTGTGACAGCTTTCTGTGCTGCGCAGGGCATTTCTCTGCATCTGGAAGTAAAGGGAAAGAGCAATTGTTGTCGCAGAGAGCAGCAACAGCAGTAGGGTGCAGCAGAAGGAAGTAGTGATCTTACCTCTTCCACAAGACAACTAGCAACTAATTAACAAGCGGGCGATTGGCAGTTACATTCCACTTGCAGTCTAAAAGTCTCGGCGCCAGATACCTGTTAAACATGTTTCTTATTCGCTTGCCTGCCGCGCTCGCGCTTTCCACCGCCCGCGCGCTGACCGGCACTCTCTCTCAGACACACATGGTATTTCGGCCGGTTGCCAAGAACTCCGGAAAGCAGCTTCTGCCGAAGGAGGCTCGCCTCCTGCGGTTACCTTCTGAGACTTGCGGAGTCGCGGCTTCTGCCTTTCTTGCACTTAATGCAAACGGAAAGCTTTTGCACAGAGTTTGGCGAGGAGAACGAGTGACAGGACAGCACATGTTTGTGCAGTATACCCCTGCCACTGATGTAAGCCAGAATTTGCAGCACCCTATGCCACTCATAGTGTGACAGGTTTCAGTGCTGCGCAGGGCCTTTCTCTGCATCTGGGATTAAAAGGGAAAGTGCAACTATTGTCGCAGAGAGCAGCAACAGCCGTAGGGAGCAGCAGAAGGAAGTAGTGATGTTACTTCTTCCACACGACAACTAGCTACTAATCAGCAAGCGTGCGAGTGGCAGCTGCTTTCCACTTGCAGTCTGAAAGTCTCGCGCACCAGATGCCTTTTAAACACCTTCCTTAATCGCCTGCCCGCAGCGCTCGCTCTTTCTACCGCCCGCGCGCTGACCGGCAACGTCCCACAGACACACATGGTACTTTGGCCGGTTGCCAAGAGTCCCGAAAAGCGGCTTCTGCCGAAGGATGCTCGCCTCTTGCGCTCACCTTTTCCGAACTCCGGAATCGAGGCTTCTGCCTTTCTTGCCCTTAATGCAAGCGGAAAGCTTCTGCACTGTGTCTAGCGAGGAGAACGTGTGACAGGACAGCACATGTTTGTGCAGTATACCCCTGCCACTGATGTAAGCCAGAATTTGCAGCACCCTATGCTACCCATGGTGTGACAGGTTTCTGTGCTGCGCAGGGCATTTCTCTGCATCTGGAAGTAAAGGGAAAGAGCAATTGTTGTCGCAGAGAGCAGCAACAGCAGTAGGGAGCAGCAGAAGGATGTAGTGATCTTATTTCTCCCACACGACAACTAGCTACTAATCAGCAAGCGTGCGAGTGGCAGCTGCTTATCACTTGCAGTCTGAAAGTCTCGCGCACCAGATGCCTTTTAAACACCTTCCTTATTCGCCTGCCTGCAGCTCTCGCGCTTTCCACCGCCCGCACGCTGACCGGCACTCTCTCTCAGACACACATGGTATTTCGGCCGGTTGCCAAGAACTCCGGAAAGCAGCTTCTGCCGAAGGAGGCTCGCCTCTTGCGGTTACCCTCTGCGAACTGCGGAATCGAGGCTTCTGCCTTTCTTGCTCTTAATGCAAGCGGAAAGCTTCTGCACTGTGTCTAGCGAGGAGAACGTGTGACAAGACAGCACATGTTTGTACAGTTTACCCCTGCCACTTACACAAGCACGGATTTGCAACACCGTATGGCACCCATGGTGTGACAGCTTTCTGTGCTGCGCAGGGCACTTCTCTGCATCTGTAAGTAAAACGGAAAGCGAATTGTTGTCGCAGAGAGCAGCAACAGCAGTAGGGAGCAGCAGAAGGAAGTAGTGATCTTACCTCTTCCACAAGACAACTACGACTAATTAGCAAACGAGCGACTGGCAGTTACATTCCACTTGCAGTCTGAAAGTTTCGCGCGCCAGATGTCTGTTAAACATGTTTCTTATTCGCTTGCCTGTACCGCTCGCGCTTTCCACCGCCCGCGCGCTGACCGGCACCGTCCCACAGACACACATAGTACTTTGGCCGGTTGCCAAGAGTCCCGAAAAGCGGCTTCTGCCGAAGGATGCTCGCCTCTTGCGCTCACCTTCTCCGAACTGCGGAGTCGCGGCTTCTGCCTTTCTTGCCCTTAATGCAAGCGGAAAGCATCTGCACTGTGTCTAGCGAAGAGAACGAGTGACAGGACAGCACATATTTGTGCAGATTACCCCTGCCACTGATGTAAGCACGGATTTGCAGCACCCTATGCCACTCGTGGTGTCACAGGTTTCTGTGCTGCGCAGAGCATTTCTCTGCATCTGGGAGTAAATGGAAAGGGCAATTGTTGTCGCAGAGAGCAGCAACAGCAGTAGGGAGCAGCAGAAGAAAGCCGAAACAGTACTTCTTGCACACGACAACTTAGCGACTACTCAGCAAGCGTCCGAGTGGCAGCTGCTTTCCACTTGCAGTCTGAAACTCTCGCGCACCAGATGCCTTTTAAACACCTTCCTTAATCGCCTGCCCGCAGCGCTCGCGCTTTCCACCGCCCGCGCGCTGACCGGCCCTCTCTCTCAGACACACATGGTATTTCGGCCGGTTGCCAAGAACTCCGGAAAGCAGCTTCTGCCGAAGGAGGCTCGCCTGTTCCCGTTACCTTCTGCGAACTGCGGAGTCGCGGCTTCTGCCTTTCTTGCCCTTAATGCAAGCGGAAAGCATCTGCACTGTGTCTAGCGAAGAGAACGAGTGACAGGACAGCAACATGTTTGTGCAGTATACCCCTGCCACTGATGTAAGCACGAATTTGCAGCACCCTATGCCACCCATGGTATGACAGGTTTCTGTGCTGCGCAGGGCATTTCTCTGCATCTGGGAGTAAAAGGGAAAGTGCAACTATTGTCGCAGAGAGCAACAACAGCAGTAGGGAGCAGCAGAAGGAAGTAGTGATCTTACTTCTTCCACACGACAACTAGCTACTAATCAGCAAACTTGCGAGTGGCAGCTGCTTTCATCTTGCAGTCTGAAAGTCTCGCGCACCAGATGCCTTTTAAACACCTTCCTTATTCGCCTGCCCGCAGCGCTCGCGCTTTCCACCGTCCGCGCGCTGACCGGCAACGTCCCACAGACACACATGGTGCTTTGGCCGGTTGCCAAGAGTCCTGAAAAGCGGCTTCTGCCGAAGGATGCTCGCTTCTTGCGTTTACTTTCTCCGAACTCTAGAATCGAGGCTTCTGCCTTTCTTGCTCTTAATGCAAGCGGAAAGCTTTTGCACAGCTTCCGGCAAAGAGAACGAGTGACAGGACAGCATATGTTTGTGCAGCTTACCCCTGCCACTTACACAAGCACGGATTTGCAACAACCTATGCCACCCATGGTGTGACAGGTTTCTGTGCTGCGCAGGGCATTTCTCTGCATCTGGAAGTAAAGGGAAAGAGCAATTGTTGTCGCAGAGAGCAGCAACAGCAGTAGGGTGCAGCAGAAGGAAGTAGTGATCTTACCCCTTCCACAAGACAACTAGCAATTAATTAACAAGCGGGCGATTGGCAGTTACATTCCACTTGCAGTCTAAAAGTCTCGGCGCCAGATGCCTTTTAAACACCTCCCTTATTCGCCTGCCCGCAGCGCTCGCGCTTTCCACCGCCCGCGCGCTGACCGGCACTGTCTCTCAGACACACATGGTATTTCGGCCGGTTGCCAAGAACTCCGGAAAGCAGCTTCTGCCGAAGGAGGCTCGCCTCTTGCGGTTACCCTCTGCGAACTGCGGAATCGAGGCTTCTGCCTTTCTTGCTCTTAATGCAAGCGGAAAGCTTCTGCACTGTGTCTAGCGAGGAGAACGTGTGACAGGACAGCACATGTTTGTACAGTTTACCCCTGCCACTTACACAAGCACGGATTTGCAACACCGTATGGCACCCATGGTGTGACAGCTTTCTGTGCTGCGCAGGGCATTTCTCTGCATCTGGGAGTAAAAGGGAAAGTGCAACTATTGTCGCAGAGAGCAACAAGAGCAGTAGGGAGCAGCAGAAGGAAGTAGTGATCTTACTTCTTCCACACGACAACTAGCTACTAATCAGCAAACTTGCGAGTGGCAGCTGCTTTCATCTTGCAGTCTGAAAGTCTCGCGCACCAGATGCCTTTTAAACACCTCCCTTATTCGCCTGCCCGCAGCGCTCGCGCTTTCCACCGCCCGCGCGCTGACCGGCAACGTCCCACAGACACACATGGTACTTTGGCCGGTTGCCAAGAGTCCTGAAAAGCGGCTTCTGCCGAAGGATGCTCGCCTCTTGCGTTTACTTTCTCCGAACTCTAGAATCGAGGCTTCTGCCTTTCTTGCTCTTAATGCAAGCGGAAAGCTTTTGAACAGCTTCTGGCAAAGAGAACGCGTGACAGGACAGCACATGTTTGTGCAGTATACCCCTGCCACTGATGTAAGCACGAATTTGCAGCACCCTATGCCACTCATGGTGTGACAGGTTTCTGTGCTGCGCAGGGCATTTCTCTGCATCTGGAAGTAAAGGGAAAGAGCAATTGTTGTCGCAGAGAGCAGCAACAGCAGTAGGGTGCAGCAGAAGGAAGTAGTGATCTTACCTCTTCCACAAGACAACTAGCAGCTAATTAACAAGCGGGCGACTGGCAGTTACTTTCCACTTCCAGTCTGAAAGTCTCGGCGCCAGATACCTGTTAAACATGTTTCTTATTCGCTTGCCTGCCGCGCTCGCGCTTTCCACCGCCCGCGCGCTGACCGGCACTCTCTCTCAGACACACATGGTATTTCGGCCGGTTGCCAAGAACTCCGGAAAGCAGCTTCTGCCGAATGAGGCTCGCCCCCAGCGGTTACCTTCTGAGACTTGCGGAGTCGCGGCTTCAGCCTTTCTTGCACTTAATGCAAACGGAAAGCTTTTGCACAGAGTTTGGCGAGGAGAACGTGTGACAGGACAGCACATGTTTGTGCAGATTACCCCTGCCTCTGATGTAAGCACGGATTTGCAGCACCCTATGCAACTCGTGGTGTGACAGGTGTATGTGCTGCGCAGGGCATTTCTCTGCATCTGGGAGTAAATGGAAAGCGCAATTGTTGTCGCAGAGAGCAGCAACAGCAGTAGGGAGCAGCAGAAGGAAGCCGAAACAGTACTTCTTGCACACGACAACTTAGCGACTACTCAGCAAGCGTCCGAGTGGCAGCTGCTTTCCACTTGCAGTCTGAAAGTCTCGCGCAACAGATGCCTTTTAAACACCTTCCTTATTCGCCTGCCCGCAGCGCTCGCGCATTCCACCGCCCGCGCGCTGACCGGCACTCTCTCTAAGACACACATGGTATTTCGGCCGGTTGCCAAGAGTCCCGAAAAGCAGCTTCTGCCGAAGGAGGCTCGCCTGTTCCCGTTACCTTCTGCGAACTGCGGAGTCGCGGCTTCTGCCTTTCTTGCTCTTAATGCAAACGGAAAGCTTTTGCACAGAGTTTGGTGAGGAGAACGAGTGACAGGACAGCACATGTTTGTGCAGTATACCCCTGCCACTGATGTAAGCACGAATTTGCAGCACCCTATGCCACCCATGGTGTGACAGATTTCTGTGCTGCGCAGGGCATTTCTCTGCATCTGGGAGTAAAAGGGAAAGTGCAACTATTGTCGCAGAGAGCAACAACAGCAGTAGGGAGCAGCAGAAGGAAGTAGTGATCTTACTTCTTCCACACGACAACTAGCTACTAATCAGCAAACTTGCGAGTGGCAGCTGCTTTCATCTTGCAGTCTGAAAGTCTCGCGCACCAGATGCCTTTTAAACACCTCCCTTATTCGCCTGCCCGCAGCGCTCGCTTTTTCTACCGCCCGCGCGCTGACCGGCAACGTCCCACAGACACACATGGTACTTTGGGCGGTTGCCAAGAGTCCTGAAAAGCGGCTTCTGCCGAAGGATGCTCGCCTCTTGCGTTTACTTTCTCCGAACTCTAGAATCGAGGCTTCTGCCTTTCTTGCTCTTAATGCAAGCGGAAAGCTTTTGCACAGCTTCCGGCAAAGAGAACGCGTGACAGGACAGCATATGTTTGTGCAGCTTACCCCTGCCACTTACACAAGCACGGATTTGCAACAACCTATGCCACCCATGGTGTGACAGATTTCTGTGCTGCGCAGGGCATTTCTCTGCATCTGGAAGTAAAGGGAAAGAGCAATTGTTGTCGCAGAGAGCAGCAACAGCAGTAGGGTGCAGCAGAAGGAAGTAGTGATCTTACCTCTTCCACAAGACAACTAGCAACTAATTAACAAGCGGGCGACTGGCAGTTACATTCCACTTGCAGTCTAAAAGTCTCGGCGCCAGATACCTGTTAAACATGTTTCTTATTCGCTTGCCTGCCGCGCTCGCGCTTTCCACCGCCCGCGCGCTGACCGGCACTCTCTCTCAGACACACATGGTATTTCGGCCGGTTGCCAAGAACTCCGGAAAGCAGCTTCTGCCGAAGGAGGCTCGCCTCCTGCGGTTACCTTCTGAGACTTGCGGAGTCGCGGCTTCTGCCTTTCTTGCACTTAATGCAAACGGAAAGCTTTTGCACAGAGTTTGGCGAGGAGAACGAGTGACAGGACAGCACATGTTTGTGCAGTATACCCCTGCCACTGATGTAAGCCAGAATTTGCAGCACCCTATGCCACTCATAGTGTGACAGGTTTCTGTGCTGCGCAGGATATTTCTCTGCATCTGGGAGTAAAAGGGAAAGTGCAACTATTGTCGCAGAGAGCAGCAAGAGTAGAAGGGAGTAGCAGAAGGAAGTAGTGATGTTACTTCTTCCACACGACAACTAGCTACTAATCAGCAAGCGTGCGAGTGGCAGCTGCTTTCCACTTGCAGTCTGAAAGTCTCGCGCACCAGATGCCTTTTAAACACCTTCCTTAATCGCCTGCCCGCAGCGCTCGCTCTTTCTACCGCCCGCGCGCTGACCGGCAACGTCCCACAGACACACATGGTACTTTGGCCGGTTGCCAAGAGTCCCGAAAAGCGGCTTCTGCCGAAGGATGCTCGCCTCTTGCGCTCACCTTTTCCGAACTCCGGAATCGAGGCTTCTGCCTTTCTTGCTCTTAATGCAAGCGGAAAGCTTCTGCACTGTGTCTAGCGAGGAGAACGTGTGACAGGACAGCACATGTTTGTACAGTTTACCCCTGCCACTTACACAAGCACGGATTTGCAACACCGTATGGCACCCATGGTGTGACAGCTTTCTGTGCTGCGCAGGGCACTTCTCTGCATCTGGAAGTAAAACGGAAAGCGAAGTGTTGTCGCAGAGAGCAGCAACAGCAGTAGGGAGCAGCAGAAGGAAGTAGTGATCTTACCTATTCCACAAGACAACTACGACTAATTAGCAAACGAGCGACTGGCAGTTACATTCCACTTGCAGTCTGAAAGTTTCGCGCGCCAGATGTCTGTTAAACATGTTTCTTATTCGCTTGCCTGTACCGCTCGCGCTTTCCACCGCCCGCGCGCTGACCGGCACCGACCCACAGACACACATAGTACTTTGGCCGGTTGCCAAGAGTCCCGAAAAGCAGCTTCTGCCGAAGGATGCTCGCCTCTTGCGCTCACCTTCTCCGAACTGCGGAGTCGCGGCTTCTGCCTTTCTTGCCCTTAATGCAAGCGGAAAGCATCTGCACTGTGTCTAGCGAAGAGAACGAGTGACAGGACAGCACATGTTTGTGCAGATTACCCCTGCCACTGATGTAAGCACGGATTTGCAGCACCCTATGCCACTCGTGGTGTCACAGGTTTCTGTGCTGCGCAGAGCATTTCTCTGCATCTGGGAGTAAATGGAAAGCGCAATTGTTGTCGCAGAGAGCAGCAACAGCAGTAGGGAGCAGCAGAGGAAAGCCGAAACAGTACTTCTTGCACACGACAACTTAGCGACTACTCAGCAAGCGTCCGAGTGGCAGCTGCTTTCCACTTGCAGTCTGAAAGTCTCGCGCACCAGATGCCTTTTAAACACCTTCCTTATTCGCCTGCCCGCAGCGCTCGCGCTTTCCACCGCCCGCGCGCTGACCGGCACTCTCTCTCAGACACACATGGTATTTCGGCCGGTTGCCAAGAACTCCGGAAAGCAGCTTCTGCCGAAGGAGGCTCGCCTGTTCCCGTTACCTTCTGCGAACTGCGGAGTCGCGGCTTCTGCCTTTCTTGCCCTTAATGCAAGCGGAAAGCATCTGCACTGTGTCTAGCGAAGAGAACGAGTGACAGGACAGCAACATGTTTGTGCAGTATACCCCTGCCACTGATGTAAGCACGAATTTGCAGCACCCTATGCCACCCATGGTGTGACAGGTTTCTGTGCTGCGCAGGGCATTTCTCTGCATCTGGGAGTAAAAGGGAAAGTGCAACTATTGTCGCAGAGAGCAACAACAGCAGTAGGGAGCAGCAGAAGGAAGTAGTGATCTTACTTCTTCCACACGACAACTAGCTACTAATCAGCAAACTTGCGAGTGGCAGCTGCTTTCATCTTGCAGTCTGAAAGTCTCGCGCACCAGATGCCTTTTAAACACCTTCCTTATTCGCCTGCCCGCAGCGCTCGCGCTTTCCACCGCCCGCGCGCTGACCGGCAACGTCCCACAGACACACATGGTACTTTGGCCGGTTGCCAAGAGTCCTGAAAAGCGGCTTCTGCCGAAGGATGCTCGCCTCTTGCGTTTACTTTCTCCGAACTCTAGAATCGAGGCTTCTGCCTTTCTTGCTCTTAATGCAAGCGGAAAGCTTTTGAACAGCTTCTGGCAAAGAGAACGCGTGACAGGACAGCACATGTTTGTGCAGTATACCCCTGCCACTGATGTAAGCACGAATTTGCAGCACCCTATGCTACCCATGGTGTGACAGGTTTCTGTGCTGCGCAGGGCATTTCTCTGCATCTGGAAGTAAAGGGAAAGAGCAATTGTTGTCGCAGAGAGCAGCAACAGCAGTAGGGTGCAGCAGAAGGAAGTAGTGATCTTACCTCTTCCACAAGACAACTAGCAGCTAATTAACAAGCGGGCGACTGGCAGTTACTTTCCACTTGCAGTCTGAAAGTCTCGGCGCCAGATACCTGTTAAACATGTTTCTTATTCGCTTGCCTGCAGCGCTCGCGCTTTCCACCGCCCGCGCGCTGACCGGCACTCTCTCTCAGACACACATGGTATTTCGGCCGGTTGCCAAGAACTCCGGAAAGCAGCTTCTGCCGAATGAGGCTCGCCCCCAGCGGTTACCTTCTGAGACTTGCGGAGTCGCGGCTTCAGCCTTTCTTGCACTTAATGCAAACGGAAAGCTTTTGCACAGAGTTTGGCGAGGAGAACGTGTGACAGGACAGCACATGTTTGTGCAGATTACCCCTGCCTCTGATGTAAGCACGGATTTGCAGCACCCTATGCAACTCGTGGTGTGACAGGTGTATGTGCTGCGCAGGGCATTTCTCTGCATCTGGGAGTAAATGGAAAGCGCAATTGTTGTCGCAGAGAGCAGCAACAGCAGTAGGGAGCAGCAGAAGGAAGCCGAAACAGTACTTCTTGCACACGACAACTTAGCGACTACTCAGCAAGCGTCCGAGTGGCAGCTGCTTTCCACTTGCAGTCTGAAAGTCTCGCGCAACAGATGCCTTTTAAACACCTTCCTTATTCGCCTGCCCGCAGCGCTCGCGCTTTCCACCGCCCGCGCGCTGACCGGCACTCTCTCTAAGACACACATGGTATTTCGGCCGGTTGCCAAGAGTCCCGAAAAGCAGCTTCTGCCGAAGGAGGCTCGCCTGTTCCCGTTACCTTCTGCGAACTGCGGAGTCGCGGCTTCTGCCTTTCTTGCTCTTAATGCAAGCGGAAAGCTTTTGCACAGAATTTGGTGAGGAGAACGAGTGACAGGACAGCACATGTTTGTGCAGTATACCCCTGCCACTGATGTAAGCACGAATTTGCAGCACCCTATGCCACCCATGGTGTGACAGATTTCTGTGCTGCGCAGGGCATTTCTCTGCATCTGGGAGTAAAAGGGAAAGTGCAACTATTGTCGCAGAGAGCAACAACAGCAGTAGGGAGCAGCAGAAGGAAGTAGTGATCTTACTTCTTCCACACGACAACTAGCTACTAATCAGCAAACTTGCGAGTGGCAGCTGCTTTCATCTTGCAGTCTGAAAGTCTCGCGCACCAGATGCCTTTTAAACACCTCCCTTATTCGCCTGCCCGCAGCGCTCGCTTTTTCTACCGCCCGCGCGCTGACCGGCAACGTCCCACAGACACACATGGTACTTTGGCCGGTTGCCAAGAGTCCTGAAAAGCGGCTTCTGCCGAAGGATGCTCGCCTCTTGCGTTTACTTTCTCCAAAGTCTAGAATCGAGGCTTCTGCCTTTCTTGCTCTTAATGCAAGCGGAAAGCTTTTGCACAGCTTCCGGCAAAGAGAACGCGTGACAGGACAGCATATGTTTGTGCAGCTTACCCCTGCCACTTACACAAGCACGGATTTGCAACAACCTATGCCACCCATGGTGTGACAGATTTCTGTGCTGCGCAGGGCATTTCTCTGCATCTGGAAGTAAAGGGAAAGAGCAATTGTTGTCGCAGAGAGCAGCAACAGCAGTAGGGTGCAGCAGAAGGAAGTAGTGATCTTACCTCTTCCACAAGACAACTAGCAACTAATTAACAAGCGGGCGACTGGCAGTTACATTCCACTTGCAGTCTAAAAGTCTCGGCGCCAGATACCTGTTAAACATGTTTCTTATTCGCTTGCCTGCCGCGCTCGCGCTTTCCACCGCCCGCGCGCTGACCGGCACTCTCTCTCAGACACACATGGTATTTCGGCCGGTTGCCAAGAACTCCGGAAAGCAGCTTCTGCCGAAGGAGGCTCGCCTCCTGCGGTTACCTTCTGAGACTTGCGGAGTCGCGGCTTCTGCCTTTCTTGCACTTAATGCAAACGGAAAGCTTTTGCACAGAGTTTGGCGAGGAGAACGAGTGACAGGACAGCACATGTTTGTGCAGTATACCCCTGCCACTGATGTAAGCCAGAATTTGCAGCACCCTATGCCACTCATAGTGTGACAGGTTTCTGTGCTGCGCAGGGCCTTTCTCTGCATCTGGGATTAAAAGGGAAAGTGCAACTATTGTCGCAGAGAGCAGCAACAGCAGTAGGGAGCAGCAGAAGGAAGTCGAGGCAGTACTTTTTGCACACGACAACTTAGCGACTACTCAGCAAGTGTGCGAGTGGCAACTACGTTCCACTTGCAGTCTAAAAGTCTCGCGCACCAGATGCCTTTTAAACACCTTCCTTATTCGCCTGCCCGCAGCGCTCGCGTTTTCCACCGCCCGCGCACTGACCGGCACTCTCTCCCAGACACACATAGTACTTTGGCCGGTTGCCAAGAACTCCGGAAAGCAGCTTCTGCCGAAGGAGACTTGCCTCTTGCGGTTACCTTCTGCGAACAGCGGAGTCGCGGCTTCTGCCTTCTTGATCTTAATGCAAGGGGAAAGCTTTTGCACAGAGTTTGGCGAGGAGAACGTGTGACAGGATAGCACGTGTTTGTGCAGTATACCCCTGGCACTGATGTAAGCCAGAATTTGCAGCACCCTGTGCCACTCATGGTGTGACAGGTTTCTGTGCTGCGCAGGATATTTCTCTGCATCTGGGAGTAAAAGGGAAAGTGCAACTATTGTCGCAGAGAGCAACAACAGCAGTAGGGAGCAGCAGAAGGAAGTAGTGATGTTACTTCTTCCACACGACAACTAGCTACTAATCAGCAAGCGTGCGAGTGGCAGCTGCTTTCCACTTGCAGTCTGAAAGTCTCGCGCACCAGATGCCTTTTAAACACCTTCCTTAATCGCCTGCCCGCAGCGCTCGCTCTTTCTACCGCCCGCGCGCTGACCGGCAATGTCCCACAGACACACATAGTACTTTGGCCGGTTGCCAAGAGTCCCGAAAAGCGGCTTCTGCCGAAGGATGCTCGCCTCTTGCGCTCACCTTTTCCGAACTCCGGAATCGAGGCTTCTGCCTTTCTTGCCCTTAATGCAAGCGGAAAGCTTCTGCACTGTGTCTAGCGAGGAGAACGTGTGACAGGACAGCACATGTTTGTGCAGTATACCCCTGCCACTGATACAAGCCAGAATTTGCAGCACCCTATGCTACCCATGGTGTGGCAGGTTTCTGTGCTGCGCAGGGCATTTCTCTGCATCTGGAAGTAAAGGGAAAGAGCAATTGTTGTCGCAGAGAGCAGCAACAGCAGTAGGGAGCAGCAGAAGGAAGTAGTGATCTTACGTATTCCACAAGACAACTACGTCTAATTAGCAAACGAGCGACTGGCAGTTACATTCCACTTGCAGTCTGAAAGTTTCGCGCGCCAGATGTCTGTTAAACATGTTTCTTATTCGCTTGCCTGTACCGCTCGCGCTTTCCACCGCCCGCGCGCTGACCGGCACCGACCCACAGACACACATAGTACTTTGGCCGGTTGCCAAGAGTCCCGAAAAGCGGCTTCTGCCGAAGGATGCTCGCCTCTTGCGCTCACCTTCTCCGAATTGCGGAGTCGCGGCTTCTGCCTTTCTTGCACTTAATGCAAGCGGAAAGCATCTGCACTGTGTCTAGCGAAGAGAACGAGTGACAGGACAGCACATGTTTGTGCAGATTACCCCTGCCACTGATGTAAGCACGGATTTGCAGCACCCTATGCCACTCGTGGTGTCACAAGTTTCTGTGCTGCGCAGAGCATTTCTCTGCATCTGGGAGTAAATGGAAAGCGCAATTGTTGTCGCAGAGAGCAGCAACAGCAGTAGGGAGCAGCAGAGGAAAGCCGAAACAGTACTTCTTGCACACGACAACTTAGCGACTACTCAGCAAGCGTCCGAGTGGCAGCTGCTTTCCACTTGCAGTCTGAAAGTCTCGCGCACCAGATGCCTTTTAAACACCTTCCTTATTCGCCTGCCCGCAGCGCTCGCGCTTTCCACCGCCCGCGCGCTGACCGGCACTCTCTCTCAGACACACATGGTATTTCGGCCGGTTGCCAAGAACTCCGGAAAGCAGCTTCTGCCGAAGGAGGCTCGCCTGTTCCCGTTACCTTCTGCGAACTGCGGAGTCGCGGCTTCTGCCTTTCTTGCCCTTAATGCAAGCGGAAAGCATCTGCACTGTGTCTAGCGAAGAGAACGAGTGACAGGACAGCAACATGTTTGTGCAGTATACCCCTGCCACTGATGTAAGCACGAATTTGCAGCACCCTATGCCACCCATGGTGTGACAGGTTTCTGTGCTGCGCAGGGCATTTCTCTGCATCTGGGAGTAAAAGGGAAAGTGCAACTATTGTCGCAGAGAGCAACAACAGCAGTAGGGAGCAGCAGAAGGAAGTAGTGATCTTACTTCTTCCACACGACAACTAGCTACTAATCAGCAAACTTGCGAGTGGCAGCTGCTTTCATCTTGCAGTCTGAAAGTCTCGCGCACCAGATGCCTTTTAAACACCTTCCTTATTCGCCTGCCCGCAGCGCTCGCGCTTTCCACCGCCCGCGCGCTGACCGGCAACGTCCCACAGACACACATGGTACTTTGGCCGGTTGCCAAGAGTCCTGAAAAGCGGCTTCTGCCGAAGGATGCTCGCCTCTTGCGTTTACTTTCTCCGAACTCTAGAATCGAGGCTTCTGCCTTTCTTGCTCTTAATGCAAGCGGAAAGCTTTTGAACAGCTTCTGGCAAAGAGAACGCGTGACAGGACAGCACATGTTTGTGCAGTGTACCCCTGCCACTGATGTAAGCACGAATTTGCAGCACCCTATGCTACCCATGGTGTGACAGGTTTCTGTGCTGCGCAGGGCATTTCTCTGCATCTGGAAGTAAAGGGAAAGAGCAATTGTTGTCGCAGAGAGCAGCAACAGCAGTAGGGTGCAGCAGAAGGAAGTAGTGATCTTACCTCTTCCACAAGACAACTAGCAGCTAATTAACAAGCGGGCGACTGGCAGTTACTTTCCACTTGCAGTCTAAAAGTCTCGGCGCCAGATACCTGTTAAACATGTTTCTTATTCGCTTGCCTGCCGCGCTCGCGCTTTCCACCGACCGCGCGCTGACCGGCACTCTCTCTCAGACACACATGGTATTTCGGCCGGTTGCCAAGAACTCCGGAAAGCAGCTTCTGCCGAAGGAGGCTCGCCCCCAGCGGTTACCTTCTGAGACTTGCGGAGTCGCGGCTTCAGCCTTTCTTGCACTTAATGCAAACGGAAAGCTTTTGCACAGAGTTTGGCGAGGAGAACGTGTGACAGGACAGCACATGTTTGTGCAGATTACCCCTGCCTCTGATGTAAGCACGGATTTGCAGCACCCTATGCAACTCGTGGTGTGACAGGTGTATGTGCTGCGCAGGGCATTTCTCTGCATCTGGGAGTAAATGGAAAGCGCAATTGTTGTCGCAGAGAGCAGCAACAGCAGTAGGGAGCAGCAGAAGGAAGCCGAAACAGTACTTCTTGCACACGACAACTTAGCGACTACTCAGCAAGCGTCCGAGTGGCAGCTGCTTTCCACTTGCAGTCTGAAAGTCTCGCGCAACAGATGCCTTTTAAACACCTTCCTTATTCGCCTGCCCGCAGCGCTCGCGCTTTCCACCGCCCGCGCGCTGACCGGCACTCTCTCTAAGACACACATGGTATTTCGGCCGGTTGCCAAGAGTCCCGAAAAGCAGCTTCTGCCGAAGGAGGCTCGCCTGTTCCCGTTACCTTCTGCGAACTGCGGAGTCGCGGCTTCTGCCTTTCTTGCTCTTAATGCAAGCGGAAAGCTTTTGCACAGAATTTGGTGAGGAGAACGAGTGACAGGACAGCACATGTTTGTGCAGTATACCCCTGCCACTGATGTAAGCACGAATTTGCAGCACCCTATGCCACCCATGGTGTGACAGATTTCTGTGCTGCGCAGGGCATTTCTCTGCATCTGGGAGTAAAAGGGAAAGTGCAACTATTGTCGCAGAGAGCAACAACAGCAGTAGGGAGCAGCAGAAGGGAGTAGTGATCTTACTTCTTCCACACGACAACTAGCTACTAATCAGCAAACTTGCGAGTGGCAGCTGCTTTCATCTTGCAGTCTGAAAGTCTCGCGCACCAGATGCCTTTTAAACACCTCCCTTATTCGCCTGCCCGCAGCGCTCTCTTTTTCTACCGCCCGCGCGCTGACCGGCAACGTCCCACAGACACACATGGTACTTTGGGCGGTTGCCAAGAGTCCTGAAAAGCGGCTTCTGCCGAAGGATGCTCGCCTCTTGCGTTTACTTTCTCCAAAGTCTAGAATCGAGGCTTCTGCCTTTCTTGCTCTTAATGCAAGCGGAAAGCTTTTGCACAGCTTCCGGCAAAGAGAACGCGTGACAGGACAGCATATGTTTGTGCAGCTTACCCCTGCCACTTACACAAGCACGGATTTGCAACAACCTATGCCACCCATGGTGTGACAGCTTTCTGTGCTGCGCAGGGCATTTCTCTGCATCTGGAAGTAAAGGGAAAGAGCAATTGTTGTCGCAGAGAGCAGCAACAGCAGTAGGGTGCAGCAGAAGGAAGTAGTGATCTTACCTCTTCCACAAGACAACTAGCAACTAATTAACAAGCGGGCGACTGGCAGTTACATTCCACTTGCAGTCTAAAAGTCTCGGCGCCAGATACCTGTTAAACATGTTTCTTATTCGAATGCCTGCCGCGCTCGCGCTTTCCACCGCCCGCGCGCTGACCGGCACTCTCTCTCAGACACACATGGTATTTCGGCCGGTTGCCAAGAACTCCGGAAAGCAGCTTCTGCCGAAGGAGGCTCGCCTCCTGCGGTTACCTTCTGAGACTTGCGGAGTCGCGGCTTCTGCCTTTCTTGCAATTAATGCAAACGGAAAGCTTTTGCACAGAGTTTGGCGAGGAGAACGAGTGACAGGACAGCACATGTTTGTGCAGATTACCCCTGCCACTGATGTAAGCCAGAATTTGCAGCACCCTATGCCACTCATAGTGTGACAGGTTTCTGTGCTGCGCAGGGCCTTTCTCTGCATCTGGGATTAAAAGGGAAAGTGCAACTATTGTCGCAGAGAGCAGCAACAGCAGTAGGGAGCAGCAGAAGGAAATCGAGGCAGTACTTTTTGCACACGACAACTTAGCGACTACTCAGCAAGTGTGCGAGTGGCAACTACGTTCCACTTGCAGTCTAAAAGTCTCGCGCACCAGATGCCTTTTAAACACCTTCCTTATTCGCCTGCCCGCAGCGCTCGCGTTTTCCACCGCCCGCGCGCTGACCGGCACTCTCTCCCAGACACACATAGTACTTTGGCCGGTTGCCAAGAACTCCGGAAAGCGGCTTCTGCCGAAGGAGACTCGCCTCTTGCGGTTACCTTCTGCGAACAGCGGAGTCGCGGCTTCTGCCTTCTTGATCTTAATGCAAGGGGAAAGCTTTTGCACAGAGTTTGGCGAGGAGAACGTGTGACAGGATAGCACGTGTTTGTGCAGTATACCCCTGCCACTGATGTAAGCCAGAATTTGCAGCACCCTGTGCCACTCATGGTGTGACAGGTTTCTGTGCTGCGCAGGATATTTCTGTGCATCTGGGAGTAAAAGGGAAAGTGCAACTATTGTCGCAGAGAGCAGCAAGAGTAGAAGGGAGTAGCAGAAGGATGTAGTGATCTTACTTCTCCCACACGACAACTAGCTACTAATCAGCAAGCGTGCGAGTGGCAGCTGCTTTCCACTTGCAGTCTGAAAGTCTCGCGCACCACATGCCTTTTAAACACCTTCCTTAATCGCCTGCCCGCAGCGCTCGCTCTTTCTACCGCCCGCGCGTTGACCGGCAATGTCCCACAGACACACATGGTATTTCGGCCGGTTGCCAAGAACTCCGGAAAGCAGCTTCTGCCGAAGGAGGCTCGCCTCTTGCGGTTACCCTCTCCGAACTCCGGAATCGAGGCTTCTGCCTTTCTTGTTCTTAATGCAAGCGGAAAGCTTCTGCACTGTGTCTAGCGAGGAGAACGTGTGACAGGACAGCACATGTTTGTGCAGTATACCCCTGCCACTGATGTAAGCCCGAATTTGCAACACCCTATGCCACTCATGGTGTGACAGGTTTCTGTGCTGCGCAGGGCATTTCTCTGCATCTGGAAGTAAAGGGAAAGAGCAATTGTTGTCGCAGAGAGCAGCAACAGCAGTAGGGAGCAGCAGAAGGAAGTAGTGATCTTACTTCTTCCACACGACAACTAGCTACTAATCAGCAAGCGTGCGAGTGGCAGACGCTTTCCACTTGCAGTCTGAAAGTCTCGCGCACCAGATGCCTTTTAAACACCTTCCTTATTCGCCTGCCCGCAGCGCTCTCGCTTTCCACCGCCCGCGCGCTGACCGGCACTCTCTCTCAGACACACATGGTATTTCGGCCGGTTGCCAAGAACTCCGGAAAGCAGCTTCTGCCGAAGGAGGCTCGCCTCTTGCGGTTACCCTCTCCGAACTCCGGAATCGAGGCTTCTGCCTTTCTTGTTCTTAATGCAAGCGGAAAGCTTCTGCACTGTGTCTAGCGAGGAGAACGTGTGACAGGACAGCACATGTTTGTGCAGTATACCCCTGCCACTGATGTAAGCCCGAATTTGCAACACCCTATGCCACTCATGGTGTGACAGGTTTCTGTGCTGCGCAGGGCATTTCTCTGCATCTGGAAGTAAAGGGAAAGAGCAATTGTTGTCGCAGAGAGCAGCAACAGCAGTAGGGAGCAGCAGAAGGAAATAGTGATCTTACTTCTTCCACACGACAACTAGCTGCTAATCAGCAAGCGTGCGAGTGGCAGACGCTTTCCACTTGCAGTCTGAAAGTCTCGCGCACCAGATGCCTTTTAAACACCTTCCTTATTCGCCTGCCCGCAGCGCTCTCGCTTTCCACCGCCCGCGCGCTGACCGGCACTCTCTCTCAGACACACATGGTATTTCGGCCGGTTGCCAAGAACTCCGGAAAGCAGCTTCTGCCGAAGGAGGCTCGCCTCTTGCGGTTACCCACTCCGAACTCCGGAATCGAGGCTTCAGTCTTTCTTGTTCTTAATGCAAGCGGAAAGCTTCTGCACTGTGTCTAGCGAGGAGAACGTGTGACAGGACAGCACATGTTTGTGCAGTATACCCCTGCCACTGATGTAAGCCCGAATTTGCAACACCCTATGCCACTCATGGTGTGACAGGTTTCTGTGCTGCGCAGGGCATTTCTCTGCATCTGGAAGTAAAGGGAAAGAGCAATTGTTGTCGCAGAGAGCAGCAACAGCAGTAGGGAGCAGCAGAAGGAAGTAGTGATCTTACTTCTTCCACACGACAACTAGCTACTAATCAGCAAGCGTGCGAGTGGCAGACGCTTTCCACTTGCAGTCTGAAAGTCTCGCGCACCAGATGCCTTTTAAACACCTTCCTTATTCGCCTGCCTGCAGCGCTCTCGCTTTCCACCGCCCGCGCGCTGACCGGCACTCTCTCTCAGACACACATGGTATTTCGGCCGGTTGCCAAGAACTCCGGAAAGCAGCTTCTGCCGAAGGAGGCTCGCCTCTTGCGGTTACCCTCTCCGAACTCCGGAATCGAGGCTTCTGCCTTTCTTGTTCTTAATGCAAGCGGAAAGCTTCTGCACTGTGTCTAGCGAGGAGAACGTGTGACAAGACAGCACATGTTTGTGCAGTATACCCCTGCCACTGATGTAAGCCCGAATTTGCAACACCCTATGCCACTCATGGTGTGACAGGTTTCTGTGCTGCGCAGGGCATTTCTCTGCATCTGGAAGTAAAGGGAAAGAGCAATTGTTGTCGCAGAGAGCAGCAACAGCAGTAGGGAGCAGCAGAAGGAAGTAGTGATCTTACTTCTTCCACACGACAACTAGCTACTAATCAGCAAGCGTGCGAGTGGCAGACGCTTTCCACTTGCAGTCTGAAAGTCTCGCGCACCAGATGCCTTTTAAACACCTTCCTTATTCGCCTGCCTGCAGCGCTCTCGCTTTCCACCGCCCGCGCGCTGACCGGCACTCTCTCTCAGACACACATGGTATTTCGGCCGGTTGCCAAGAACTCCGGAAAGCAGCTTCTGCCGAAGGAGGCTCGCCTCTTGCGGTTACCCTCTCCGAACTCCGGAATCGAGGCTTCAGTCTTTCTTGTTCTTAATGCAAGCGGAAAGCTTCTGCACTGTGTCTAGCGAGGAGAACGTGTGACAGGACAGCACATGTTTGTGCAGTATACCCCTGCCACTGATGTAAGCCCGAATTTGCAACACCCTATGCCACTCATGGTGTGACAGGTTTCTGTGCTGCGCAGGGCATTTCTCTGCATCTGGAAGTAAAGGGAAAGAGCAATTGTTGTCGCAGAGAGCAGCAACAGCAGTAGGGAGCAGCAGAAGGAAGTAGTGATCTTACTTCTTCCACACGACAACTAGCTGCTAATCAGCAAGCGTGCGAGTGGCAGACGCTTTCCACTTGCAGTCTGAAAGTCTCGCGCACCAGATGCCTTTTAAACACCTTCCTTATTCGCCTGCCCGCAGCGCTCTCGCTTTCCACCGCCCGCGCGCTGACCGGCACTCTCTCTCAGACACACATGGTATTTCGGCCGGTTGCCAAGAACTCCGGAAAGCAGCTTCTGCCGAAGGAGGCTCGCCTCTTGCGGTTACCCTCTCCGAACTCCGGAATCGAGGCTTCTGCCTTTCTTGTTCTTAATGCAAGCGGAAAGCTTCTGCACTGTGTCTAGCGAGGAGAACGTGTGACAGGACAGCACATGTTTGTGCAGTATACCCCTGCCACTGATGTAAGCCCGAATTTGCAACACCCTATGCCACTCATGGTGTGACAGGTTTCTGTGCTGCGCAGGGCATTTCTCTGCATCTGGAAGTAAAGGGAAAGAGCAATTGTTGTCGCAGAGAGCAGCAACAGCAGTAGGGAGCAGCAGAAGGAAGTAGTGATCTTACTTCTTCCACACGACAACTAGCTACTAATCAGCAAGCGTGCGAGTGGCAGACGCTTTCCACTTGCAGTCTGAAAGTCTCGCGCACCAGATGCCTTTTAAACACCTTCCTTATTCGCCTGCCCGCAGCGCTCTCGCTTTCCACCGCCCGCGCGCTGACCGGCACTCTCTCTCAGACACACATGGTATTTCGGCCGGTTGCCAAGAACTCCGGAAAGCAGCTTCTGCCGAAGGAGGCTCGCCTCTTGCGGTTACCCTCTCCGAACTCCGGAATCGAGGCTTCTGCCTTTCTTGTTCTTAATGCAAGCGGAAAGCTTCTGCACTGTGTCTAGCGAGGAGAACGTGTGACAGGACAGCACATGTTTGTGCAGTATACCCCTGCCACTGATGTAAGCCCGAATTTGCAACACCCTATGCCACTCATGGTGTGACAGGTTTCTGTGCTGCGCAGGGCATTTCTCTGCATCTGGAAGTAAAGGGAAAGAGCAATTGTTGTCGCAGAGAGCAGCAACAGCAGTAGGGAGCAGCAGAAGGAAGTAGTGATCTTACTTCTTCCACACGACAACTAGCTGCTAATCAGCAAGCGTGCGAGTGGCAGACGCTTTCCACTTGCAGTCTGAAAGTCTCGCGCACCAGATGCCTTTTAAACACCTTCCTTATTCGCCTGCCCGCAGCGCTCTCGCTTTCCACCGCCCGCGCGCTGACCGGCACTCTCTCTCAGACACACATGGTATTTCGGCCGGTTGCCAAGAACTCCGGAAAGTAGCTTCTGCCGAAGGAGGCTCGCCTCTTGCGGTTACCCTCTCCGAACTCCGGAATCGAGGCTTCAGTCTTTCTTGTTCTTAATGCAAGCGGAAAGCTTCTGCACTGTGTCTAGCGAGGAGAACGTGTGACAGGACAGCACATGTTTGTGCAGTATACCCCTGCCACTGATGTAAGCCCGAATTTGCAACACCCTATGCCACTCATGGTGTGACAGGTTTCTGTGCTGCGCAGGGCATTTCTCTGCATCTGGAAGTAAAGGGAAAGAGCAATTGTTGTCGCAGAGAGCAGCAACAGCAGTAGGGAGCAGCAGAAGGAAATAGTGATCTTACTTCTTCCACACGACAACTAGCTACTAATCAGCAAGCGTGCGAGTGGCAGACGCTTTCCACTTGCAGTCTGAAAGTCTCGCGCACCAGATGCCTTTTAAACACCTTCCTTATTCGCCTGCCCGCAGCGCTCTCGCTTTCCACCGCCCGCGCGCTGACCGGCACTCTCTCTCAGACACACATGGTATTTCGGCCGGTTGCCAAGAACTCCGGAAAGCAGCTTCTGCCGAAGGAGGCTCGCCTCTTGCGGTTACCCACTCCGAACTCCGGAATCGAGGCTTCAGTCTTTCTTGTTCTTAATGCAAGCGGAAAGCTTCTGCACTGTGTCTAGCGAGGAGAACGTGTGACAGGACAGCACATGTTTGTGCAGTATACCCCTGCCACTGATGTAAGCCCGAATTTGCAACACCCTATGCCACTCATGGTGTGACAGGTTTCTGTGCTGCGCAGGGCATTTCTCTGCATCTGGAAGTAAAGGGAAAGAGCAATTGTTGTCGCAGAGAGCAGCAACAGCAGTAGGGAGCAGCAGAAGGAAGTAGTGATCTTACTTCTTCCACACGACAACTAGCTACTAATCAGCAAGCGTGCGAGTGGCAGACGCTTTCCACTTGCAGTCTGAAAGTCTCGCGCACCAGATGCCTTTTAAACACCTTCCTTATTCGCCTGCCTGCAGCGCTCTCGCTTTCCACCGCCCGCGCGCTGACCGGCACTCTCTCTCAGACACACATGGTATTTCGGCCGGTTGCCAAGAACTCCGGAAAGCAGCTTCTGCCGAAGGAGGCTCGCCTCTTGCGGTTACCCTCTCCGAACTTTGGAATCGAGGCTTCTGCCTTTCTTGTTCTTAATGCAAGCGGAAAGCTTCTGCACTGTGTCTAGCGAGGAGAACGTGTGACAGGACAGCACATGTTTGTGCAGTATACCCCTGCCACTGATGTAAGCCCGAATTTGCAACACCCTATGCCACTCATGGTGTGACAGGTTTCTGTGCTGCGCAGGGCATTTCTCTGCATCTGGAAGTAAAGGGAAAGAGCAATTGTTGTCGCAGAGAGCAGCAACAGCAGTAGGGAGCAGCAGAAGGAAGTAGTGATCTTACTTCTTCCACACGACAACTAGCTACTAATCAGCAAGCGTGCGAGTGGCAGACGCTTTCCACTTGCAGTCTGAAAGTCTCGCGCACCAGATGCCTTTTAAACACCTTCCTTATTCGCCTGCCTGCAGCGCTCTCGCTTTCCACCGCCCGCGCGCTGACCGGCACTCTCTCTCAGACACACATGGTATTTCGGCCGGTTGCCAAGAACTCCGGAAAGCAGCTTCTGCCGAAGGAGGCTCGCCTCTTGCGGTTACCCTCTCCGAACTCCGGAATCGAGGCTTCTGCCTTTCTTGTTCTTAATGCAAGCGGAAAGCTTCTGCACTGTGTCTAGCGAGGAGAACGTGTGACAGGACAGCACATGTTTGTGCAGTATACCCCTGCCACTGATGTAAGCCCGAATTTGCAACACCCTATGCCACTCATGGTGTGACAGGTTTCTGTGCTGCGCAGGGCATTTCTCTGCATCTGGAAGTAAAGGGAAAGAGCAATTGTTGTCGCAGAGAGCAGCAACAGCAGTAGGGAGCAGCAGAAGGAAGTAGTGATCTTACTTCTTCCACACGACAACTAGCTACTAATCAGCAAGCGTGCGAGTGGCAGACGCTTTCCACTTGCAGTCTGAAAGTCTCGCGCACCAGATGCCTTTTAAACACCTTCCTTATTCGCCTGCCTGCAGCGCTCTCGCTTTCCACCGCCCGCGCGCTGACCGGCACTCTCTCTCAGACACACATGGTATTTCGGCCGGTTGCCAAGAACTCCGGAAAGCAGCTTCTGCCGAAGGAGGCTCGCCTCTTGCGGTTACCCTCTCCGAACTCCGGAATCGAGGCTTCAGTCTTTCTTGTTCTTAATGCAAGCGGAAAGCTTCTGCACTGTGTCTAGCGAGGAGAACGTGTGACAGGACAGCACATGTTTGTGCAGTATACCCCTGCCACTGATGTAAGCCCGAATTTGAAACACCCTATGCCACTCATGGTGTGACAGGTTTCTGTGCTGCGCAGGGCATTTCTCTGCATCTGGAAGTAAAGGGAAAGAGCAATTGTTGTCGCAGAGAGCAGCAACAGCAGTAGGGAGCAGCAGAAGGAAGTAGTGATCTTACTTCTTCCACACGACAACTAGCTACTAATCAGCAAGCGTGCGAGTGGCAGACGCTTTCCACTTGCAGTCTGAAAGTCTCGCGCACCAGATGCCTTTTAAACACCTTCCTTATTCGCCTGCCCGCAGCGCTCTCGCTTTCCACCGCCCGCGCGCTGACCGGCACTCTCTCTCAGACACACATGGTATTTCGGCCGGTTGCCAAGAACTCCGGAAAGCAGCTTCTGCCGAAGGAGGCTCGCCTCTTGCGGTTACCCTCTCCGAACTCCGGAATCGAGGCTTCTGCCTTTCTTGTTCTTAATGCAAGCGGAAAGCTTCTGCACTGTGTCTAGCGAGGAGAACGTGTGACAAGACAGCACATGTTTGTGCAGTATACCCCTGCCACTGATGTAAGCCCGAATTTGCAACACCCTATGCCACTCATGGTATGACAGGTTTCTGTGCTGCGCAGGGCATTTCTCTGCATCTGGAAGTAAAGGGAAAGAGCAATTGTTGTCGCAGAGAGCAGCAACAGCAGTAGGGAGCAGCAGAAGGAAGTAGTGATCTTACTTCTTCCACACGACAACTAGCTGCTAATCAGCAAGCGTGCGAGTGGCAGACGCTTTCCACTTGCAGTCTGAAAGTCTCGCGCACCAGATGCCTTTTAAACACCTTCCTTATTCGCCTGCCCGCAGCGCTCTCGCTTTCCACCGCCCGCGCGCTGACCGGCACTCTCTCTCAGACACACATGGTATTTCGGCCGGTTGCCAAGAACTCCGGAAAGCAGCTTCTGCCGAAGGAGGCTCGCCTCTTGCGGTTACCCTCTCCGAACTCCGGAATCGAGGCTTCTGCCTTTCTTGTTCTTAATGCAAGCGGAAAGCTTCTGCACTGTGTCTAGCGAGGAGAACGTGTGACAGGACAGCACATGTTTGTGCAGTATACCCCTGCCACTGATGTAAGCCCGAATTTGCAACACCCTATGCCACTCATGGTGTGACAGGTTTCTGTGCTGCGCAGGGCATTTCTCTGCATCTGGAAGTAAAGGGAAAGAGCAATTGTTGTCGCAGAGAGCAGCAACAGCAGTAGGGAGCAGCAGAAGGAAGTAGTGATCTTACTTCTTCCACACGACAACTAGCTACTAATCAGCAAGCGTGCGAGTGGCAGACGCTTTCCACTTGCAGTCTGAAAGTCTCGCGCACCAGATGCCTTTTAAACACCTTCCTTATTCGCCTGCCCGCAGCGCTCTCGCTTTCCACCGCCCGCGCGCTGACCGGCACTCTCTCTCAGACACACATGGTATTTCGGCCGGTTGCCAAGAACTCCGGAAAGCAGCTTCTGCCGAAGGAGGCTCGCCTCTTGCGGTTACCCTCTCCGAACTCCGGAATCGAGGCTTCTGCCTTTCTTGTTCTTAATGCAAGCGGAAAGCTTCTGCACTGTGTCTAGCGAGGAGAACGTGTGACAGGACAGCACATGTTTGTGCAGTATACCCCTGCCACTGATGTAAGCCCGAATTTGCAACACCCTATGCCACTCATGGTGTGACAGGTTTCTGTGCTGCGCAGGGCATTTCTCTGCATCTGGAAGTAAAGGGAAAGAGCAATTGTTGTCGCAGAGAGCAGCAACAGCAGTAGGGAGCAGCAGAAGGAAGTAGTGATCTTACTTCTTCCACACGACAACTAGCTACTAATCAGCAAGCGTGCGAGTGGCAGACGCTTTCCACTTGCAGTCTGAAAGTCTCGCGCACCAGATGCCTTTTAAACACCTTCCTTATTCGCCTGCCCGCAGCGCTCTCGCTTTCCACCGCCCGCGCGCTGACCGGCACTCTCTCTCAGACACACATGGTATTTCGGCCGGTTGCCAAGAACTCCGGAAAGTAGCTTCTGCCGAAGGAGGCTCGCCTCTTGCGGTTACCCTCTCCGAACTCCGGAATCGAGGCTTCAGTCTTTCTTGTTCTTAATGCAAGCGGAAAGCTTCTGCACTGTGTCTAGCGAGGAGAACGTGTGACAGGACAGCACATGTTTGTGCAGTATACCCCTGCCACTGATGTAAGCCCGAATTTGCAACACCCTATGCCACTCATGGTGTGACAGGTTTCTGTGCTGCGCAGGGCATTTCTCTGCATCTGGAAGTAAAGGGAAAGAGCAATTGTTGTCGCAGAGAGCAGCAACAGCAGTAGGGAGCAGCAGAAGGAAATAGTGATCTTACTTCTTCCACACGACAACTAGCTACTAATCAGCAAGCGTGCGAGTGGCAGACGCTTTCCACTTGCAGTCTGAAAGTCTCGCGCACCAGATGCCTTTTAAACACCTTCCTTATTCGCCTGCCCGCAGCGCTCTCGCTTTCCACCGCCCGCGCGCTGACCGGCACTCTCTCTCAGACACACATGGTATTTCGGCCGGTTGCCAAGAACTCCGGAAAGCAGCTTCTGCCGAAGGAGGCTCGCCTCTTGCGGTTACCCACTCCGAACTCCGGAATCGAGGCTTCAGTCTTTCTTGTTCTTAATGCAAGCGGAAAGCTTCTGCACTGTGTCTAGCGAGGAGAACGTGTGACAGGACAGCACATGTTTGTGCAGTATACCCCTGCCACTGATGTAAGCCCGAATTTGCAACACCCTATGCCACTCATGGTGTGACAGGTTTCTGTGCTGCGCAGGGCATTTCTCTGCATCTGGAAGTAAAGGGAAAGAGCAATTGTTGTCGCAGAGAGCAGCAACAGCAGTAGGGAGCAGCAGAAGGAAGTAGTGATCTTACTTCTTCCACACGACAACTAGCTACTAATCAGCAAGCGTGCGAGTGGCAGACGCTTTCCACTTGCAGTCTGAAAGTCTCGCGCACCAGATGCCTTTTAAACACCTTCCTTATTCGCCTGCCTGCAGCGCTCTCGCTTTCCACCGCCCGCGCGCTGACCGGCACTCTCTCTCAGACACACATGGTATTTCGGCCGGTTGCCAAGAACTCCGGAAAGCAGCTTCTGCCGAAGGAGGCTCGCCTCTTGCGGTTACCCTCTCCGAACTTTGGAATCGAGGCTTCTGCCTTTCTTGTTCTTAATGCAAGCGGAAAGCTTCTGCACTGTGTCTAGCGAGGAGAACGTGTGACAGGACAGCACATGTTTGTGCAGTATACCCCTGCCACTGATGTAAGCCCGAATTTGCAACACCCTATGCCACTCATGGTGTGACAGGTTTCTGTGCTGCGCAGGGCATTTCTCTGCATCTGGAAGTAAAGGGAAAGAGCAATTGTTGTCGCAGAGAGCAGCAACAGCAGTAGGGAGCAGCAGAAGGAAGTAGTGATCTTACTTCTTCCACACGACAACTAGCTACTAATCAGCAAGCGTGCGAGTGGCAGACGCTTTCCACTTGCAGTCTGAAAGTCTCGCGCACCAGATGCCTTTTAAACACCTTCCTTATTCGCCTGCCTGCAGCGCTCTCGCTTTCCACCGCCCGCGCGCTGACCGGCACTCTCTCTCAGACACACATGGTATTTCGGCCGGTTGCCAAGAACTCCGGAAAGCAGCTTCTGCCGAAGGAGGCTCGCCTCTTGCGGTTACCCTCTCCGAACTCCGGAATCGAGGCTTCTGCCTTTCTTGTTCTTAATGCAAGCGGAAAGCTTCTGCACTGTGTCTAGCGAGGAGAACGTGTGACAGGACAGCACATGTTTGTGCAGTATACCCCTGCCACTGATGTAAGCCCGAATTTGCAACACCCTATGCCACTCATGGTGTGACAGGTTTCTGTGCTGCGCAGGGCATTTCTCTGCATCTGGAAGTAAAGGGAAAGAGCAATTGTTGTCGCAGAGAGCAGCAACAGCAGTAGGGAGCAGCAGAAGGAAGTAGTGATCTTACTTCTTCCACACGACAACTAGCTACTAATCAGCAAGCGTGCGAGTGGCAGACGCTTTCCACTTGCAGTCTGAAAGTCTCGCGCACCAGATGCCTTTTAAACACCTTCCTTATTCGCCTGCCTGCAGCGCTCTCGCTTTCCACCGCCCGCGCGCTGACCGGCACTCTCTCTCAGACACACATGGTATTTCGGCCGGTTGCCAAGAACTCCGGAAAGCAGCTTCTGCCGAAGGAGGCTCGCCTCTTGCGGTTACCCTCTCCGAACTCCGGAATCGAGGCTTCAGTCTTTCTTGTTCTTAATGCAAGCGGAAAGCTTCTGCACTGTGTCTAGCGAGGAGAACGTGTGACAGGACAGCACATGTTTGTGCAGTATACCCCTGCCACTGATGTAAGCCCGAATTTGAAACACCCTATGCCACTCATGGTGTGACAGGTTTCTGTGCTGCGCAGGGCATTTCTCTGCATCTGGAAGTAAAGGGAAAGAGCAATTGTTGTCGCAGAGAGCAGCAACAGCAGTAGGGAGCAGCAGAAGGAAGTAGTGATCTTACTTCTTCCACACGACAACTAGCTACTAATCAGCAAGCGTGCGAGTGGCAGACGCTTTCCACTTGCAGTCTGAAAGTCTCGCGCACCAGATGCCTTTTAAACACCTTCCTTATTCGCCTGCCCGCAGCGCTCTCGCTTTCCACCGCCCGCGCGCTGACCGGCACTCTCTCTCAGACACACATGGTATTTCGGCCGGTTGCCAAGAACTCCGGAAAGCAGCTTCTGCCGAAGGAGGCTCGCCTCTTGCGGTTACCCTCTCCGAACTCCGGAATCGAGGCTTCTGCCTTTCTTGTTCTTAATGCAAGCGGAAAGCTTCTGCACTGTGTCTAGCGAGGAGAACGTGTGACAAGACAGCACATGTTTGTGCAGTATACCCCTGCCACTGATGTAAGCCCGAATTTGCAACACCCTATGCCACTCATGGTATGACAGGTTTCTGTGCTGCGCAGGGCATTTCTCTGCATCTGGAAGTAAAGGGAAAGAGCAATTGTTGTCGCAGAGAGCAGCAACAGCAGTAGGGAGCAGCAGAAGGAAGTAGTGATCTTACTTCTTCCACACGACAACTAGCTGCTAATCAGCAAGCGTGCGAGTGGCAGACGCTTTCCACTTGCAGTCTGAAAGTCTCGCGCACCAGATGCCTTTTAAACACCTTCCTTATTCGCCTGCCCGCAGCGCTCTCGCTTTCCACCGCCCGCGCGCTGACCGGCACTCTCTCTCAGACACACATGGTATTTCGGCCGGTTGCCAAGAACTCCGGAAAGCAGCTTCTGCCGAAGGAGGCTCGCCTCTTGCGGTTACCCTCTCCGAACTCCGGAATCGAGGCTTCTGCCTTTCTTGTTCTTAATGCAAGCGGAAAGCTTCTGCACTGTGTCTAGCGAGGAGAACGTGTGACAGGACAGCACATGTTTGTGCAGTATACCCCTGCCACTGATGTAAGCCCGAATTTGCAACACCCTATGCCACTCATGGTGTGACAGGTTTCTGTGCTGCGCAGGGCATTTCTCTGCATCTGGAAGTAAAGGGAAAGAGCAATTGTTGTCGCAAAGAGCAGCAACAGCAGTAGGGAGCAGCAGAAGGAAGTAGTGATCTTACTTCTTCCACACGACAACTAGCTACTAATCAGCAAGCGTGCGAGTGGCAGACGCTTTCCACTTGCAGTCTGAAAGTCTCGCGCACCAGATGCCTTTTAAACACCTTCCTTATTCGCCTGCCCGCAGCGCTCTCGCTTTCCACCGCCCGCGCGCTGACCGGCACTCGCTCTCAGACACACATGGTATTTCGGCCGGTTGCCAAGAACTCCGGAAAGCAGCTTCTGCCGAAGGAGGCTCGCCTCTTGCGGTTACCCTCTCCGAACTCCGGAATCGAGGCTTCTGCCTTTCTTGTTCTTAATGCAAGCGGAAAGCTTCTGCCCTGTGTCTAGCGAGGAGAACTTGTGACAGGACAGCACATGTTTGTGCAGTATACCCCTGCCACTGATGTAAGCCCGAATTTGCAACACCCTATGCCACTCATGGTGTGACAGGTTTCTGTGCTGCGCAGGGCATTTCTCTGCATCTGGAAGTAAAGGGAAAGAGCAATTGTTGTCGCAGAGAGCAGCAACAGCAGTAGGGAGCAGCAGAAGGAAGTAGTGATCTTACTTCTTCCACACGACAACTAGCTGCTAATCAGCAAGCGTGCGAGTGGCAGACGCTTTCCACTTGCAGTCTGAAAGTCTCGCGCACCAGATGCCTTTTAAACACCTTCCTTATTCGCCTGCCCGCAGCGCTCTCGCTTTCCACCGCCCGCGCGCTGACCGGCACTCTCTCTCAGACACACATGGTATTTCGGCCGGTTGCCAAGAACTCCGGAAAGCAGCTTCTGCCGAAGGAGGCTCGCCTCTTGCGGTTACCCTCTCCGAACTCCGGAATCGAGGCTTCTGCCTTTCTTGTTCTTAATGCAAGCGGAAAGCTTCTGCACTGTGTCTAGCGAGGAGAACGTGTGACAGGACAGCACATGTTTGTGCAGTATACCCCTGCCACTGATGTAAGCCCGAATTTGCAACACCCTATGCCACTCATGGTGTGACAGGTTTCTGTGCTGCGCAGGGCATTTCTCTGCATCTGGAAGTAAAGGGAAAGAGCAATTGTTGTCGCAGAGAGCAGCAACAGCAGTAGGGAGCAGCAGAAGGAAGTAGTGATCTTACTTCTTCCACACGACAACTAGCTACTAATCAGCAAGCGTGCGAGTGGCAGACGCTTTCCACTTGCAGTCTGAAAGTCTCGCGCACCAGATGCCTTTTAAACACCTTCCTTATTCGCCTGCCCGCAGCGCTCTCGCTTTCCACCGCCCGCGCGCTGACCGGCACTCTCTCTCAGACACACATGGTATTTCGGCCGGTTGCCAAGAACTCCGGAAAGCAGCTTCTGCCGAAGGAGGCTCGCCTCTTGCGGTTACCCTCTCCGAACTCCGGAATCGAGGCTTCTGCCTTTCTTGTTCTTAATGCAAGCGGAAAGCTTCTGCACTGTGTCTAGCGAGGAGAACGTGTGACAGGACAGCACATGTTTGTGCAGTATACCCCTGCCACTGATGTAAGCCCGAATTTGCAACACCCTATGCCACTCATGGTGTGACAGGTTTCTGTGCTGCGCAGGGCATTTCTCTGCATCTGGAAGTAAAGGGAAAGAGCAATTGTTGTCGCAGAGAGCAGCAACAGCAGTAGGGAGCAGCAGAAGGAAGTAGTGATCTTACTTCTTCCACACGACAACTAGCTACTAATCAGCAAGCGTGCGAGTGGCAGACGCTTTCCACTTGCAGTCTGAAAGTCTCGCGCACCAGATGCCTTTTAAACACCTTCCTTATTCGCCTGCCCGCAGCGCTCTCGCTTTCCACCGCCCGCGCGCTGACCGGCACTCTCTCTCAGACACACATGGTATTTCGGCCGGTTGCCAAGAACTCCGGAAAGCAGCTTCTGCCGAAGGAGGCTCGCCTCTTGCGGTTACCCTCTCCGAACTCCGGAATCGAGGCTTCTGCCTTTCTTGTTCTTAATGCAAGCGGAAAGCTTCTGCACTGTGTCTAGCGAGGAGAACGTGTGACAGGACAGCACATGTTTGTGCAGTATACCCCTGCCACTGATGTAAGCCCGAATTTGCAACACCCTATGCCACTCATGGTGTGACAGGTTTCTGTGCTGCGCAGGGCATTTCTCTGCATCTGGAAGTAAAGGGAAAGAGCAATTGTTGTCGCAGAGAGCAGCAACAGCAGTAGGGAGCAGCAGAAGGAAGTAGTGATCTTACTTCTTCCACACGACAACTAGCTACTAATCAGCAAGCGTGCGAGTGGCAGACGCTTTCCACTTGCAGTCTGAAAGTCTCGCGCACCAGATGCCTTTTAAACACCTTCCTTATTCGCCTGCCCGCAGCGCTCTCGCTTTCCACCGCCCGCGCGCTGACCGGCACTCGCTCTCAGACACACATGGTATTTCGGCCGGTTGCCAAGAACTCCGGAAAGCAGCTTCTGCCGAAGGAGGCTCGCCTCTTGCGGTTACCCTCTCCGAACTCCGGAATCGAGGCTTCTGCCTTTCTTGTTCTTAATGCAAGCGGAAAGCTTCTGCACTGTGTCTAGCGAGGAGAACGTGTGACAGGACAGCACATGTTTGTGCAGTATACCCCTGCCACTGATGTAAGCCCGAATTTGCAACACCCTATGCCACTCATGGTGTGACAGGTTTCTGTGCTGCGCAGGGCATTTCTCTGCATCTGGAAGTAAAGGGAAAGAGCAATTGTTGTCGCAGAGAGCAGCAACAGCAGTAGGGAGCAGCAGAAGGAAGTAGTGATCTTACTTCTTCCACACGACAACTAGCTGCTAATCAGCAAGCGTGCGAGTGGCAGACGCTTTCCACTTGCAGTCTGAAAGTCTCGCGCACCAGATGCCTTTTAAACACCTTCCTTATTCGCCTGCCCGCAGCGCTCTCGCTTTCCACCGCCCGCGCGCTGACCGGCACTCTCTCTCAGACACACATGGTATTTCGGCCGGTTGCCAAGAACTCCGGAAAGCAGCTTCTGCCGAAGGAGGCTCGCCTCTTGCGGTTACCCTCTCCGAACTCCGGAATCGAGGCTTCTGCCTTTCTTGTTCTTAATGCAAGCGGAAAGCTTCTGCACTGTGTCTAGCGAGGAGAACGTGTGACAGGACAGCACATGTTTGTGCAGTATACCCCTGCCACTGATGTAAGCCCGAATTTGCAACACCCTATGCCACTCATGGTGTGACAGGTTTCTGTGCTGCGCAGGGCATTTCTCTGCATCTGGAAGTAAAGGGAAAGAGCAATTGTTGTCGCAGAGAGCAGCAACAGCAGTAGGGAGCAGCAGAAGGAAGTAGTGATCTTACTTCTTCCACACGACAACTAGCTGCTAATCAGCAAGCGTGCGAGTGGCAGACGCTTTCCACTTGCAGTCTGAAAGTCTCGCGCACCAGATGCCTTTTAAACACCTTCCTTATTCGCCTGCCCGCAGCGCTCTCGCTTTCCACCGCCCGCGCGCTGACCGGCACTCTCTCTCAGACACACATGGTATTTCGGCCGGTTGCCAAGAACTCCGGAAAGCAGCTTCTGCCGAAGGAGGCTCGCCTCTTGCGGTTACCCTCTCCGAACTCCGGAATCGAGGCTTCTGCCTTTCTTGTTCTTAATGCAAGCGGAAAGCTTCTGCACTGTGTCTAGCGAGGAGAACGTGTGACAGGACAGCACATGTTTGTGCAGTATACCCCTGCCACTGATGTAAGCCCGAATTTGCAACACCCTATGCCACTCATGGTGTGACAGGTTTCTGTGCTGCGCAGGGCATTTCTCTGCATCTGGAAGTAAAGGGAAAGAGCAATTGTTGTCGCAGAGAGCAGCAACAGCAGTAGGGAGCAGCAGAAGGAAGTAGTGATCTTACTTCTTCCACACGACAACTAGCTACTAATCAGCAAGCGTGCGAGTGGCAGACGCTTTCCACTTGCAGTCTGAAAGTCTCGCGCACCAGATGCCTTTTAAACACCTTCCTTATTCGCCTGCCCGCAGCGCTCTCGCTTTCCACCGCCCGCGCGCTGACCGGCACTCTCTCTCAGACACACATGGTATTTCGGCCGGTTGCCAAGAACTCCGGAAAGCAGCTTCTGCCGAAGGAGGCTCGCCTCTTGCGGTTACCCTCTCCGAACTCCGGAATCGAGGCTTCTGCCTTTCTTGTTCTTAATGCAAGCGGAAAGCTTCTGCACTGTGTCTAGCGAGGAGAACGTGTGACAGGACAGCACATGTTTGTGCAGTATACCCCTGCCACTGATGTAAGCCCGAATTTGCAACACCCTATGCCACTCATGGTGTGACAGGTTTCTGTGCTGCGCAGGGCATTTCTCTGCATCTGGAAGTAAAGGGAAAGAGCAATTGTTGTCGCAGAGAGCAGCAACAGCAGTAGGGAGCAGCAGAAGGAAGTAGTGATCTTACTTCTTCCACACGACAACTAGCTACTAATCAGCAAGCGTGCGAGTGGCAGACGCTTTCCACTTGCAGTCTGAAAGTCTCGCGCACCAGATGCCTTTTAAACACCTTCCTTATTCGCCTGCCCGCAGCGCTCTCGCTTTCCACCGCCCGCGCGCTGACCGGCACTCTCTCTCAGACACACATGGTATTTCGGCCGGTTGCCAAGAACTCCGGAAAGCAGCTTCTGCCGAAGGAGGCTCGCCTCTTGCGGTTACCCTCTCCGAACTCCGGAATCGAGGCTTCTGCCTTTCTTGTTCTTAATGCAAGCGGAAAGCTTCTGCACTGTGTCTAGCGAGGAGAACGTGTGACAGGACAGCACATGTTTGTGCAGTATACCCCTGCCACTGATGTAAGCCCGAATTTGCAACACCCTATGCCACTCATGGTGTGACAGGTTTCTGTGCTGCGCAGGGCATTTCTCTGCATCTGGAAGTAAAGGGAAAGAGCAATTGTTGTCGCAGAGAGCAGCAACAGCAGTAGGGAGCAGCAGAAGGAAGTAGTGATCTTACTTCTTCCACACGACAACTAGCTACTAATCAGCAAGCGTGCGAGTGGCAGACGCTTTCCACTTGCAGTCTGAAAGTCTCGCGCACCAGATGCCTTTTAAACACCTTCCTTATTCGCCTGCCCGCAGCGCTCTCGCTTTCCACCGCCCGCGCGCTGACCGGCACTCGCTCTCAGACACACATGGTATTTCGGCCGGTTGCCAAGAACTCCGGAAAGCAGCTTCTGCCGAAGGAGGCTCGCCTCTTGCGGTTACCCTCTCCGAACTCCGGAATCGAGGCTTCTGCCTTTCTTGTTCTTAATGCAAGCGGAAAGCTTCTGCACTGTGTCTAGCGAGGAGAACGTGTGACAGGACAGCACATGTTTGTGCAGTATACCCCTGCCACTGATGTAAGCCCGAATTTGCAACACCCTATGCCACTCATGGTGTGACAGGTTTCTGTGCTGCGCAGGGCATTTCTCTGCATCTGGAAGTAAAGGGAAAGAGCAATTGTTGTCGCAGAGAGCAGCAACAGCAGTAGGGAGCAGCAGAAGGAAGTAGTGATCTTACTTCTTCCACACGACAACTAGCTACTAATCAGCAAGCGTGCGAGTGGCAGACGCTTTCCACTTGCAGTCTGAAAGTCTCGCGCACCAGATGCCTTTTAAACACCTTCCTTATTCGCCTGCCCGCAGCGCTCTCGCTTTCCACCGCCCGCGCGCTGACCGGCACTCGCTCTCAGACACACATGGTATTTCGGCCGGTTGCCAAGAACTCCGGAAAGCAGCTTCTGCCGAAGGAGGCTCGCCTCTTGCGGTTACCCTCTCCGAACTCCGGAATCGAGGCTTCTGCCTTTCTTGTTCTTAATGCAAGCGGAAAGCTTCTGCACTGTGTCTAGCGAGGAGAACGTGTGACAGGACAGCACATGTTTGTGCAGTATACCCCTGCCACTGATGTAAGCCCGAATTTGCAACACCCTATGCCACTCATGGTGTGACAGGTTTCTGTGCTGCGCAGGGCATTTCTCTGCATCTGGAAGTAAAGGGAAAGAGCAATTGTTGTCGCAGAGAGCAGCAACAGCAGTAGGGAGCAGCAGAAGGAAGTAGTGATCTTACTTCTTCCACACGACAACTAGCTGCTAATCAGCAAGCGTGCGAGTGGCAGACGCTTTCCACTTGCAGTCTGAAAGTCTCGCGCACCAGATGCCTTTTAAACACCTTCCTTATTCGCCTGCCCGCAGCGCTCTCGCTTTCCACCGCCCGCGCGCTGACCGGCACTCTCTCTCAGACACACATGGTATTTCGGCCGGTTGCCAAGAACTCCGGAAAGCAGCTTCTGCCGAAGGAGGCTCGCCTCTTGCGGTTACCCTCTCCGAACTCCGGAATCGAGGCTTCTGCCTTTCTTGTTCTTAATGCAAGCGGAAAGCTTCTGCACTGTGTCTAGCGAGGAGAACGTGTGACAGGACAGCACATGTTTGTGCAGTATACCCCTGCCACTGATGTAAGCCCGAATTTGCAACACCCTATGCCACTCATGGTGTGACAGGTTTCTGTGCTGCGCAGGGCATTTCTCTGCATCTGGAAGTAAAGGGAAAGAGCAATTGTTGTCGCAGAGAGCAGCAACAGCAGTAGGGAGCAGCAGAAGGAAGTAGTGATCTTACTTCTTCCACACGACAACTAGCTACTAATCAGCAAGCGTGCGAGTGGCAGACGCTTTCCACTTGCAGTCTGAAAGTCTCGCGCACCAGATGCCTTTTAAACACCTTCCTTATTCGCCTGCCCGCAGCGCTCTCGCTTTCCACCGCCCGCGCGCTGACCGGCACTCTCTCTCAGACACACATGGTATTTCGGCCGGTTGCCAAGAACTCCGGAAAGCAGCTTCTGCCGAAGGAGGCTCGCCTCTTGCGGTTACCCTCTCCGAACTCCGGAATCGAGGCTTCTGCCTTTCTTGTTCTTAATGCAAGCGGAAAGCTTCTGCACTGTGTCTAGCGAGGAGAACGTGTGACAAGACAGCACATGTTTGTGCAGTATACCCCTGCCACTGATGTAAGCCCGAATTTGCAACACCCTATGCCACTCATGGTATGACAGGTTTCTGTGCTGCGCAGGGCATTTCTCTGCATCTGGAAGTAAAGGGAAAGAGCAATTGTTGTCGCAGAGAGCAGCAACAGCAGTAGGGAGCAGCAGAAGGAAGTAGTGATCTTACTTCTTCCACACGACAACTAGCTGCTAATCAGCAAGCGTGCGAGTGGCAGACGCTTTCCACTTGCAGTCTGAAAGTCTCGCGCACCAGATGCCTTTTAAACACCTTCCTTATTCGCCTGCCCGCAGCGCTCTCGCTTTCCACCGCCCGCGCGCTGACCGGCACTCTCTCTCAGACACACATGGTATTTCGGCCGGTTGCCAAGAACTCCGGAAAGCAGCTTCTGCCGAAGGAGGCTCGCCTCTTGCGGTTACCCTCTCCGAACTCCGGAATCGAGGCTTCTGCCTTTCTTGTTCTTAATGCAAGCGGAAAGCTTCTGCACTGTGTCTAGCGAGGAGAACGTGTGACAGGACAGCACATGTTTGTGCAGTATACCCCTGCCACTGATGTAAGCCCGAATTTGCAACACCCTATGCCACTCATGGTGTGACAGGTTTCTGTGCTGCGCAGGGCATTTCTCTGCATCTGGAAGTAAAGGGAAAGAGCAATTGTTGTCGCAGAGAGCAGCAACAGCAGTAGGGAGCAGCAGAAGGAAGTAGTGATCTTACTTCTTCCACACGACAACTAGCTACTAATCAGCAAGCGTGCGAGTGGCAGACGCTTTCCACTTGCAGTCTGAAAGTCTCGCGCA